>NW_001914858.1:560110-581621 GCF_000226545.1 Podospora anserina S mat+
TCCCTGACCTACAACAACAAAAACGAGACGACAAGAAAAAACACAAAGGATTGACAATTTTCCAATTGTAGCCGAAGAGAATGGAGTGTGTCGAGGGGGGGAAAAGACAAAGGGAACTATAGGTTCTTTGTTTGTTTTGGAGAATAGGTGCCCCATCGGGCATACACCCACATAATAATACATACGAGATGGCTTCTTGCTCGGGAGGCCGGCACAGAAGAGGGGGGAACTTTCCCTATGGCTACCTATGGACTGCATGTGAGTGGGTTGGGCGAGGAGATGTTGAGTTGAAGCAAAGTTGCAAACTTGCACTGATGATCAGAATGCTACTAAAGACACAACTGACGACGACCAAACGCGAGGCTGCATAGCAACTCACCGAACCAATTGAACCCGATGGTGTGGTAAGTCCGAGTCGGCCGCCTTACGAGGGCGGCCATCACTGAGGCCCAAGAGGCCCAAAGAGCATCTCATCTGCAGATGGTGTCATTAAGCGCGGGGCCTCCCTCTTGTCTCCCAACGAACGGCAGATGGACGCAGATCGTCATCACGATTCGCAGAGGCAACTGCTTTGCTTTGACAGCTCTGACAACGCAGCGGTGTGGGGTTAAAACGTTTGGACCCCAACATCTGGAGCCGAGGGAGGTGTGCTCCAGCTCTCCAGACGGACACGATGCTGCGCCGCAGTGGTAGTGTACACTATATAGTAGGTCCTGCAAAAAAAATAGAAAATAGATTGAGACATGGCTGGGCTGGACGTGCAGATCGTTGAGGAGAGTCAGAGATATCCGTAGGGCTGTGTGTGGTCGGCAGTGTAGTAGGTAGTGGTGTATTGTCATCAGTCAATTCCCGCGTCGCGGCATGCAGATGGGATGCATGAAGAAGGTGTCCAGAGGGCCGCACTGTGACGGTACACGACACCAGTGCCTGGCGATCGGCTGGACAGGAGGAGCTTGACTGAAGCTTGGCTGCCTCGTCTGACGGTTTTGACACATGCAGTCTGATCTGGCTGTCACGGGCAATATCGCCAAAGCAGTGCCGAAAGTGAGAAGAGCTTGGAAGAGCTTGGACCGGCTGGCCAAACCGCGGGGATCTCTCTCAAGGTCCATTTCCCAGCGCCGGAAAGCCGCATGCCGTCTCAGCCCGCCGATTGGTGCGGTGGCCGGACCCAGTGCCGAAAGAGTCCCGTGCGGCCCCCACATCATGAGATGAACCTCTCGCAGTGTCGGGTGCTGAGGTGGCCCAAGGGTCTGGTTGATATTAAAAACCTTCACCGGTGGGACTTGAAACAATGCCGACGGGGGTGTCGTGCAATGGGCGGTCGGGTGAAATGCAAACATGTTGTGTTGTATCTTCAACAATGTTGCATGAAACGGAGCCCTCTGCCGGCGCGGTTTCCGAAGCAATTTGTCGTTCACAGATGCAACTAACAAAGATAAGGAAACGGGCGCTGACACTTGTCTTACTCATATGAGCTTGACCCTTGTGACCGCCCGCCCCAGGGGCCCGGGGCGCTGGAACGCCACAGTGCACACGCACCGTCTGGGCCTTCTCGATTGGATGCCAGTGCCAGGATCAGGAGTTGACCTCTCCAACAGCAGTGCAACCTCAGCCCGGAGCAAACCCAACGGGCCGGCATCCTGCTTGACTGACGGCTGACATGCTCGAACCGGCAGCTGCTCCAGACCCGGCCCATGGCTCCCAAGAGCCCAATTTCAACACTACCTGGTCTAGTTTCCTACACTAGCAGTTCAAGCCGAACCTGAGGGCATTCGACGGCATCTCAATTCCTTCCGTCGTCCGGCATCTCGGTGAAGCGTATCAAGTAAAGCAGGAATCAATCGATTGACCAAGTCAGTCAACAGTCAACAGAGAGAAAGGATCAGGGTGCAGCAATCATTTCATTCAACTTTGTTGAACTCGGTGTGGCGATTCAAAGAGGTTAGCGTGGGTTTTGACTGGTCAACGCACGCCGCGCGCTTCCTCTTCAATCACCTCCCAGCTCTCTCCGACGGCTTGGGTCACCCGCACGTCTTCAGTCAGGTCTCCAGACAGTGCGAGCCCACCCAGCGCAAAGGTGGGCCTGCAGCAGACAACTCAACCAATCACCAAGCTTGAGGCCGCTAGCGTACCGCGGGCTTGTTTCCTGGGAAAACCGCTCGCCACCTGACACCAGCAGCATCCCAAGCCGACACCTTGCTCAACCCGGCCTAGGGCTCTCTTTTTGCGTGTTTGAGCAGCTGATGAGACAGCTCCTTTTTCCTTCCTGTCTTTGTCTTCTTCTCGAGTCCTTCAGCCAGTCAGTCAGTGTATAGTCTGCATAATTGATCGCAGCCGACATCTCCTCCATCCACCGTCTGCTGCCAAGTCCCCGACCACGAGAGCCACGCCGGTTCAGCGTGGCCGCCACGGCGCTCAAGCCCGCGCAGGAATACACTACTCGGTAGCGCAGGAAATAGGGAAAACGCCCAAGCCCTCATAAAACTATCGACCTCCCCTTCCCCTTCCCCTTACCCTTACCCTTCCCCTTCCCCCCCGTCAAACCCGTCCCGAACAGCGGTTTCCCGTATGCCGTCGCCCGTCCAGCTGGGTCGGCCAACTCGAAAAGCGTCAATCAGCCATGTACGGCCAATCCGTACACTGGCGCTCGACGCTCAACCACGATGCAGAGGGGGACAAAGACAACCGAGACGAAGGCAGGGCGCCCCGACAAGACAATGGGCACCACCAGGATGAAGACGAGCAGCAGGAGGAAGTCGAATTTGCCAGTCGAATTGAAGAGTGGAGGAAACAACGAGCTCAACGCCAGCACCGAGATCATCAGCACAATGGACAGCGTTATCGGAGACATAGGGAGAAATCGCGCCAAGCCTCATCGTCACCACAGCCGGCCGATTCACCATCACCCGAACCGTTACCTGGGAACGCATCACCCCCAGGACGATCAACCGTCGACAGGTTGGCCCGCGAGCTGAGCAAGCAAAACTTGCAACACAGCAACCGTGTAAATGCACAGTCGTCACTGCCAATGGCCCCTTCGCCATTGCAATCGATGCCTCCTGTCGTGCCTGAGACGCCATCCATCGCCGCAGAAACGTTTACAACGCCTTTTCCTGCACATGTGGAGGTGGATCAACAATATCAACAACCCACATCGTCTCAGCCACCTACTATTTTACCAGAGACAGCTGAGAAGCCCGAGGATAAACGACTCGACTTTAAGGAGCTCCGTCGACATGCCAGCGCGCGTGCACTGCAGGCTCGCCTACAGGCCATGATTGACAACGAAACGCAGTGCAATGTACGCAGCGAGCCTATGCCACCACCGCCGCCGCCGCCTGCAGCGACCATCCCAAGACCGTGGTTGGCACCTCCTGTGGGTGAACCCGTCGTTATCGAAGTTGACCCAGACTGTGCCATGCCAAATTGGGACAGCAGCTTGGAGGTGGACGAAAACGACACCGGTGATATTGCGCTTGACGGTTTGGTGTCATCTGCACGCCACGCACATGCTCCCAGCGGTGTTAGAAAGCAATCGATTGGGGGTGTCGCTCTCCGGTACCGGTTGTCCGTCGACGCGGCGCTTCGCTGCCAAAACGTGGTCAGAAACCGCCCCAGAATGCGAAAGAGAGACAAGTCGCGCCACGGAAGCACCGTCTCCTCTGCCATGACGTCGGCCATCTCTTCACCTGTTGTTGGGCCCACCATACCCTCATCCTCGTCCATGCCGCCACCA
Organism: Podospora anserina S mat+; assembly: GCF_000226545.1. NCBI lineage: Eukaryota > Fungi > Ascomycota > Sordariomycetes > Sordariales > Podosporaceae > Podospora > Podospora anserina. Next base: position 563,847 of record NW_001914858.1, read on the forward strand.
CCACCACCCTACACTCAACCCTAGAAGGGTCCGTTCTTGTTGTACATTTTGGTTTTGATATTCAACATATATGGATATATGATACCCCAGCCGATCGATCCCATCTCACCACTTACAAATCGGCGGCCGTCTGCTCATTACAGGGTTTTTATCTTTTCTTTACTTTCTGGGTGTTTCAACAGGAGTTCGAGCGATGATCCAAGGCTTCGGCGTCAGGGGTTCTCAGGAGAGAAGCTTGTGTAGCTTGTCTTTGTTGGTTTTTTTTGTTGCATATATCGAGGAGTTTGGGCATTCTTTTTTGGCTTATGGGGGCAAAACTTTGGGGAATACCCACACCACCATTTTACAGGGGCGTTGCAAAACATTTTAGACACATGGACGTGCCAAAAGGGCCATTGAGCACCATCATCTTGTTCAGCCGGCGCAGTCTCTACACACAAAGGCCTTTTTTTTTCCTGTGTTATTTTTATTATTTTATTTTTTTTAGCTGTGCTATGGGAGCACATTCAAGGCTTTTTTGGCATAGTGCGGGAAGAATGGGGAGGGGGTCATGGTTGCAACAATGTACGAGAAACAAACTGATTAGAGTTTTTTTTGGACACACGGCAATGCATCACCATTCATTGTTGACGGGGAGCTCGCTCCTTGTCATCTTTTATTTCTTGGCCACACTGTTTTCTTTCACAAGTGGATCTCGTCAGTGATTATGTTTGCCTTGGATGTGGATGAATAGGTCGTGGCAAGGGAGGAGTCATTGGTCAGTGTCTCCTGTTCACTTTTTGACTTGAACTTTTGGTTTTACATACTTCTACAGGTAGAGTTCGGAGAACTTTCCGACGAGATGTTCGAAACCAGCGACAACAGAGGTGCCAGCTGGGATGGTGCTATTGTGTCGGGGCTTCTCGTGTGAATGACAATCGCTTGCACATATCACCCGCGGGGGTATCTTAGCATTCCAGTCAGAGCCGATGCCTTTGTTGCGTGCTGAGAAGCTACCGCACAGTATGCTCGCTAGTGGTCTTCAAAGACAAGGAATTCGGGAGTAAGCCTTTGTTTTGTTGGTAAGCTTGCCCACAGCTCTCCACCTCACTGGACGAGACGCCACTGATGAGGCGTCAAGGGGGGTGCCTCGAGACGGCCAGAACCCAAGCCCACCACGAGATCCAGTGGGTGTGATGCGCCTGGAATGGATCACCGTGTCGAAGCAACCCACCCATTCCTCGGCAGGACAGGGGCCTCTTCTGATGAGACCCTCAAGTACAAATGTGTTGAACACCCCCATCCCACCCCTAAACGCTTCCATACCTTGTGTTGCCGTGGCAGGTTGGCTTGGTTTGTTGATTTTTCTGCCGCTCAACCCCTACACCAACACCAGCACACAACAGACCCCTTTTTTTCTTTCTCTTTCTTTGCCCCCAACATGGCATACTGGAACAGTCAAATACTCGTTACCAGAAGACACACACCGCACAGCACCAGCACCAGAGCTCGATAGCAGCAGGACCTACGGCGCCGACTCGACCAGACTGCGATTCGCTACCGACCACGACAAACAATGGCTGGCGTCGAGGGCGTGGCTTTCGTGACTGGCGGCCTACCCCTCGCGGGGAACAAACAAAGCGGCAGCTTCTACAGCCATGACATGGACGAGGCAGGATCGACCGATTTCTTTGACCAATTTGTCATGTTCGATGGCTCCGACTCGGAAACTACCGCGGAAGGGGGCGGCGGCCTCGGCCAGTTTTGCGGCGCTTCTGGCCTGCCCATGTCGCCACAGCTCTCGTCCATCGAACCATCACTGTCGATGCCCATCGCCGCCGAGACTGGCGGTGGTGGTGCGGCTGGGACTCACGGGAACTTCGGGCCACCGGGAGCCATCCACGGCAACGTCAATGGCCACAGTTTGCCTGCCGGTGGCTGGCAGGGTGCCGTCAACTCCCCTATCATTGCCCGTCCTCGTCAGTTTCACCAGCAACAGGCACAGCGACTTCAACGATCGACGACCAATATTGGGGACCTCAAGATCAAACCGGATACCGAGGTTGACGGCCTACCCTATACCACCAGCGGGTTTGGAGAAGCTCTCGGTGGAGGAACCGTGTCAGACTCGGAGCTTCTCAAGCTCGAGGGGCTGTCGATGCGCGCGACAAAAGTCGAAGTGCCTCAGCCAGCCGCTTCTGTTCCTCCCTCGCCCACTCCTCTGGCAAGCAGTCCCAAGAAGACTAGTCGCCTAGGGGCTTTCTGTTCGAGATTCCGCAGCAAAGCGGCTTCCACACTTCAGGGCAAGTCAAAACAGCAACAGATGGAGATCAAGCAAGAATCCATTTCGACTCCCGTCATTTCTTCTGCCCAGATGGGAGGAGGGGCAGCAAAGCCTCGGCCAGGTCGACCAAGACCTGTCAATCTGGATCTCACCAAATCACAACTACCCCTTTCTCCACCACTGACCGGTGCGGTGCCTACCTCATCGCAGCCACAGACCATCAGTGGTGATCAACTGATGAATGGCAGCAACAACAATAAGAAGAAGAGGAAGGGGCGGCAAACCCGGGCATATCACCACCCTTGGCTAACCCCAAAAGTAAGCACACACCCAAAAGTCCCCCCGCCATTACCAATCAACAACAACACCAACAACATCCCCCAGACCCCACTCCAAACCCCCCTCAGCCATACCATCCCACCCGAAGCCAAAAGAAAACGAAAATACCCAGGCGGCGTGTTTGCGCCCAAGGGCGAAATCAACACCAACGGGGGGGACACAACCGGCATCGACGCAATGGACACCGACCCGATAACCAACCTTTTCCCTCCCACCACCTCCTCCACCACCACCAACCCCCGTGACGCCTCCCTCAACTTGGCTATGCACTTCCCCCCCAACTCCTTCGAATACCCCCTCCCCCCCGGAGCAGAAGACTTTTCCGTCTCCCAAAACCTAATGCTTCACATGCCCCAACCCCGCGGGCCCAACTCTGCAGTCCTCCACCCTCAATACCGCGCCCAGATGCAACAGCAACAATCATCCTCCTCCTCCTCCTCCCGGCGTCCCAAACCCCGCGCCCCTTCTTCAGGAGCCCGCCACCACCACTATACCACCTCCGGCCCGGGCATGTCCCCAAGGAAAACTCGCACCGTCGCCTCCGGCTCGTCAACAACCCCCTCCCCAACAACAACAACCACCACCACCTCCTCCAAACCTATCCCCCCTGGCGGTAGATCACACCGGAGATCAACAAGCATGACCGCCCTCCCCTCAGGCACCCTCCTCGACCCCCCTTCTACTTCCCAATCATCCTCCGCCGCAATAAGAAAACGCCGCTCCTGGACCGGCCGTCGGGTCTCGCATTCCTCATCGCAGATTAACCTCCATTCTCTCGCCTCTCCTTCCCAATCGTCGCGAGGTCATAAATCCACGCGCCGGACAGCGTCGTGTTCGTCGCTTGCGGCACTGGCCGGTATGGGTGGTGTGGAGCATAATGGTGGTGGAGGGGGAGGGGGGTCATTTGTGAACTACACGCCGAACGACAAGCAGCTCCTCATGACGGGGGTCGCGCCGAGCGGGAGCAGCAAGACAAAGTTGCGCAGAGAGAAGGAGGCGAAGGAGAAGGCGAGGGAGTTCAAAGAGCGGTTGGCGAGGGCGGTGGAGGCGGCGGGGGGGGATTTGAAACGGTTGGAGGAGGTGGAGGAGGGGTTGGCTTTGGGGGTGTAAAACCGAGGGGGTAATCAAGGCTGACAGCCGGCCGAGAGTTATTTTCTTGAACTTTGATTTCAAAGGGCGTTTTGAATGGCCGGGATGTTCTCTTGGATATGGGGTTTCTTGTTATTCTTTTTTGTTATGGGAATGTTTGTTCACGGTTAAACAGTTTTTATTGATATCAAAGAGCCCTTTCGCTTCATTTTGGTGGAATTTTGGGACACACACACACACACACACACAAAACAAAACAAAACAAAACAAAACACATCAAACCACAGCAATGACAGACTAAGAAAGAGAAGAGAAACTGCGAGACCGAAAAGACACTCCTTGTATTATTTTAACAGTTGGGATAGTTTCTTTATTTGAGACCAAATTCAACCTATTCACCGCTAACACACCTGAGCTTCATGAGTGGGATTTACTGCACTTTTTACACATTGGTTGTGTAACATAACAAACACCCTTGGACGGTGCATTGCATTTTCATGTTTTCTAGACTTTGAGAAAAAAAAGAAAGAAAAACTTTAAAGCCTTTGGTGTTTGAAACAGGTTTCCAAGACCTTAACAGTCAGTCCTTCAAGACGTTGAGTTCAAGCAATGAGGGGTCCAGACGTTAAGATAAAAGACAATCCGTAACACCGGATAATAAAGTGCTTGGCCTGGAGACAGATAACTACATCAATGTCAGTGGAAGCTTACATGTCTTCATTTGCAGTGGTGAAACATTATGGCGGCATTATTGTGTAAGCAAGCAATATCCAAGACAGACGACATCACCCGCTACCAAACTCCCAAACCATTCTTACAAAAGCAACGTAGCACATAAAATCCAATCATCAAACCCCCCCCCCCGCCGCGTCACTCCTTGACAGAACACACCCCCTCCACCCATCTCGCGAACCTCACGACCGGGGCATCCACCCCCCTCCAGAATATATCCGACACCCAGATCACCGCCGGGACAATGACCAGAGCCGCCAGACCAAAGCCCAGGTCATACCTCCCCTCCGTCTCTACCCCCGTGATCCTCGTCCAGACAAACCTCTCAACAGCATACCCAAACGTATGCAACACCGGCCCGTGCATCAAGTACATCGCATAGCTAATCCGTCCCAGATACTGCACCGGTCCCCAGGCAAAAAACCCCTGCCACCCCTTACACCTCCCCACAGCCATCACAAACAACCCCGCCCCGAGGCTCTGGTAGTACCTATACCTCTCCTCCTCCTCCCACCACCCCGGTATCATGTCCGTAAGCGTCACCCACCCAGGCGTCCTCTCGCTCCCCACATCAGGCTGGCTCATGAACCACAACCCCACCAGACTCACCACCACCCACCCCCACCCCCCTCCTTGCTTTCTCTTCCTGTCCTTGCTCCACACATCCCGCTCCGCCAACCCCATCCCCCACAAGAAAAGCACCACCTCCCACCTCCCGCTCCCAAAACAATACCCCACCACCCCTCCCCCCACCAGCCCACCGCCTCACCCCCCCTCTTCACCCTCGCCGTCCCGACGAGCACCAAAAACAAAATCATGCTAGCCCTAAACTCGACAGGTATAGTCCAGAGGTGAACATCCATCCTCGTTCAGCCCGCCCGCCACCCTCCCAATCCCAGACATGCATAAATCTCCCCCACCCCCTTTCCCCAGTCTCAGCATCTGGCTCTGGCCGTCGAGTTTCAGCGCCCTCATAGTGCGCTCTTCTTGAAACATTCCGAACAGTAGACCATTTCATCAGTGCGGCAAAGTCACCCATGGCGGTGTAGGCACCCATCCGGGTGAGGATGACGACGAAGAAAGCGGAGATCGCCGGCGGGAGGAACAGGCGGAGGCAGCGCCGGAAGATGAGGCTCGATAGGGCGGTGGAGAAGGCCGAGCAGTTTTGGGAGGCGAGGAGGGTGAGGGGCTTGAGGGATAGAGCGTAGCCCGAGATGACGAAAAACACGGCCACCATCGGGGGGCCGGAGTACAAAAGGCGGATGAAGGGGAGCTTGAAAGGGTGGAGGTGGTCTGGTGTGTAGGGGTTGGGGGGGAGGGAGGTGGTGGTGGTGGTGCTGCTGTGGAAGGGGGATTCGTTGTAGGGGCCGGAGGAGGATGTATTGTGGAAGTCACCGTCGCTGTCGTCGAGGGAGGGAGGTGGGGGGACATACCCGTACCCGGTGGCGATGGTGTAGCAGGTGTAGAGGTAGTGGCAGAAGAAGACAAATAAAGCGGCCAGGCCGCGGATGCCGTCGAGGTAGGCGGTGGGGGACTTGGGGATTGGTTGGACGTAGCCTGGTTGGAGGAAGGAGGGTAGTAGGAAGATGAGGGTGCGTTTCAAAAGGGAGCGTGGTGGGCGGTGACGGGGAGGCAAGGGGGATGGTGGCGGGAGGGTGAAAAGGGGGTCGTGTGTTTCGAGGTCGGGGATGAACTTTTCTGTTTCGTCAAATGATGATGATGATGATGAGGAGGAGGAGGAGGAGGATGAGGAGGATGAAGAGGACGAAGAAGAAGAAGGGAGGCTGAGGGTTTCCTGGTATGTGAGGGGGGTGTATCCCGCCATGATTTGCTTGTTGTTTCCGGTCAGGGGAAAAACGGGTACAGGACCCAGACGGCACCGAGTATTTGACCAGCCGGCTGAGGATGGTTTGCGATTCGAAAATGAAGAAGAGATAATCACGGCTCTAACTGACAAGAGAACGAAACACAGAAGGAAAATAAATGAGAGGAAGAACAGAAGACATTGAGATGATATGAACCTACAGAAATAACCCAACCTCTTGCCATGCCGAGAGAAAAGGGGGCTAACCAAGACGAAACGGTGGCTAGCATCTAGCGTCAACTCTCCACGGTCACCAACAGTCGTACCCTTCCGCCGGTTATTTTCGGTTCCTGGCGTTTCATCCGAGATATCTGCAGCACAAGGCTAGAGTCTCTACATGAGGGGCTATGCTGACTGATGTTCATGATGAGGTCTTGATTCGCCCAACATCATGCCAGCAAAACCACACACAATGGATGGTCCTTGGGGAATCAAACAGGTCCATCATGAAAGGAAGCATAGTGCTCGCTTGTGGGGATAAGACCGATTGCTATCCAATATCAGCCAGTCAGGTCAACTCAAGTCTCCCAGACAACAAGAGTGAGGACGAAATAAGGTTTACCAATCCAGGGGGCCAGGGGCCTGAACGTTGAACCAAGCATTCGGGTCGCCCCACCGTTGTTCCCCGGACCCCCACATCCCGATCTCCCCTTCTCCTCTTGTTCCACTGCCGCCGAGTGCCGCTCGATCCAGAGCCTGGAGAACAGAGCCGGGCATTCCGAGGTATGCCCTCAAAAGTCCGAACTGTGTCTGTGGGTCCCCTGTATCCATCAGTATCCATCAGCAACAGTCAAGACGCAGAGAAGAGATATGAATAACATTGTCGGTGCGCCCGCAGCAAGAGGCGCGTCTAGGATCAGTCGTGCTGCTCCAAACATAGTACCTACGCAACTCCTGGAGAAACTACTTTTTGGTTTAACGTCACAGCCATGAAAACCCCCGGCTCTAATCCATGTGCTCCCAAAACGCCCAGACTCCGTGCCCGCTCCTGTGTGTATCATTCTGACACCCGCTCAATTGCTCAGCCAGTCCAGGAATTCTGGTGTGAAGTAGCTGATGATGATGGTCGCTCCCGCCCTGAGAATGCCCTCTGTGCTCTCAAACGCCATGGCCTTGAGGTCAAAAACACCAGCCTTGGCCGCCGCGTGAATCATGGCAAACTCGCCGCTGACCTGGTAGGCCGCAATGGGCAGGTCCTTGCCGAGCTCCTTAGCATCGCTGATAACGTCCAGGTACTGAGAAGCCGGCTTGACCATGATGATATCGGCTCCCTCGCTGATATCACGGATGATGGCCCGACGAGCGAGGCCACGACCTCCAGGGGGGAGCTGGTAGCATCTACGGTCACCAAACGAGGGCGCCGAGCCAGCAGCATCGCGGAAGGGTCCGTAAAGACATCCGGAAAACTTGGCAGCATACGACATGAGCGTCACATTGTGCACAATACCCTCCTCAATCAACTTGAGCTTGATGGCCCGGATGCGGCCGTCGTTCATGTCTGAAGGCGCAACGCAGTGAGCGCCAGCCCGAGCGTACGAGACCGCAACGTCGGAGATACGGTCAACAGACAGCTGGTTGTTCAGGCTGCCATCGTCCCTCAAGATACCGCAGTGGCCATGGGAAGTGTACTCGCAAAGGCAGACATCGGCAACGATATAAAGATGGGGGAATCTTTGGCGCAGAAGCTGGATGCTGCGAATGACGGGACCTTGCGGGTCGTCGGCGGAGGTGCCAAGGGCGTCCTTGGTCCCTGGTCTCAATGGCACACCGAACAGGATGACGGAACGGAGACCTTTCTGGACGAGCGGCTCAAGGTACGGAATGAGCCTGTTGACACCGCGGCGGTATTGGCACGGGAGAGAGGGAATAAGCACCTCCTCATCGTCTTGATCAGACACGAAAAGGGGGTAGATGAGCATGGACTGAGAAACAAAAGGCGTCAGCTGATATTTGCGGGGACGAGCAATCCCAAAAGGCGCACCTTGGTCAATTGGCGCTCGGCCTGCCATGACCGCGCAAGAGGATGGCTGTAACCAGCATGCAGCTGACTCGAGATATCACCAGAGATGCTGACGCTCGTGGCAGAAGTGCTGGCGTACGACATGGCTCTCGAGATGTGCGATGTGCGGGAAGCAGTGTCGTTGACGGTCGAAACGGAGGCGTCACCTCGTCTGCGCGCTACACCGTTGTCGCGGAGGGACAAGTCCTGAACGAGGCTAGAGAAAGACATATTGGACGATGGCAACAGCAACGTGTGGCAAAGTTGGAGGAGTTGAGAAAGAGTGTAAGCGGGCGACCGATCGAAGAGTGACGTGAGTCAATCGAGGGTTCTCAGCCGTAGTTGAAGGATTTCTCGAACTGAAACGTATTCTCTCAGGACCACCGCCGATCGAGCCGTCAGGGGCCGTGCCGCACGAGGAGAGAGAGCGAGGTCCGCCGCCGCGATGCGACAGTGATTGATGGCTGGATTTTTGGGGCGGGCTGGAAGGGTCCGGTGTTTCCTGACAGGCTCAACAGATTGGCAGTCGGTCGATCGGTAGGTCAGGGCAGCATTCGGAGTGGGAGGAAGAAAGGCACAATCTGTATATAAATGAGAAGAAAATGTCGCCTCCGGAAATCTGGGCCCGAGGTGGGATCAAGGACAGCGAACGCCGAAGAAAGTTGCGTCTCTTCACAGGCAGGTGACAGCAAACCATTAGGCGTGCGATGCCCCAATCTGGTTTCGTGCACTCTCGACTCTCGGCCTCGGGAATTGGCGGGGTTGCTCCACCCCGGTCTTCTTCCGCTGCCATTCACCAATCAGCGCACAAAGATTTCAAACATTCGGCTGGCCCCACTCCGCTGAGAAAATCGCCATGGTCTCAACGTCCAACACTTTTTTTGTGTTGTCGGCAACTCCAGGGCCTCCCCGGCTTGTGAGGGAGATGCAGTGATGCTCAGATCTTACACCACAGCCGCTGATCAATGATTGAAAGGACGAACTCATGATTTTAACCAAGTAAACTTCGCCGTACCTGCACTACCTTCTTTGAAGTCTCCATAACACATCTGACAAATGTCAACATCACAGATGAACCAGGGCCAGAGTGTGTTCATAATATCAAGTATGTATCGTCGTATAAAATAAAAACATCGAACCCCAATTATTACATAACAGACATTGGTATCATATAGAAGAGTAAACACCCCATCCACCACTTCCTCTCCTCTCGTCTTCCGCTCTCACATCATCGACTCATTACTCCTTCTCACCACTCTCCCCTCTACACCAGTGTTAATCATCAGGGCATCCTCGGACCCTTAGAACCATCTCCGCCTCCTCCTGGGCGCAACAGGAGTCCCATAATCAGTAGCCGGCACCTCCCCCTTCACAGCCCTCTTCCTCTCCCTCCTCTTATGAATCCTCCCACTGCAGCAGCTGAAGAAAACAACAACAGCACCGACCAAGCTCAACACCGCAGCCGCGAGCGTCATCCAGGCAGCATTATCATAGTAAACCCTCTCCACCTGCAACCCCAAGCTATCCTCATCGTCACTATCCCACCCATTGCTCAGATTGCTCCTCACAATGCCAAACAGGACAAAGTCAATGATGCAGGTCACAGCCGTGATGATAAAGGCCAAGACAGCAACAAGAGACGCCAGCAGCGATCCAACCATACCCGCGCCCAACGCAAGGATAAAAGCGATAAAGTTGAAGGCCGCGGCGATGGGGTGGAGGACCATGGCCTTTGTGAGCGCGCGCGAGGTGCGCACCGAGTTGTCAGAGTAGAACTCGCCAAAGGTCTGCTCGGGGGAGAAGTTGGGGTTGCCCGACTGGCCACGGTTGGGGCCGACGAGGCCCTGGATGATGCCGAGGGGGGAGTACCCGAGGTGGCGGGGGCATTGGCCTCTGTTTTTCACTCGTCATTTAGCATCATGGGGTGAGCGGTGGAGTGAAGAGAGGAGGTCAACTTACCCAAGGACATCATTCAAACAATACCCAAAAACACCAAACGTAACCGAGGGATCGTTTCCGTTCCGTCCACTCTCCCCATCAGCAAGATCGGGCAGGAAGTTGAACCCGCCATTGTTGGTCCCGCCGCCAGGGAGCTCGACCTTGAGGAGAGCGATAGATCTCACTACTGGGGCCGAGATGCAGGTGATGATCAGCAAGACGGTGGCTGAAAACAGCAAGAAGGTGCCAAAGTGGTGGATGAAGCCTGTCCGGGCCATCTTGAAGAGCCTGACTGTTGTGGGACAAACGTATAAACGTATCAAAATCACCGGATGATGAGAAGAAAGGGAAATTCATCCACCATCCAGAGCAGCTGGAATGTCTTTCTTGTATTTGTCCCATAAGGCCCACACCCTGAAACATGGAAACCCACCAGCCCAGCAAGGAACACTCAACCACATTCACACCTAATGAAGGCCGACGTCATCAGCCTGCCCAGTCCTTCTCAGCCATGCCGCATCGCGGGAAATCGGCAAGGGGCCTCACCCATCGGCCTGACCAACCAGAAAAGCCCAGTATGTTCTCTTCTGTGTGTCTGAGAATCTGTGGAGGAGCGTGATTGGCGATCGGGCTGATGACGTAGCAGGAATCCGGGGCTGTGTACATTGGGCTTGGCAAAGCACTTATGAACTTCTTGGCGGGCAAGGAAACGGGCGGCCCTGTTTTTGGGCGGGATGTCATCTGGTTTTTTTTGGATTTTTTTTTGGATGAGGTGGTTGGTAAAAGAGGTGAGATCATGTTTGATGAAAGAGTTGGCAGTGGGAGGTGGCATCGGGAAGGCGTTGAAGATGACAAAGGGACTTTGCATGTTTGGTATGCAGGGACTACCTACATACACCTAAGATCCCATCGTCAACATTGATGGTTGCTCAAAGAGCGATGAGATGATGGGAGAACCAATCAGACATTTTGGTGTACACCTCTGTAAGAGATCGCTAGCGTCATGTCTAGGTGGTGGTGGACTGCTGGCCACCGCAGTGATCTGATGCCACGCGTCTTTGTACTATATTCTCTTCAGCTGAAGAGAACAGCCACATTTGTGGGTTTATATCTCGTAATTTCAGCTTTTAGCCAATTACTTTGAAGGCCTGGACTAGCTCCAAAAGTCATGATGGTCTGCATACAGATGTCAAACAGTTCTCACATACATGTCTAGCTGCAGATCCCCTGTAAAGACAGCTATGTTGTCGACAGAGGGACAGGCACACTAACATCAGCTTATCCGAGGGATCCTTGAAAGGTGATAAGACATCCTTGAGATCGTGTCATTGTTCCAGTGTGTCAAAAGTGAAAAATCCGTTGGTGAAAGAAACATGGTTTCAACACTTCCTAACCTTTCCATGCCGTCTATCCAAGCTTTTAAACATCCTTTATCCCAGCATTTAAAGTCTATTGGAAGCTCGGGTTTGATTGATAACACTCAGTTTTCCGAGACTACAAGACTATCTATCCTAGCTTTGCTGTTATGGCCCATCCCAGTTTCAAATGTCATCTCCTCGAGCTTGTTATACCACCTACCCCAGCTCCATGCATCCCCTAGAAGTGTAGATTCACGTATATATCGAACAAGTCGGCAAAAAATGCAATTGCTCGGGTACCTAGCCTGTATTTTACCAAGACATAATCACAACGACATCACCCTTTCCAGATAGCTTGTTCATCGCATTCATCATCAAATTAGCATTATCTCACCCTCAACTAAACTACAAACTCCCTCCCCCCCCCCAACACACACACCAAGCAAAACCCTACAACCAATTCCTCCCCTCCTCCTCCCAAGGCCTCGTCGCCCGACTGTAATCATACCCAACCCTCCACTCACTCACCAGCTCCTCCTCATCAACCCCACAATGACTCTGCCCATCCCTTCCCCTAAACCACCCCAGCCCATACCTCTTCCCCACTCTTTCCAGCCACCCCTCCATCTCCCTATTCCCAAACTTGGCCGTCCCCACAAAGTCATAAAGCATCTTGCTCTGGTGTATGTAAGCCAGCACACTCGCAATAGTATTCGGTTGCCTCGGCAAGAACACCCTCCTCCTTTTCAAATGGGTAACGACGCTCAACACCCCCATATACAGCAGAATCAACAGAGCAAGCGTGAAGCTTATCCAGAAAGATGGAATTGTCTCCTGTCCGGCGTTGAGATCCAACGAGGTGGCGGTGGCTGTGGGGGCGGAGGAGATGAAAACACGGCCTTCGACTGTTGCTAGGGAGGTTACCAGCACGGTGAGGATCTCTGTGAGGATTGTGCCGAAGCCGACGAAGAAGACTAGCCAGTGTTTGTTGATTAGGCCTCTGATGGCTACCCAGCCAAAGGGCATGGCGGTGTAATCGAGCGTTAGCGTCTTTGGGGGTGCGTGTCGTTGGGAGAGGAGGTAGTATGGTTGCATGAGGCGGACGTCTGTCTCTAGTGCTCCCCAGGAGAGCTTGATGCACACGGCCAAGACGGTTATTAACCAGGGGGCGCGGTCGGTCAAGACTGTGGCGGGGGTGAAGAGGAATATGGGAATGAGGGCGATGAAGGCGAAGATGCCGGATATCAAGGGGTATGCCCCGGCTGGGCGGAGCATCATGGGATGAGGGTTAGCAGAGAGGTGGTTTTTGGTGTATTTTTCCCGTTCTTGGATGGAAGGGGGGTTGGTGTCGTCTGGGGCGAGGGATGAGTTGCGGAGGACGTAGCGATGATCTTTTAGTTTGCTGTGAATGTCTTGGTGGGTGGCTACGTCCATGTCTTTGAAGTCCATGAGGATGTGGCTGACTGTTGCCATGGCGGCGAGGCCAGCGATGCCTTTGACGTCGGCTAATAGGCCAGACCGGCGGGTTTGGAGCTGATAGAATAGGACGCACCCAAAGGCGGCGATGATGACGAGCAAGGTTGTCAAAAGACGGGACCAGACGTGGTGTATGAGGATGCTCTTTTCTATGTGAGGGCGGTCCAGACGAGTGTTGCGGTCAGGGGTTATGATCAAAGAGGCGGCTCCAAGGGCAGGAACCAATGTGTTGGCGAGCAAGCTGGCTGTTGACGACACAGCTACAGCATAGTGTTTGCAGTGGATGGCCCGAAATGGACGCAGCCAGACGAATTGTGTCAGATACTCGACGTTGATGGACTCGTCCGCCAGTGCTCCTCCTTCCTTGGATAGCTGATAGAACGGCTCAAGACGCATGACATCAAAGTTGGTAACCTGCCACATGACACCATATGTGGCCGCAATGGCCATCGGTAGAAACTTGACAGCAAAGTACTGGGCGGTCGAGATATCGTTGGGTGATTGAAATTTGACCAGGGCGTCCTGGGCAGAGCTTCGGTAGAGGATTTCCACGGATACGGCCATAACAATGGATACCACAATCAACCATATCAAGTACGGCCATCTCATGGAAAATGGCTTCCAGTTGGGCTGTGGAAAAAAGACCTCTGTTTTGCTGGCGTTTGTTGGAAAGGTCGTCTGCCTCATGGCAAACTGTCCTGGCTCGTCCTCCACGTTCGGATCATGGCCACCAACCAGGCTGAGATCAAATTTGGACTGAGTGCCGGTGTCCTCTGTCATGACCACCTCGATTACTTCTCCGCGTTTGTTGGCCTCATTCTGTGCCATTTTCTTCACTGTGTCAGTGTGAGATAGCCGCCTGCTGCGTCTCGAGACGGAGAATGTGCGGCTCGGGGGTCGTTCCGTCACGGGAGTTATTGCCAGCAAATAATCTTCCGTGATTGTCGCTTCCGCTTTGATGCCCTTCCCCAAGCCCCCCGTCAACTTCCCCTGTGCCTCTTGCTCCTGTATTGCCTTCCAGAACTCTTCATCGGCTTTTGTCGCAGGGCCCAGCGCGCTGCTAACATCGAACGTTGGTGCTCTAGAGACTCGCGGGCCGGGTGCTGGTGGTTCCTCGCCTCCCAACGGGGCAGCGGACTTCATTAACCCAAGGTCAATACCGTCTTCCTCTTCCGGAATCGCATCGTGGCGTCGTTGTTGCTGTCTCTGGGCAAAACTGGGGCCGGCATTCTGAGGTGGTGCTATGAGGGTGGGCGATGATATTGGCTCATATGCGCCGCCTCCATTGCCCATGAACGACGTCCATCCGGTTGAGGCTCCCCCATAAGTGTGGCCAACATCATCGGCAGAACCATAGGGTCGTTTCCCAAACTGTTGTCGTAGGCTGTCGTCTGACTGGAGTGACACCAAAGAAGGCCGTGGGGGGATTACGGCCCCTGTCTCGTCGCGGAAGTTGTCAAAGTCGGTAATGTCAGACACGGTAGATATCCTGCTGACAGAGCCTGAAGTGGCAGAACGGAGTGGAGGTCTTGGTCTCGGTGGGTAGGAAGGATCCATTGCCAGGTATCATGACATGGTAGTCAACCCAGATCCGGAGAGAAAAGGAACAAGTAACGAAACAAAGACGACAAGACACAGGCAACCTGTCGGGATTTGGCAGTTAGGTGACGACAACAAGGCTCCAGTGACGAGGGGAAAGCCAATATGCAGGCCTGGGCGCCTGTAAGTCCAGGTACCAGTGCGGCTGAGGTCAAGATGGTGTTTGAGTGGTCCAAGTGGTGCCTGGGACCCTCAGTCTCGGGGACGAAAAGAGCCACAAGAGAACGGCAAGCCAAAGGGGGTCTCGGTCGGGAGGCCGATAGGGCTGAAGGTTGATGGGCTATGGGAATTGAGGGACGGGTGATCTCTTGGCCGAGCGGTTGTCCTTGATAACTCTCCTGGAGCCTCATCTCACGTCGACACCAGGTCTTTTGTCGGAGAGAGAATATGGAGAGGGCGCATGGCTTCCAGAAAGGGCATATGTTCCCCATGTGAAGGCCCCCGCACAGGGTGAGCACGAATTCTTGATTCCAGAGCCATGGTGGGGGAGATGTTGCAGATTGCTGACCCCAAGCGCGATGTTCTGTTGCATTGGGGTCGAAGCTTAGCAACCCTGGGGGCCAAGAGATGCCACAGCGCCCTTCAGCGGGGCCTAGGTGTGTCAACTTTCCATCACGATCATCATGCCCCTCTCCTGCCATCCATAAGCAACGTTCACATACACCGTTTGGCTTAGTGAACAAGAGTTCGTCTCATCAACGGTCTGCAACCTTTCAATCGTTCCGACGTCACCAAACTTGAAAAATGTTGCCGGCGGCCTATTAATAGCCAATCAAGTTGAGGTTGCAGTTGAGGTCACCGGTCCCCTCCCAGCTGCTCGCAACTGTCACCATCGACAATCCTCGCCACACAACGCAACGCGCGATAAATAGACGGACCTGCAGCAACAGAGTCGACTACTGCAGCCCCTCCGCTGAACCACGCAACACAGCGTTAGCCATGGGATGGCAGCAACAAGTGTATCAGGTCGAAGCCCCCTTTGCCGCTCGGCTGGGGCCTCCCGAGCTTAAATCTCACGCCAGCATGACAGAGCCTCGCCATCTCACCGTCGGGATCCTCCCCCGCTGACCAGGGTCTTGTTCAGACGACTGACCACCCACCATTCGTCCCGATCTGGATACCCAGATGCCAATTATCACCGTTCCACGCCGCAGTATTGCTGACGGCATCACACCCAACCCCGTTGCCATTTTATTTTCTTTCAGTGGGTGGTGTCCACAATCACTTTGATAAATGGCACGTTATACGACACTTTTCTTGTGTTTCGTGAAAAGCTGCCTACCATTACCCCGCTGTTGCTGATGGTGGGAGCTTGAACAGATTGGCCTGCTCATGTCTTGTGCCTCACGACTGATGACCAGTAGCAAAGATCCAAATATCCAGATATCCAAATATCCAGCTGGTTAACCGTTCTTCAAGAAAACCTGTACCAGAGTATCTATGGAGATCTCTCCTCTGCCAAATTCGGCCGAATCCTGCCTCTGTTACAGGTGACATTTGCCAGAATGCGCTCCCGTTCAGCGATGCGTTCAGCCCACCTATGGTATTGCGATGGGGGCCGCGAAGTCAATGCATTATTCTTCAAAGCTGGGAAGTGGCGCCGGCTATGTCAGCTCCTTGATGTGATGTCTTGACGGGCGTCCTTGACATCCTAATAGAAGCTCAATATTCCAAACATCCACATCTTTGCTGTATCGCTCACTGACCTTACACCATCACCATCTGTTCAACGCCGTAATCTCTTTTGCACACCACCTACCTGACTCCATCTAGCAAGAAGACTTGTCTATTTTACTAAAATGGTCGCCTCCTTCGTCTGGACCGCAGAAGAGGCCAAATACCTCAAAGCCGTCCTCCGCTGGCAAGACGCCCCCTCCTCAGACGACGACGCCACCGCTACCAGACCAAGAGAACCCAGAAGGAGACCGCCCCCTCCCCCACAGGCAACTATCCAACTTTCCTCCCAAAACCGCAGGCAACCCCAAGAAAAAGAAGACCACCCACCATCAGGTGAACTCCGCGTGTTGGTCCTCGGGGCGAAAGGAGCAGGGAAATCCTCTCTTTTGAGCAGAGTACGCCCCCTTTCTCACCTATCCCCTCCCATTTGTTCGCTATCTTATACAGACTTGAAGTTTTCGCAAGGCACATTCCCTCCCGCCACCCAACCCACAACAGCAACAACAACGTCACCATCAGGGGAGTCCCACTCAGGAAGCTGCCGACATCCCATCTTTCTCCTCCCCTCCACAACAGGGGACAGCAAAAAAAAGAAATACATCATCCACGCGCTAGAATTCCCTTCCAATCAGTCATCTTCGAACCCATTGCTGGAGCAAGCACTGGCCATCACCGAGGCGGCGGTTGTGGTTTATGACACGGCAAGCGCCGATTCTTTCAGGTTGGCGAAAGGGGTGGTGGAATTCATCTTGGAACATTTCAACCCACTCACACCATCCCCGAACAATAGCGCCAACAGGAGGGTTTATCCAGTGGTGCTGGTGGGGAATAAATTTGACAATGACAAGGAGAGAGAGGTTAGCGAGGATGAGGGGAGAGAGGCGGCCGGGAAGATGGGGGTTAGATGTATGATGGAGGTTAGTGCCAGGACGGGGGAAGGGGTACAAGGGGTGTTTGAGACTATCGGGGCGGAGGTTCTAGCTGCGAAGAGGGCGACAACTACGGCTAGGGAGGTGGGGAGGGAAATGGTTCAGGGTGGTGGGTATGAGAAGGCGGGCAACAGGCCCCAACTTGTGAGGCAAGGAGGGAGTGCAGGCGGGAGTAACAAGAAAGGGGGTTTACTGAGAAGGATGTTCTGGGGGAGGAAACTCCACACGCGGCAGGGGGTTGCTTGAGTTCGATGAATATCTGGCTCTAGGATGCCGAAGAAAGTGTCCAAGTGGTGTAAGTAGTGCAAGCGAGTGCCAGCAGCATCAAGAGTTCCAACACAAGCGCAAGTCTTCACACAAAATGTTGTCAAAAATGTATTGAACTAACCCAACCAACCCATCCCTAGTCCATTCCACAAGAAAAGAAAGCCACAAACCATAACAAGCAAAAAGAAAACATCATCTCCCTCCTTCTCCCCTCCCCAGGCCAGCTGTATGACTCAGTTCACCCC
>NW_001914858.1:581771-587761 GCF_000226545.1 Podospora anserina S mat+
GATAAAGAAAGTGGTATGATTCGACCTCAATGCGGCGACGCTGTGCACTAAGCGTTGTCTTGGTACCTCGGCGGGCTGCGAGGTCCGTCGGCGGGGAAGAATGGCATCGACGGATTAGCTGGAGATTGGGGGCGGTTGCCGTAGCCCTGGTTGTTGTAGTTCGACTGGGCGCCAAAGCTCTGGTTGGAGTGAGCGCCAAAGCTGTTGTTGGAGTGAGCACCAAAGCTCTGGTTAGAGTGAGCAGAAGGCACGCCGAGCCTCTCGGTCTGGCGCCGGAGCGAGTCCGATGTAATAGATTCGGCGTCATCGTCCAGATCCATGCCCTTGTTGAAACCCTCCTTGCCGCCACGAGCGGTAGCCGCGAGCGCGTCCAGCTCGGTAGTCGTCGTGAGGTGCGTCTGAGACTTCATGAACGAGGTTCTGTCATCGGCCATGTAGGTGTAGCGGCCATCCGGGTTGTCGCGGAAGATGACAATGACAGTGGTGACAATGAGCATCAACAGCAAAACCAGCGCAAAGGAAGCATTAGCAATCCACAACACGACGCCCACAACGCCAGTGACGAGTCTGGGCTGGTTAAAGACCTCGGTGAAGATCATCAAAAAGATCGAGTTGACAAAGTTGATGGCGCAGATGGCAATGTTGAAAGAGTTGGTGCTCTTGTCCATCCATGGGCGAAGGACGCTGGCGGCAATCAGGGCGCCGGCTTCAATGATGAGAAAACCCACGGCCTGAACGGTTCCCGAGTGCTGCGCAAAGGCGATGAACATGGCCTTGAGTCCCAAGTAGCCAAGGTAGGGCAGGATGAAGTAATAGGCGGAGGCTCTGAACTGCACGTAGAGGAAGCCCCACTTGTTAAGTGCCTGGGGGTCCGAGAAGAGGATATAGGCCGGGTTGTTGTGCATGACGATGGAGCGGCGGGCAATCATAATCACCTTGAAGGCGGCCCAGCAGAGCGTGGTCGTCATTCCGATCAGGAAAAAGACAGCCAAGACCATCAGGGCAGCCGAATCGTTCTGGGTGAACTCCCACAAGCACATGATGGCCATGGACGGGAACCCGATGAGGGTAAGACGGAACAAGATGCCCTTGAGGACCGTGAGCCAGCCGTTGCGGAAGTCGAGGAACTTGTCGCTGTCCATCATCTTGTTCTTGACGGCCATCTCGCAGGCACCCTTGAAAGCGGCCACGGCCAGACTGACAAAAATGACCATCAAGCAGAAGAAGGCCACGCAAGTCATGAAAACGTTGGTCGACTCGATGCCTGCGCGGAAGGCCACACGCTGGATCCCGTACACGATGTAACTGCCGGAGCTGGTCTCGATATTGGCGCGACGCATGAGGTCCCGCTTCATGGCTTGCCCGAGAGGCTCAGCGATGCTCCTCGGCATCATGGCCACAGAGCGCTTCGCGAGGCTCATACCAGCTTCGATAAAATCCAGAGATCGCTTCTCAACTTGCACGGAAACGGTCGTAAGCGAGTCGAAGATGGTGGCCGGAGTACCACCAGTGGCGCGCTGGTACCAGGTAAAGATGTCCTGCATGAACTCGAGACGAATGATTCCCATGCTCCACTGGAAATCCTGGGTCCACGACATGACAACAGGCGGCAGAGGCACACCAGTGAGACCAAGCATGGCCTGGGCCTGGAAGTAACCAAAGAGCGAGAGGGCGTTGGCAGCGACGTGGGAAGCGGCATTGTAGTGACCGAGACCAGACATGATAGCCGACGATGTGAGAGCCAAACCAGCGACAATGGCAGTAGCCCACTTGACACCAAGCAAATCCACCGTCTTTCCGTTGGAAATATCAGCCTCCACGCAAGCAACAGCGTTTCCTTCCTCGGGACCATCCGTCATGGTAAAAATCACCTTTACGGTGGCGTCGAGATCGGGGAAGTTGTAGGCGATTCCAGGTACTTGTTCCAGGGCGTCACCGGTGACGGGAAGGTTGAAGTTGAGAGGAATCTTGCCTGCTGTCATGGGACAGAGACCAGCCAGACCCATATCGCATGGGCTGACTTTTTGCTTGATGATGGGGAAACCATAGGCCGAGACCTCGACATCGAAAGTGACGTTGCCCTGGACTGACGAGACAGCTACAATGTCGACGTTGGCTGTTTTGTTATTTGGTGTGAAGACGACCTTGAACAAGCTGGCGCTGAACAGCGAGTTTTCCTGACAAGAGTTGAGCGAGTTCGACTGGAGAATCGGCTCTGCCATTGCTGGTGCGACGAGCGCCGCGAGCGACGCGAAGGGCCGCAACGGGCCGGTGTTAAAGGATAACCTCCATGGTGACCAAACAATCGATTCGAGATGACAGGCGGCAGTCTTAAACAACCTGTGCTTTTTTAGAGAGTCGGGAGTTGGCGTGAAGGTGGGTGAGTGGTGCGGCGTAATTGGTTTGTTTACTCGGTTTGAACCAGTCGCTTCTTTTGCGGTCGTCCCGTTGCTTTGTCCGTCGAGTTTGCAAAACCGTGAGCCGCCAGCGTGCAGGTGTCGGTAGAGAGAGCCTGTATTTTTGGTAAAGAAACAGACTGGAAGATGAAGAACAGCTAAACGAGGCGCTGAGAGAAATTTCGAAGGGAAACCAGGGAAGAATGCGGAATGAAGACGGCGTCGAGTGAAGAGGCGCGCGCGCGCTGTGAGAATCGAAGGTGGGTTGCTTTTGGTGTCGATTGTTGGCAGGGAGAATAGTACAAAAAGCGAGAGTATGCTGCCAAACAACGGCGACCAGTTGGCTAGTTACGCCAATGCTGAGAATTCCGCCACCTTTTCTCTCAAAAACGACAGTGAGAAGAAGGAGATTTTGCAACCATCAAGCGGATGCAAAAATCTATGTGGTGGTGAGAGGTGGAAATGGAAGTCTGAGTGAGAGAAGCGGAAGACGAGGGAGCATTTGGGATTAGGGGGGTCTGAGAGGAAACGGGGGACACAGCGCTTGTGTCGCGGTGCAGCAGGTCTTCTGTCGTAATGAGCGCACGGGGGGGGAGCGGGAAGCGCCAATGCCTGCCAACCGTCTCTGCCAGGGTAGCGCCCGTTAATGCACGCTTGGAGATGAGATCGCCATGTTAGTGCATGACGATACAAATGTCATGACTTGTGCCCAACGGCGGGTCAACCGCTATCTCGTGGCCGGGTGTTACAGACTGGGCTCTAACAGTTCAACCTCACAGCGCGTAGCCGAGACCGTCGAACCCCTTATTACTCAATGCAGTGCTACTGTCGGAGAATTCGATTTCTTCATCGACATTCATGATGGATGGATATTTCTCATGAGCAAAACAACAGAATGAAGAGACATTCGTATTGCATTCCAAGAGTCTTGACGCTTTCTTGGGAGGCGCTGGGCGAGACTTGGGAGGAATCGCCAAGCAGGGAATTTGAACATGTTGTTCTCCGCGAGTTCCGTCATAGCATTCCGTTCCCTCAACGGTGAGAGGGTGCGATCATCAACACCGCCCCCCTCTTGCGAGCTTTCCAAGATCTTGTCTGCATCTTGCACACGCAAGCTCCATCTCTTTTCTGTCACTACCAGCCACCGAACCGATAGAAAACGTTGCAAATCCATCCTAGAAATCGGATACGGATTGTAATGAAGGGGACTTGCACAGCCCCCCCACCAACATCCCGGCAATGAAACGGGAGCGCCCCCCCGCTTCAAAAAGCTCGCTCCGGTCCACGTTTCTGACCAGTCCGTTTTGTCCGTGTTGGTCGCCATGATCACGGCTCGTTTTGGGTGGGAAATCGACAGGCAAGAGCAAGAGATGTCATTTGTTTATTTACCACTTCCCTGGTTCACAAGAGGCAGCCTTCATGATGTCTGCAGATGCGGTGGCGGCCAATCAGGTCGTGACCCCTCCCTCTGATGACATGCAGCAGGTACAAGGTGGTGTTGGGTGTGCCCCTCCAGCCTTCAAGGTCCAGACCACTGAGGGCGCCAAGAGGTATCCATGGGAAGACGAAATCGTCAGTCTCTTGGGTTTGTGATCCAGAGTTTGGACCTGGAGAAGAAAAGACAAATGGAGTTGTCAGTCCGGTCAGTTGCTCCCGTCGAACGCACATCCATGGCGATCTCCCACTCTCAAACATTGGCGTCTCTCGGGAACTGCAGCATGCGAAACGTTCCATCTGATGTCCCGCCAAGGGTCCCTGTGGTTATCATTTTTTTTGGTCTGGCCCTCTCTCACGAGACCGCGAAAATGGTGATGGCAGTTGATGAGGCGGAGCATGTTTGCTCTCTTTTTACGAGCTTGATTTTTGATGACCGGACAGCCTCTCCGGGGGGTGACGCTTGAGTATAAGTCGATACAGTTGAACCGAGCGCAGCGCTACTTGACACTTGTGGCTGCCGCTGGTCATCCCATGTCGAGCATGAGAAACGGCGACGGTGACACTCATCCTTCAAATAGCTTGGGCCTTCTTATATGGTGTCCCGTGAAGCCAAATGATCCTCTCGCAGGCACAGGCGCGGCTCCCAGATTAAACAAGATGGACACAAGGTCCATCTGGCTCAAGGTCTTGATGGTCACTTACACACAAACTTGGCAGGGGTTAGGGCCCAGAGAGAGAGGTTGTCTAATCTGACCTCTGACTTCCCTCGCTAAAGGGTTAGGGTCTCCCTGCATCAGCTTTATTAGATGCACACGATAAGATAACGTGTCTCCCACATGCCGATGACCTCATGTGAAGGTAGCTCTAAGCAACCACCCCCACCATCATCGCTAGCATCACCGTATAGACTAGACAGCTATCGGCGACTATCCTCACTGCATCTTGGAACAACCAACCGTTGAACCGTCTCTGAACCCAAGACCCTGTACCTAAACTCCCACCCATCTGCCCACCCGGCACCTCCGACAAACATGTTCCTCCTCCGCCGACCACCTCGGTTCAGACCATCCCGCATCTTCAGCCATGTCCCCCACCAAAAGCCAACACCCAGATCACCACCACCACCACCACCATCACCACAATCCCTCCGCTCCTATCCCCAACCAAGTTGGCACTCCACCAAACCCCCTCCCCCAGAAGAAGAGGAAATCCACCAGCGCATCATACCCCACAAGCGCAACCCCTACAACCCCTCCAACAACCGCAACCCCTACTCCTACCGAACCTACAACAACGACCACTACATCCGCCTCCAAGCCGCCGAGCCCCTCCGCGGCCCATCAAAGATCACAACCACAGCCGTAATAGCCATCGCCACAACCGCCGGCCTCCTCTTTTACTTTGCGAACCTCGAAAAGGTGCCCGTGTCCAACCGCACCCGGTTCAACGTCTACGGACCAGACTCCTCCACCCTAAAGTCAGTAGCCGAGATGAGCTACAAGAGGTTGTTGATCGAACTGCAAGATCAAGGAGCGAGGATACTACCCGAGTGGGATCCACGGACTGTGAGAGTGAGGAGGGTGATGCAGAGACTCATTCCCTTTAGCGGAATGGGCGCGAATCAAGACTGGGAAATCTTCGTCATCGATGCCCCAAACCAAGCCAACGCTTTTGTCCTGCCCGGCGGAAAAGTCTTTGTGTTCAGCGGCATCATGAACCTCGCCCGAGGCGACAGCGCCCTCGCCACCGTTCTAGGCCATGAGATAGCCCACAATGTCGCAGGGCATTTTGGCGAGAGGCTGTCGCAGGACATTGGGAAGAATATCCTTTTGTTCAGTCTCATGCTGCTTGGGGGGGTGATTGGGATTGGGCCGTTGATTGCGGGGTGGTTTGGGACGAGCGTGATTGATATCACTTTTGGGAACCCGATGAGCAGACTTCAGGAGACGGAGGCGGATTATATTGGGTTGATGATGATGAGTGAGGCGTGTTTTGACCCGAGGGATGCGGTGGGGTTTTGGGGGCGGATGGAGATGGTGGGACAGAGGGAGGTTGCGAGGGGACGGGTGGATAATTTTTCTGCACGAATAATGTGCTTAACTTACACTTCCGATTGTTCTTTGTTTGTAGAGAGTACATGGAGTCGATTATTAGCGT
>NW_001914858.1:587911-605884 GCF_000226545.1 Podospora anserina S mat+
GATGCGTTCAGGCGGGCGTTGGAGACGGGGGGGTTTATTATTATGGGGTGGTGACGGGGAGCGGGGTGTAGGAGGGAAAAGCGCCGTTCCAAGGGACAGGATTGTGATTTTCTAGCGTGGAGTTGGGGACATTTTGTTTTGCCACCCGTGAGGGTATGTAACATGAAGGGCGGTGTATGAGAGAGGGATGTAAAGTAGTTGCTGGGCTGTCTACACCACTTGATCAATTTACAGGGAATAAATCATCCAAGGGCCGTCAAGCATGGTTGCCATTGATCCGAGCCCAAACAAAGTCTTGGATACTAAAATCAAATATCGGATATGCGAACTGTCAAGCTCAGACTATGTATCATCTACAAGCACTGCAAGCCCGGATAGTGGATAGTTGAAGCTGAGATCTTATATTGGGAGTGGCATCATGGTGTTGCTTCAAGATATGTGACAAATCACTCTTTTAGAAATCTCTTGCCCCTGTGACTCTTGTAATCATGAATCTATAGATATCACCGGCCACACCCTCTCTTACAAGCCTTTACCCACAACAAAACCACCAAACAAGATGAATCCAAACATCTCCACTTCGAAGGAACAACATCGCCCCTTTTCTCTATCATATCCATACCTATACAAATACTAAACACAGTGGTATCACTCCCCATTCCACTCCCCATTCCACTCCCCTTCCATTCCCTCTCCCCTTATCAACCTCCCCTCAGATCAGCGCCAACCCCCCAAAATCCCTCTCATCAATCGGCTTATACCTCTCCGCCAAAACCTCCTCCACACTCCTCTCCAACCGCCTCTCCCTCTTCGCCTGGTCAAACCTCTCCGCCAGCGCCCTCTCAATCTCACTCACACCCTCCAACTTAGCCTCAAGCTTCCCCTCCAGTTTCTCCTCCGCCAAGTAAACCTTTGCCTTTGCCTTTCCATAAACCTCCTTCCCCTTCTCCACCGTCCTCTCAACAACCTCCCCAATCTTTTTTTCTGCTCTAAAAAGTCCCTTCTCAGCCGTCTGCCATCCTTCTCTGCTTGCGTCTGCTACTCGCTCCTTGATGGCGGGGGCATTATGCGCCAGGTCGACGACGGCGGAGGAGGCGGTTGATTCGATAGCGGGGGAGTGGGACTGGGCCCAGTTTACTGCGGCGATGACCTCTGAGTTCCAGCGGGACTTTGCTTCTTCTAGGAAGGAGGTGGTGGTGGAGGCGAGGGTTTGGCGGGGGATGTAGGTGTGTGTGCCGTCGGTGGTGATGTAGGATGATTTGCGGGGGGGGAGGGTGGAAGAAGACAGGGGGTTGAGGGTGTCGAGGGTGTGGGATTGGGAGCGGAGGAGGGTGGATTGGACTTCGCGGTTGCGGCGGTGGGTGTGGAGGGCTAGGTAGGTTAGGGAGAGGGTGAGGGTTAGGCCTCCGGTCTGTTTGTTGTGTGACTGGTTAGAAATGAATGGGAAGGGTAAAAAGGGGGAAGGGGGAAAGGGGGAACATGCGAAGCCGGCTATGAAGCCCATTTTGGTGTCTGTCGGTGGTGGTGATGATGGTATGAACCCTGAAGGTGCGCGATTAGGGGAGGAGCGCGCAAAGGCGCAACGCGGTGACCCGGCGGTCGGAGGTTATGCGATGCTCAAAGGCAGGAAGGAATGGAAAAGCTGCAGTTAATTGACCCTTCCCCAACTGAAGCGCATGTTGTTCAGATAACCGTTGGAAGCAACAAGTCCACGAAGTGACGTAGAGAGATGGGCTTGTGAACAACAGCAACAGGGGACCCAAGGGGCACCCGGGCTTGGCACTCATCCCGACACCGTTGGCCCCCACTTGTGGCTTTTGCGCTCCCGGCCGGCAAAAGAGACGGCCGGCGCTGATAAGATCAAAAATTCATAGGTACCGTACCGGAGCGCAAAGAGACACACAATACACCAGTTGCCCATCCCGCCGAGGCGCATCCGAACCCACCCACCACCCCGGCGCACCCATTGACGACGACGACGACAACTTTGATACCCCAGCCTTCCCAACCCAACCTCCCCACCTCTAACCTACCTACCCCCCCAAAACAAACCTTCAAAATGGCCGGCGGCCACGTCAAATACCGCCACCTCTCCCGCACCTCCTCCCACCGTCAAGCCCTCCTCCGCAACCTCGTCACCGAGCTCGTCCGCCAGGAGTCAATCCACACAACATGGCCCAAAGCCAAAGAAGCCCAGCGCCTCGCCGAGAGGCTCATCACCTATGCCAAAAAGAACAACGAAACCAGCAGGAGACAAGCCCAAGGCATCCTCTTTGTACGTCCCTTCCCCCTCCTACCCTTCCCCACCGCCCCCTCTAACCAGCAAATATAGACCCCCGACGAACTAATGCCCAAACTCTTCGGCCCCATCCGCGAGCGCTACCTCAACCGCCCCGGCGGCTACACCCGCGTCCTCCGCACCATGCCCAAAAACAAGTTCGACCAGGGCGACTCCGCCATCCTCGAGCTAGTCGACGGGCCAAAGGACATGAGATTTGCCATCACCGCCGCCGCTGTGGCAAGAGACAGGAAATTGGGGACGGGACACACGGACATCACGATTAAGAATATCCAAAAGGTCACGCAGTTTAGGCCTGAGGGGAGGGATCAGTTTGAGGAGATGGTTGAAAAGGTTGCCGGGCTGCAGCTGAACATGAATGAGCTCAAGGACAAGGCGGTCAAGAAGGAGTAGATCAGACAAGATGGGTGTATTTTGTATAATATGGGGGTGGGAAGGTGGTGGTGGGAAAAATGCGCGCAAACAATTCTTCACAAGTGTAATTTTACAAAACAGCTAGAACAAAAAGGTATGGGAGGGCTGAAAACCACCGGAAGGTGGGGGGCAAAAAACATAAAGAACGAGCAAAAACGATTAAAAACAAGATTGAATCTTCTCTATACGCATCCGGGTGAAGAGACTATACAAAATCAAAAGTGTCCCCCTGCTCCTTGATCATCTTTCCTACCCTCGAAGTCCCCACAATCCTCTCCAGCTTCATCAAGTCATACTTACTAAACATCACCCTGACCACTCCCTGTCCGTGCTCCACCATCAAGCTCTGCTCGCTCTTCTGGAGGTAGCCACCCGCAATCTCTCGGTAGAAAAGCGGGTTGTCCGGTAACGAGTACATAATCACCCTCTTGACACCCTTGATCTGATACCGTCTAAAGTGGTGGGCTCGCTCGGTGTACAGCAGCACCTTGTGCCTTCCCGTCAGGAAATGAGACCTCGCCCTGGAAGCCTCGGGAATGTCCGCGTATTCGGATATGGTACCAAAGGTGACAGCCTCCACGATGGGGTTGTTGGCGAAGAAGTTTCTGACCCGGACAAAGTCGAGATAGGAAGGGATGAAGATGAGGGTGCTGTTGGCGTCTTTGGCATTGCGCTTGGTGAGAAGAGGCACGATGGCCTTGGTGAAGTAGTTGAAACGGGCGTCTGGGTCGGCGGCGACGGTGGGGGCGTCGAAGCGGCTGAATGTTTGGCGAGCCTTGACAGGGAGATATTGGATTGTGCCGGGGCATTCTTGTTGGAGACGGACTTTGCCGGCCCAGTTGTGACAGTGGGCACGCATGAGCTCGGCCAGCTCGGGGGTGTTGAAGGCCGAGAATACGACAGTCTGGCGGAAGTACTTGGCCTGGTCGTCGAGGTACCAGCTGCGGACACGGCTAAAGTCGCAGCCGTGGGCGTCCTTGGGTTGGATGTTGAGGTGCTCGAAGATAAACTCGACGTGCTCCCAGTTCTGCATCAGGAGAGCGTCGGCTTGATCGACAATGACGAGCTCGATCGACGAGAGGAAGTCAAAGTCGACCTTTCTTTCTTCTTCGGAACCGATGGCCATACGGAGACCCAGAGGACTAGCAAAGATGATGTCCGAGTTGTAGAACTGAGAAAAGTACTTGACAGACTTGCGGGTGAACTTCATCCCGAGGCGGAACATGTCGTCGTCGTTGCCTGAGAAGAGGTCCCGGAAATCTTCTGGCTTGTCATCAGAGAACTTGGACAGCTTTTCGATATATCCGTCTTCAAAACGCTTCCTGTTCTCCTGCTGGTCTGGTTGGCAAACAGAAAGAATGCTGTCGACCATCTTGACGCATGACTGCCTAGTTGGGAGTAGCATGAGAACTTTGGGACGGGTGAAGCCCTGATCCCTAAGCTCGAGGTCTTCGTTGGCATCGGCTTTGGCGAGTCTGGCGTTGTTCTTGATCACTCGGTCGCGGGTCTTGTAAAGATGATTGAGAGCATGCAAGGCCGCCAGATTCCGAAGATCCTGTGATGATCCAACTGTTCTGTCGCAGTACAGCATATCCCGATAGTTGAAAAGGAACGGTGCCACGGTCTTCTCAACAACGCCAAAGGTTGATCTTTTGAATTCCATAACCTCCTTCAGCCGTTTTTTGAGATGCAGATTCGAAACACTCGTTATTGGTGCTGGTAATGGCAACTCCTGTCCGTCCTCTGTCTGTGGATAACTCCAATAGGCCCTGGTGGACTCAAAAGGCTGCCGTTGCATCTTCCATTTTCCGTTTTGCGCAGCTCGCACTCTTGGCGGTACTGTGTTTTCGTCGGGGTTTGAGATGTGAGTTTCGAATGGGTCGGTCTCGTCCAGATCATCGTCCTCATCAAAGAGATCTTCGGGTTGGATATCAGCGGTGTCCTCCTCAGCCTCTTCAACTTCGTCAACATCTCTTTGCTCCTCCTGCTCATCGTCTCTCTCATCCTCGTCGCCAGATTCTGGCGCTGGCGCTGCCTCTGGTTGATTGTCCTCTGCTGGAGCATGGTCAAGCTTTCTCCTCTTTGCCTTTTGCGGGTTAGTCTCAATGAGTCTCTTCATGAGATTTACATATGGCTGAGCGGACGTGGCATCCTCCTCCTCATCCGAATCCGAATCAACAAGACTCATGACATCAGACTGCTCCTCCTCGTCCTCTGGAACACCTTCATCTTCACTTTGGGAATCGCTGAATTCTGTCAGTCAGGACCTTTTTGTTTCAACGAGTTGAATGACTTACTCATCATTCGCAAGTCGTGCGCTGTCGAACTTGGCGCTGCGTGGTTCTGTCGGTGCGCGTGCTCTTCCTCGCCCTCTACCTCTCGTTCCACCTCTTCCTCGGGATGCAAATCCTTCTCTTGCGCCGCCTCTTGATCCTCCCCGTGAGCCTCCACGCGAGCCTCCCCGAGGTCCTCCTCTAAATCCTGCACCTCCTCTTGGTCCCATCTTTGACCTTTGAGTGAATGAGTTTGTGATGCAATTTGACTGCAACAAGTCAATCGATGGCAGTTTGCCAGAAAAGCTGTATAAATTTATTGTATTTTCAGCCTTGCCGCGCCGGCAATCCAGTAAGCCCCATGCCAAGAGACAAACCAACCAGGGTCGTTAGAAGTGCCCCACTGAAAGCCGTTCGCAGAGCTCCCGCTGAAAAAAAAAAAAAATGATGGGCAGCCTCGCGGGTGCTGCAGAGTTGAAAGAAAACTGCCCAAAAACTGCCCCGCCACTTATCAGCTTATCTTAGCGCGCACAACCACACAGGTCCCGCATCGGCTGCAAAACCAAAAATTCGAGGTCTGACCCCAGCCTATCGCAGGCTCAGGCTCAGGTTCGTGCCAGTTGAGTTGAAAGAAAGAGAAGGGTCCATTTTTTGCTGGCCAGTGACGAATCTCCTCCCCGACCCGCTCAGAGGCAGACTTCCCTTGTCTCCTCCCCCCATAATCTACTCCATAGCTGGCCGTCAATTTTCCCTTTGCCTTGCCCCGGGGTCCAACGTCCACTCATTCCCGATAATCGTCCATCACCACTCCCAAACCACCACCCCGAGACCACCCGAGACCACTCAACATGGCTGTCGACCAGGAGAACTTTGTCCACCTCACCAGGCCGCTTGCGCCCACCCTCCTGGGCTTCGGTGCCGGTAGTGCCCCGCTTACCGTCAACATCCAGCCCCAAGTATGCCAGCCCCTCCTATCCTACCTACTACTCCCGGACCAGCACTCTTCCCCCAATGGCACCTTGATGTCTAGACTGGGTGTCATGCTGTACGATCGCATTCCTGGAAGGCTAACCGTGCCATCTCTAGTCTGTCTTCTCCATCATCGACCATGCCGTCCGCCGCGATATCAACGGCTCCAACTCGAACCGCGTAATCGGCGCCCTCGTTGGCACCCGCAGCGAAGATGGAAGCGAGGTCGAGGTCCGCTCTGCTTTCGCCATCCCCCACGTCGAGACCGACGACCAAGTCGAAGTCGATGTCGATTACCAAAAGAACATGCTCGCTTTGACCCTCAAGGCCGCCCCCCGCGAGCAGCTTCTCGGCTGGTACACCACCTCCCACGAGCTCAACTCCTTCTCGGCCCTTATCCAAAACTTCTTCGCCTCCCCAGAGACCGGCACCTTCCCCCACCCCGCCGTCCACCTCACCATCTCTTCCGACGCCGGCAGCGCCATCTCCACAAAGACGTACGTCTCCGCTCCGGTGACGGTTGTCTCTGAGCGCGCCGCCGATACCTGTCTCTTCATTGAGGTTCCTCACAAGCTGTTGATCGCCGACTCGGACCGCTCTGCCCTGAGCACCGTCTCCTCGGCCGCCCACACCGAAGCTCGCGCCGCCCCTGTTGTCTCGGATATTGAGAACCTCGCTCAATCGCTCGAGGTTGTCTCTGACCTGTTGGAGCGTGTTTCCGGATTCGTCGGTGAGGTCCTCGACGAGGAGCGTGACGGCTCCCACGCCCTCGGGCAGTATCTTATGAACGCCTTGTCTCTTGCGCCCAAGGTGTCCAACCTCCAGATCGAGAACGACTTCAACAGCCACATCCAGGACGTCCTCATGGTCAGCTACCTGGCCAACACGATCCGCACCCAGATCGACCTGTCGCAGCGTCTTGCCACAGCCACCATTGTCGGATTTGGCGGCGAGGCCGGTGAGAAGAAGGAGGGCGAGGAGGGCGAGAAGAAGGAGGGCCGTGAGGGCGGCGGCGGCGGTCGCGGAAGGGGAGGGAAGCGTGGTGGTCGTGGCGGTGGTCGTGGTGGAAATCAACAAAGGGAACCGAGGGAGCCCCGGGAGAATGGCGAGTAGAAGAAGAAGAAGAAGAAGAAGAATCTTGAAAAATAGATGATGGTCTTGTTCGGTTTCTTGTGCACTGATATCCTCCTCTTCTTTTGTCTGCTTTTCGACGGAAAAGAAACGAAAATGTTGTTTTTCTTGGTTCTCTCAAAAAGCAGGGTTTTTGCGGCGGGATATTATATGGGGGTCTGTCTACATGGGAAAGAAAGTCATGGCGTTCTTTTTTATAGGAAAGGGGAAATAAAAACATTGTAAAAAGCGTGATCTGGGGAAGTCTAGCTGATGATGTGAGTAAGAAGGGTCTAATAGGGGGCATGATCGGCAAGTCATGGCAAAAGTGACGGGTAGGAAAGTGACGGGTAGGTTGTTGTGTGCGGGAAAGTTGGGTAACATAATGTCAGACACGGATTTGTGTTCAAGAGACTGCGCACATCCTTAACCAAC
Source organism: Podospora anserina S mat+ (assembly GCF_000226545.1). Taxonomy (NCBI): domain Eukaryota; kingdom Fungi; phylum Ascomycota; class Sordariomycetes; order Sordariales; family Podosporaceae; genus Podospora; species Podospora anserina. The sequence goes on from NW_001914858.1 coordinate 595,412, forward strand.
AACAAACCCCCTACTACCACATAAACATCAGGTCGATAGTATCTACAGTTCATCTTTCCCAAGAACCACACTTGACACATCACGTATGCACAACTAATCAGCAGTTAACACACCCTGTATTGTCTATCTCACATCTATAAAAGCCCTCGCCACGCCCCCAACACGAAGCAAATACAACATTATATCGCATTAATTCTATGTTGAGAGAGGCCTCTACTCCTGCTGTAACAATTCCGCTCGCCTCCCCCCTCCCCCGATTCCATCTTCCCTCCTCCCCTCTGCAACCCCAACAAGAGAAAGAAAGAGCTAGAGTGGGGATGATGAGAGGAAGATGCCCGCTAACCATTTGAAAAATACACCCGTTCAATTTTTTCTTCATTCAAGGTTGTTAAACACCACCCTTGATAGGAAAAGAGAAAGCACACCCCCTCCCTGTACGCCTAAAACGCCTCGATGCAGTTCACGTCCCGCCACCCACCCAAGCCAACAAAAACCCAGACTTTTACGCCTTCATGAACTTTACGTTATCCATTTCGAACCCTCTTACTCGAACGACACACACTTTGTTGATTAGGGATTCTCATCATCAAGTCGAGGGCTTCTGCGGCAATGTGGCTGGGTTGCCGTAATTCGGTAGGTGGCTATATGTCTGCTGTCCTGGCGGCCCGTTGGACTTGGGTGCCATGTGTGGTGGACCGCCCATATGCTGCGGCGCATGCGGGGGCATGCCGTGCAGAGGTTGATGCACATTGTGGTACTGCGTCATGGAGGCGTTGGAGCTCTGTCTCGTCATACTGTAGGCACCGGGCACCGGCCCATAACCGGGCTGCGGCATTGGCTGCGGAATCGGCTGCTGGTACCCGGCGTAACTCAAGTGAGGTGAGTTGAACTGAGGATGCGGACTGCCGTGGTGAGAGCTTGTTCCTCCATATGATCCAGCCGGCGGCGGCGTAGACTGCTGCATGGGGATTCCGCCGCCGGGCACAAAAGACTGCGTCTTTGGGTTGAAGGACTGACGGCTGTAGCTCCCTGGAATTGGATGCTGGCTCTTGGGATCGTTGGGGTTGACATTGACAGGAAGCTGTCCAAAGGCATAAGGAATCCCAGCATGGCCAGGAACAGGGCTCCCCCGCGGAGGCGGATAAACACCCTGAGTGAAGGCTGGGGGCTGTTGAGGTTGAGGTTGGGGCTGCGCCTGGGGTTGTGGTTGTTGCGGCCATGCTGGCTGCTGAATGGCCGGGACAGGAGCGTTGTACATCGGCCCGGCCACTGGGGGGGCATTAGGGGCCTGGTAGGCCGGCTGAGGTGGCAGTGGAGCTCTTGGTTGTGGTCCAGCCGGAGTCTGATACTAGGCCGCAGTTAGCAAGGGAGGTGTTGGTTGAAGAGAGCATACACGGAACGTACGGTCTGAGGCACGGCATTGTAATGAGGAGGATATCCATTGCCAGGCATCATCTGGGGAGGATGCGGTTGGCCAGGTCCATACATGGGCTGCATGGTAGTCTGATACACCGGTTGTGGCGGCTGTTGCTGCTGGTATTGCCCGTTGAACTGAGGTGCAGCGACCTGATAATACTGAGGCCCTGCAGCCGCCCAGGTAGGTTGTTGGGGCCCGCACCAAGCAACGAACTGCGAGCGAGACTCAAAGCCCTCGTTGTCATCTCGTCGTTGCTTGTTGACCTTTCTTTTTCCACCGTTGACTCTATCCTTGGCGGAAACAGAGCTGGCACGAGAGACACCATTACTGTCCTCGCCATCTGCACTGTTGTCAGCAGACGGTCATACGGCGCGCGGCAAGCAAACGCACCTTGGTTCTGATTCTCCTTATTTTCACTACTTCCAAAAATGCGTTGACGGGCTTTGTTGTACGCCTCTTCTCGCTCCTCTCGCGTCATCCTGCAGGGCTGGGGGTCAGACAACATAGCTCTCTTCAAATCACAAACATGTACACTTACTTCTCCCGAGGGACAGACTTGTCCTTGCCATCGCTGCCAGCTTCCGAGGTTGGCTTAGAGGGAGCCGCACTTGCGGGGCCAAACTCTCCATCCTCACCCCGACGCATGATCTTTCGCGGCATCACGGCGGGTGCCGGAGAACTGCTATTAGGAGTGTTTGCTGCAATACTAGACAGAGAGGGAGGGATCCGGCAGAAGGGCGTCCTAAAGATACGCACCGCCCCAGCTTGGGACTCGAAGGAGTGTGTCATATGGTAGTAGTCTGCCAGTTTATGCATCAGCATTCTGCAGAATGAGTTGCTTGGAGGCAGGTCCATGAAAGGCTCTCTGTCGGGTACAACGTCAGCAATGTCGGGAACAGTCGGCAAGGGGGAAACTGCGTACTTTGAATCCTGTACGAATTCGATCACCTGCTGTTCCAATCGCAAAAGAAAGATGCGGTCCTTGTGGGACTGCATAGCTTCCAACAGCTTCTCGTCTGGGTGTTGGCTCAGGAAGCCGTTTGCCATCCCATCAGGCGCGACTGCTCCGCTGACAAGAGGCAGCTTCGCATCTGAGGTAAGCTGCTTGTCAGAGACACCACTTTGGGGGGTGACGATTCCCTGGTTTTTGTTACCAACCAGGCCATGGTGGGCAGTCGCTGCTCGTGATGGCATGTCGCCAATCTGGATGCGGTGAATGCGAGCGGCCACGTCTGAGCCCATGCGCGAGCTGGCCATGTAGGAGCCGCGGATGGAAAACGCATCGTCGTCCTCGGCCGCAGCCTTCACGCTGGCACTGTCATCAGGACGCAGCGATTCCTTCTCGTCTAGAGCGAATGTGGTCCCGGACGTGATACTTTTGCCGTCAAGACTGGGCGGCTTCGTTCCAAGCTCGGAATTCGAGTCTGCTCGTTGCGAAACGTCGTCGGCTGGTGTTTGGCCGTTACTGGCTCTGCTCGACCTTTCCACGGCGCCGGACAGAGACCCGTTGGCCACAATGACATTAGACGGTGACGCCTCGAGCTTCAAATCCTTCAACCCCTCAACAACCTTGGCATCCATGGACTGAGCCGTGCTGGCCATCTTCTGCGCAGCTGGTGAAATGTTCGATTCCGGGGTCGACATTTCGAGCGCGGGGTTGGCCGTGACTACTGGCGGAACCGGAACATCGACGCTCTTGGTGGTCTCCCTTTTCTCCTTGGGCGGCGATGGACCTGGAGATTTCACAATGGTAGTAGTGGTGGAAATGTCCTTGGACGCTGATGCAGCGGCAACCTGAAAGCAATCACTTATCAGCAAGCATGTTCTGCGGCTTCAACAAGAGGCGGACAAAGGTTCAGGGCATACTCTTGCAAACGACAGTCGCTGGTTATCGGTCACCACAGCAGAGGGAATGGCCGTCATCGTGCGACCTTTGTTCTAACGAGCGCAAATAGAAAATTCGTGTCTGCCTATGTATCGAAGTTTTCGAAGACAAACGAAAATGCAGGTGGTTTCGGTCCAAGAAGTGTCAGGCGGGGGAGGCCGGTTGACTTCGTAATAGGGCAGAAAGCAGAAGAGTGGCGGTCCGGCAGAAAGACGAAATCAAGAAATGAAACGGAGCAGAGCTGTCAAGAGCGAAGGAAGTGCGTCGGTATTAATCATCGTTGGTCTTTGTGGCCGTGATCGCAGGAAGGGGTCTGTCTGTCTGCTGGATGAGGGCGACGACGATTCGATCGATCCAGGGGCGGGATGTGATGGTTGAGCTTTTGTGCACTCCAGGTGGCTACCTTATCGCAGGACTGCACAGGTGCCCGTCGTTGTCCGACCGTCGGCGCTCCAGACGTCTGTACTGTGTGTCTGGGGTTCTCGACACAGGGAAGCCACAATTGGGCAGTTTGAAGAAGGGCAGATGGCTCGGCCGGGTGAGGGGCGGTGGTGGGAGGATTTCCAGCGTCCGACAAGTCGTTGTGGTTGCACGAGGAAATCCGGTGAGGAGGCTTCCAGGGTTGCAGGTAGGCACCTTCTCTCTCTTTGCCCGCTGGAGCCAGTGGCAGCGGTTTGTCAGGCAAGCGGGCCGGCCCCGGTTTTATTTTATAGGCGGAGCTACCAAACAAACAAACCCGGACTTCTCAACGACCCAGGGTTATGCAGCTGACTTTCCTTTGCGCAGCTGCGCTGGCCATGCTGAATTATCAGCAATGCAAGTGCCCGAGCACAAACCGGATCCAAAGCAGGCGTTGATGACATTGGGTCGGAGGGGAGGCATCATTTGGGGGACTTTTTGCTGTCAGCGCTCAGGCCGCCAGACCCCATCTAAGTTGACCAATCATCCACACATCCTCATTCCCGTCAACCTTGAGCCTCGATTCCAGCACCACGGCCCCCATGTGTGCAGTTTGCAGATGCCCACGTCACGATGTTTATGAGCAGTGGTATCGGCAGCTGGAATAGTAGTGCTGTTGTTCTCACGATGTTGCTGCTTTAAACATTCCTTGTGACATGCTTTAGCTCCCTGATAGTTCCCCTGATATGTGTATCTAACCCTAACCCCAACCCGAGCAACACCCGCAAGCATGTTGCACTGGCTTCACAGTGCTTGGCAACCAACTCAACTTCAACTTCGCGACAGCGCGTTTCTACACCATCGCAGCCACAAGCAGGAAAAGAATTCAAAGGCATAACCGTCTCACAGATTCTACTGGCAACCGACTTCTCGAATTTGATCATCACAAAGAGCGGCTTGACATTCAGGTGCAGCCTTCATACCTATCAACCGCCGCATCATCGCCAAATTTTCACTTCATCTTAACAATTCGGCCGCTCAGCTTGCAACTCAATCATCCACTGATATCCCAAACTTGGCATCAACCGTTTCATCGACCACAACACCAGACCGCATCTTTCTCACGATTCAAGAGCACCATGTGGCGCAGAAGCGGTCCTTCCAAAGCGACATCGACAAACGTCCAGTGCCAAAAATGTCTTAAACGAGATACGTACTTTTCATTTCACCGAAACTATTTCCATTTCCCCCATCTAACACTCACAGCACGGCACTATTCCTACGAATGCAAAGCTTCAGCCCAGGAGCGGCCGTATATTCCCCGACCCTCACGAACTCAGCAGCTGTTCAACCCCAAGCTCCAACCCAAGCTTACCAATGCTGTCCCGGATGACATTGAGAAGAAGTAAGCTCCCACTACCTGAGTCCACTGACCTCAAATGCCTAACTGTCCCACAGGAAGGGCGTAGCCGATAAGATCCTCGCTGAAAAGGAGGCCGAGCGTGCCAGGAAGCGAGAGCTGGAAAGGGACGAGGAAGAAGAACTGTCCGTAAAGGGTTCACCGCCCCCACGGCGGCACAGGTCGCCATCTTACGACTCCGTATCCAGCATCTCGACCAGGTCCCCTTCTCCAGCCTCAAGGCGCAGTCCCAGTCCCCCAAGAAGAGAACGGATCAGCCGCGATATGGAGTTGTCTCCCCGTGGACATCCGGTTCGTCCACGATCTCTAAGCCCGGAGGAGCGCTATTCTAGGGAACCGTCAGCCATTCCGGAGAGAGATTACCCGCCTCGGCGACGTTCCCCTTCGCCGAGCCAGGCCCGTTCACCCAGGCGCCATCGCGACTTTGACGATGAGCCTGAGCCTGAGCGTGCCCCTCGGCATGCGCCGCCCGGCAGAGACGCCGAACATGACTCGCACAGACGTCGGGGCTACTCGAGATCCAGGTCGAGATCTCCTGCGCGTTCTCCACCAAGGCGCGATGGGAGAGGCCGCGGTGATGGTCCTCGGAACCGGTTCAGGGACAGGGACGATGACCACCCCAGAGAAAGAAATGCGCCGCCAGCCCAGCAGCGGGCACCTCCGCCGCCGCGCGAAAGGAGTCTGAGTCCCTTCAGCAAGAGGTTGGCGCTGACACAGTCGATGAATATGGGTAGATAGATTGCAATAATTAGAGCGAATCAAATCTGGGTATCATATGCCTACTTTTTTTCTCTGCAAAACCATCAAGCAACAATTTCGTCTTGCTCATCAAGCCTTCGGGCCAACCCCAACTCCTCATCCTCGGCCTCCTTTTCTCTCCTGGCCTCTTCCTCTTCCTCCCGTTCACGTAGTTTAATCCCCTCCACAATTGCCGCCCCGTCCAGCATCCCATCCGCCTCCTTATCCTCACTTTCCTTGCTTCCCCTGTGACTCTGCTCGGCAACCTTCTTCTTCTCGGCTAATCGTTCTCTGACCATCCCCGCAATGGCATTATCCGTCCTCACATTCAGCACCTCCATCTTGGCGTTCAACTCTCTCTTCAGATCCCAGTTTGGTTTTTTGGGTTGGAGCTTGAAGAGGTCGATGCCCTTTTCTGCCGCCTGGGCTGCGTCGATGGCGGCTTGGCGGTTGACTTCGTCTTGGAGGTCTGCTGCTTGTTCTTCGAGGGTGGGTGCCTCGAGGGAGAGAGTGGGGGGGGCTTCGAAGCCGAGTTTGGGGCCTTTGGTTTCGGGGTCGTAGTTGCGGCCGGAGAGGTGGAGGTGGGAAACTTGTTTTGTTGGGGGGGATTGGGAGCGGGAAGGGGAAGGGGCTTCGTCTGATGGGGAGGGTGAGGGTTGTTTGCGTTTTAGGGATTTGAGTTTTGCGAGGCGGGCTTTGCGGTCGTCGGTTGCTGCTGCGAGGGTGGTGTGGGAGGACATTTTTGTTGTGGTGTGGTGGTGGTTTTTCGGAGGGAATTGATGTTCCTGATGTTGTTTGACCGCGAATTGGTTCGAGGTACACAGTCGCGCCGCCTGTGAACAATTTCCAGTGGAGGATGATGTTGGATGTGGGTCCCTGACAGCGGACAGGGAAGCTTTCGACAGGGTTGGGGGGTTTGCGTGCCGAGAGGTGGGCTGCCGCTCGTTGCCGGCCGGAAGCTCTGCAGCCCCTCGCAATGCCGATTTTTTTTTTGGGAGCTGGATGACTTTCTCATCGTGATAAGAGAGACATTTCGGAGACGGCACCGGCGACCAGCGACCGGCGAACCCCCCTGAACAAATCGCTCGGGATTGCCAGTCCAACCACAACATGCCCAACTTCGACGACGAATTCGACGCATGACGACCTCACCCCACGTCCTCCCGCCCGATTCTCATGGCGCGCGACTGCATCCCGCGCCGTCGCAGAGGCACCACAATCGTCTAGTCGCATCCGGGGATGATACTGCGGGCCGGCTTGGTCGGCCGATCATGTCTGGCTCGAGCCTGTCAACGTCGGTCCCAAATACCCCTTATACACCCCTTACTGCCGCCACCACCAATATCCCAAACATCGAGAGTGCAGAGGTCAGAGCAACTGCTGGCCCAGCTCGCCCGAGATGCGCCCTTCACCACTACCACCAGATTGTCCTTCCAGAGCGACGACTCAGATATCATTCCGCCATGGGAGAAGTCTTTGGGAAAGGTCGACAGTCATATGAGCCCCGATGACATGGAGGAAACAGCCAAGGCGAATCCAGATCCTGCGAACAATGTCAGCGAGACATCGCCAGAAACAACACCAGTTCCCTCTTCACTGGGGCCGGAGGAAATAGAAAGGAACTATGCGAGCACAGCTGAGCCTGGGGTGGCTAGCCACACGTTCAATGCTGCGGATCGGGACAATCAAGTACCCCAACTTGAACCCTACCGTTTCGCCGAGAGGGGAGGAAAGCTCGCTTGGGGTCCAGGTCACAGAGGCAACTGGTTGGACTCATGGGAGGCCAGGTTCCGGCCGCTGTACAGAGCCCTGAAGTCAGGGCGCGCCTATTCACGCATGTTGGCCGATGTGGAGGATTTCCCTGACTGGGGAAAAACAGAGATGCTTTTCGAGGCAGCCGAAATCGAGCAGGGGGAGTTTAAGGAGCGCCACTGCGGATTTGGCAACGTAGATGAGTACATGGCGAAATGGATGGACTCGATGCTCTACCTGCTCCGCTACGACCCAGAGCTAGCTCCCAAATTTCTCCGGGCGACTTTTGAGGGGTTTCTGACGCCGAGGTGGGCGGTGAATGATACGGTTGAGTTCCTTGCCAAATGGTGCTCGTTGTCTCGCTCAAGCAAAAAGACTACGCATGAGCTCGCCGAAACGATCCGTCATATTCTGCGGACTCGCACTCTATACATGCTCGAGTTCACCCAACAAACGCTGTTTCTTCTGACGAGAGATATGGAGGCCGAAGCTCTGTGGAATCTGTATCGGGACCTGCTGCAGTACGCTCACCCGCTTCACCCCTACACTTGGTACACTATAGCCCGTCGTCTTTCTCGGGATCCGAGGTACAAGTCCAGGGCGTTGGATCTGCTGGAGGAAGCCATCACCAGCGGCGAGCTCCACGGCGACGCGCCCCTGACCATGATGCTCAGCACATGCATCCTAGACTTTCAAGGTGTGGAAGACGGCCATTTAGAGCAGTTGGGGCGGCTGCGCCGGGAGCTGACCACACGGTTGCTCAACCTGATCACGCCTAACAAGTATACATACAGTGTCATGGTCCGAGGCATGCGAGCCACCGGTGACTACCAGGGAGCGTGGACCATCTACCAGATCATGATTGATCAGGGCATCGAGCCTGAGCAGTTCATCTTCTCCAACCTGCTAAACGTGGCAAAGCGCACCAACACCATCGAGCCTGTGCTCCAGACCCTGGAAGAGCTTGTTCCCGAGGCGCTGAAGAGCAGGCACATCTGGAACGACATCATCGACTCTGTCTTGGTGATATCTCGGCAGCACGACCTCCAGCTGAAGGAGGAAGGCCAACGGAATGCGCATGCTGCGTTGACGTTCCGGGCCCTGCTGCTGGTCTATGCAAGGTTCTATCGGTACAAGGAACTCCAGTCTCTTATCCCTGTCAGGCTGGGGCCGCCGTATGAGACAAAAGAGCAGGTTTTTGCAACTGCGACCTCAGATATGGATGTTGTCTTTTTGCGAAAGATTGATCTCATCCTCGAGCGCCTTCCTGAGCGGGTTGAGAAACCGGCGGTTCCGGGGTCGGATGTCATTAGCATTATGCTCAGGGGGTACACACGAGCGGTTTGGAAGGCGGGAGAGGTTATCAGCTTTTACAAGCGGCTCAGGGCGAAGCTTATGCAGGGACAATACACCGTGTGTCAGATTTGTCGGGAGCAGGACAGCCGAGTGCATGATGCTATTTTGGGCTCGTTGCTCAAGATTCCAAAGTGGAACAATGTCGCGTGGGCTCCTGCGGAGAACTCCAAGAGAGCGGCGGAGAGCCGTGATGCGTTGCAGGCGGGTTTTGGTATTTTGGAGGATATGATTGAGGGTGCCATGTGTGCGGAGAGGGTGTTGAAGGAGGAAGAGGAGGAAGAGCTGTTGGCGAAGAGGATGGCGGATGATGACTCGCCTGCTGATGAGGAGGCGGTGCGGACTATCGAGAGTGTCCTGCCAAGTCAGGAGGATGCTGTCTTGTCGGAACAAGAGCCTTTGCTGATCGAGGGGGGCGATGGTCTACCAACTGAAGATTCAGCAGCTCAAGATATAATGACCGAAGAACATATTTTAGTCGAAGAACATCCACCACCAGAAGAAGAGCACCGGCCAGCTGAAGAAGATTACCTAGCGCCCTCAGAAGAAAACCTGCCAACGAAAGATTACCTTTCGCCCTCAGAAGAAAACCTGTCGACGGAAGTAAACCTGCCAACGGAAGAAAACCTGCCAGCCCAAGATGGCTTGCCTGTCAAAGATGACCTACCTGTCGAAGAGCAGTACTTACCTGCCGAGGAAGACCTATCGGTCGAAGAAAGCCTTCGAGGGTACAAAGAATACCTTCAGGCTGAGGAAGACCTCCCAGCCGGAGAAGACTACCTACCACCTCCAGAAGCCGAACGTCCTGCAACTCAGGAAGAGCTACAGCCAACTGAGGACGAAGCCCAAGAAGAACCGCTTCTCACCACCGACCAGCCTCAAGAACCCACCGAACCACCACCCTTATCCGAACCCTCGAAACCATCACCCCCAGAACAACCCCGACAATCAGCCCCCTCACCCCAGCAACTCCTCCCTCTCCTCGACCCAGACCTCGTCACCCCCCTCCACCCGGCCCCCCGCCCAGGCGCAGGCTGGCCCTCTTTCAAAGCCCAGCAGGCCCAATGGGCGGCCTTCCACAAAGAGGAAACGTACCTCTACTCCATGTCGCCCGCCCCGACAATCTACACCTTTAATATTCTCTTGTCGGGCGTCATCCGCGCCTCCCGCTCCATCACCAACGTCAAAGACTGCATCAAGCAGGCAGAAGACTGGATAAAGTACCTTGCCGATCACAACCTCCAGCCCAATTATCACACCTGGGCTATTTTGGTCAGGAACTGGTCGCGGCAGCAGCGGCCCGGGGCGGTGGCGTGGGCGATGAAGAAGATGGAGGAGGCGGGGTTTAGGGCTAATAACAAGATGATGGAGGAGTTGCAGTTGTTGAGGGATAAGGAGAGGGCGTGGAGGGAGCTGGAGAGGTTGATGGAGGAGGATCTGGGGAGGGAGAAGGAGAGGGGAAGACCAATTTCTTTCATTCCCGTGCTGGCTTCAAGCGCTATGCCGGGC
>NW_001914858.1:606034-613191 GCF_000226545.1 Podospora anserina S mat+
AGGTAATAAGATTTTAAGATTATAAGTATATTTTTGATATGATGTTGGAGTTGTTTGAGAATTGTGTTGAGTTATTGAGGTTTTTGAATGATAGAAATAGAGGAATGGTTGGGGGTGAATAGGGAAGAGATAGTTGGTTAGTAAAGAATGAGTTTGTGTTTATGGAGATGTTAGATGTGAATATTATGAGGGGGAAGATGAGGTTGGTGGAGGGCATTGTGGGGGAGGCGACGTTTTAAAAAAAAAAAAAGAAAAAAAAAAGAAAAGGGGGTGGGAGTGTATATGTACTTGTATGAGAGAGTACAAAGATGTTGGGGGGTGTATATTATTTCAGATGTATATATGATGATTAGAGCCTTGTTTATACTTGACTTTCAAGATATATTGGGGCTTTTTAGTAAAGTTGATTGCGAAAAATTTTGAATCACAAAGAGATGGAAATCCCAGCTTTGAATTACCTCATCGCTAGCTTTTGATTCTTTCCATCCCAGCTTGAAATGGACACAACAAGCTCGAAACAATAACACCGAATGCTTGGATGGCTGGTCACAAGTGCTTGGATAGATATTAATGAAAGACATGTTCACAGCATTTCTCACGCAGTCCAAGGGGTCAGATGTTGACAGCAACAGAAACAAACAAGCTCTTGATATTTGAGCGTTGGGGTATCATTACAAGCAAAAATACGCCCCCCCCCCCCTTTTCCACACATCTATCCCGACAAACGCCTCCAACCAATGCAAATATGCCTGTCCCTCCGGTATCAACGCCTAAAACGAATGCAACTAGGCCTCCCAGACATCCTTTGACGCCTCCATTAACCCCGGATATGCGTAGAACAGATGAAAATTAGGCCTTCAAAAATGTCGAATAGGCCTCCCCCCCCAAACATAAAACGACGCCTCAAACAAGTGTAAACAGAGGCCTATCAGGCATGATTTGATGCCTCCCAACCAATCTTTTGATGCCTCAAACGAAAGAAAACAGGCCTCTCAAACATAAAAGAACGCGTCCCGGCTTATCTTTTGACGCCTATCCGAACATGTCGGAGGCCTTCCCATTGCCCTCATCGAGCTTCTTTTCCTTCTTCTCCTCCTTCTTCTCCTCCTCCTTCTCCTCATTCTCGGGACCCATAACCCTCCGCACCTCCGGCCCCGTATAATTCCCCGACTCAGGATTGTACCGACTATTCATATACTCTGTATACTTCTTCATAAACTCCTCCCTCTTTCGTTCATGATGCCGGGTTGCTGCTCCTGGAGGGGGCCAGCGCTCCTGTTGCGGGGGAGCGGGAGGGGGAGCGGGAAAAGAGGAGAGAAAAACGGGAGGGGTGATGGAAGGGATAGGAGGAGGGGGGTAACTCGGTGGTAGTGGCGGAGGAGTGCGAGTCGGCATCGGGGGAGGACGATGGGGTGAAGGAGGGGGGGTTGCAGGAGAGTCCGCCAGGGACAGCAGGGCTAGCTTACCGATGAGGGAGGGGGGAGAGGCGTTTTGGTGGGGCTGCTCTGGCTGGTGCCGCTCGTTTGGCTGGTACTTTTGCTGCTCTTTGGCCGGCTGGTACTTTTCGTACTGGTGCTGCTGCTCCTCAGCTTGATGGTACCGCTCTTTTGGCTGGTACTCTCGAGACCGCCGTTGCTGGTCTTGCTCGTCCTGTTGGTACGAGTTATGAGACTCATTGGACTCGTCTTCTTGCTCTTCAGCGACCGGCTGAAGAAGCGGCGACGACGGGGAGAAAGCCGGGCGGGGAGAAGGCGGCGGCGGCAGGAGAACAAAACTGGGGGGACGGAAAATATCATCCTCTTCGATTTCGTCCCAGTCGATGCTCGGCACTCGTCTGGTGGCATCCCGATAGGCTTTCGCCCGTTCTTGGGTGCGCTCAGGCTCAGGAGCAAGCTCCAGGCCGGCGGCGGACGACGGCTCGGGGTCGCTTGCTGGGACCGGCGAGTCGCCGAGGGGGGGGAGAGGCGGGAAGAGTCTGTCCAGGGTTGCCAAAACGTTTTTGGCCTCTTGGGCGTGCTGGGAATTGGGGGCCTCGGGGTGGAGTTGGCAGCTGCTGCTTGCCGCCGCCCTGGTGGGCGACTCCAGGTCGTCGAGGCAACGACCCAGCGGAAGGTTCGCCATGAACTGCTTGTAATCAAGCAGGGTGAGGTCGTTGTCGTCGGGCTCGTGGGGGTCCCGGAGCAGCTTTGGTTTGGAGGAGGGGGAGGGAGCGAAGACGGACGAGCTGGTGGCGACGGGGAGGTTGGAGGGGTTGGAGGAGGAGGAGGAGGGAACGGTGGTGGCAGCAGGAGCAGCACCCTCCTCGAAAAAGGTCGCCAGGCTCTTGACGGATTTGTGGCCTTTGGCCACCGCCTGGGGGGTCGCAGAGGGCGACACCTTGCGCCCGAGGTTCGAAGCAAAGGTATCTATCGACATTTGTTGTTAGAAAACTCCAGTCAAGTTGATTTCTTCGACCTTTTTTTGCTCTCAAGTAAGCAAACAAGTGAATAAAGTCGAGCACAAAGGTGAATTTCGAGTAGTCAGTCGCAAAACGGCCGAGTTGCTCGACAGTCTTGACTTACCGTGGCTCCGGCGTGGGATCTTCCTCTCCAAGATGAGGCCGGCGAGCGCCCCATCTTCTTTCTTCTCCTTCTTCTCCATCGTCTGTGAGCGGTAACTGCGATGCCGTGCGAGCGCCTGGTTAGCGGTTGAGGTTGGTTTGCTCGAGCAACATCAAGACTTACAGAAGCAGCTGTGAACGCCAATGAACAGTTCAGAAGCGTTTTTCGAGAAGTCCCAAGATCTCAAAACAAATAAGTGTGTGTGAACCGCTTAGTCGCCATGCTTAGTCGTCCTGCGGTGCCTCCATCATCAGCTGCGGACCCGCCTGCCAGCCGCAGTCAAGCCGTAGAAGGCCCGGAGGGTTCCCAAGGTATCTGTCGAGACATTGCGGCTCTGAAAGAGTGTTCACAAGAAACAGTGGCTCTTGGAGTCCAGCTCTCCGTGGAGGTGGCAGAGTACATTGTGACTGACGAAAGGTTCGTCAACGCAGTCCATATATTTGACTCGTTACTATCAACCTGTTGATCAGAGTTGCGGACTGTAGAGTGGCGCTGGGAGCGGCTGCACAAGACTTGTTCGCTACCTACCTCACATACAAACTACCTTATGGAGCCAACAGAAGGACCAACAAGGACCCGCTGCTCCATCTTCTAGAAGAGTTCACTTTCTGCTCTTTTGGGTGTTTGGCCTTCAGCTGAGGACACAGTCTTCTCCGTGAACCTGAGCACGGTGGAGAGCAGGAGAGACATGTTGCCCACCGCAGACAGCAATTCAGGGAACTGGGGCTGTTCTGTACATTGGAAGAGAAAATATCACGAGGATTAGAGTGTTTCTATCATGTATATGAGTAGAGTCTTCTGTTGCTATCCAATATCAACAGTTGAGGTGGCTCGTGCGTTCAGGGGCTGCTTTGCCCCTGAACTGTTTGCCACCGCCCGGACCATCACCATGTAAACAAACGTCAATCTTCACATTTGCCTCCGAAATATAGACAAACTGGCATATTTGACTCTTCAAAGTGTAGTTTAGGTTCATTAATGCCACGAGCGTACCCTCCTTTATCTTCATGTTCAGTCCGGAAAACACTCTCCAAGCACACAAAGTGCTGACATGCACAACAAGTGACACCCGTCATTGAAGATGACAAATGTCCGAGTGTGATGTTGTTCAGATCTGTCTTTAAGCCGCAAGCCATGTAAGAACCTAACCATAACGGTGGTGACGTGTTCTCGTAGCCGCTGGCACAAGGTCCAGACATAGCCGTTTTCGGGGGTAAAGCGGTGTCTCCACCATGAAGAGGCATTGCAAGTGTTTACAACAAGCGGCACAGGAACTCGCGATACAACACTTGAGCCATTCTCTGGAGAACTCTGGAGAGGTCCACGTTGGCCGGGATCATGCTGACTGAATGCGACCTTGAGCCCTTCTTTGGCTTCCAAGAAGCGTTACACAGACCCAGCGGCTACAACTATATCTTACCCTCGCCGTCCCTGAACATATAGCTCAACAAATTAACTCCCCAAAGTACCTTTCTCGTTTCCATTCCTCTTTGTGCCAGAATTTACAAAGGACAAGTGATGAAGTTGGCCCTTGATTCTGGCTCTGATTGGCGCTGACGGGTATTACCGTATCCATCGTATAAGCAGGCAAAATAGCGCGGTGACCCCTTTTACATCAACAGCGTCTGGTCCCAAACTCGCTTCCTCTGGCAATGACACTCACCCCTGATCCAGTCGGATTTGCCAGAGGTGATCACCAAACAGAAACACCAAGCTGAAATGGCCCCCATGGGCCATGGTCAGCCCCGAAGTCTTGCAATCAGATGCTACGGTGCAGATCAGGAAGCTTGCTCCGGAGCTGAAAAGGCGCTGTCGATCACCAGAAGCACCACATGTTTGGAACCAGTCTCCCGGGGCCCTTTTGTCAGTTGCACTGCACCACCTAGCACTGATAAGCTACCTAACACGGGCAACGACAAAAATATCATAATGTCGCGGCAAACACCACAACCTCACACCGAGGAGATACTGAGCACAAATGTCAGGTCAGTGTCTTCAGCTGGGCAAGCCTCCAAAGGTCCAGACCTCCTGTCTTATACTCTCACCTTGGGTCATGATCTGTTCGTCATGCCACTCCTTCAGTCACAGGTCCAGACATGTCACGGTAGAAGCCGCTCAATTTCCAATGACGACAACGACGAAAAGCCGTGCCACGGCCGCCGCCATGATCCAAAGGGCTCTTTTCCACACCATACTGTTAGGTGGTCTCCGGGAACCCCACTGCAACGTTAATCGCGCGGCGTTCTGTCAGACGCTTTGCTCCAGTCTTCACCACTCAACGGAAAGACGAAGATACGCTGCGCCGTCCCGTGCCATGACAACCGACAAGGAAGGCACCTTACAGCTGATGCGCACACCCCACCATCTCACGGGTAGTCACCTCCCCCCTGTCGGTCTGAAGGATCATCTAAATGGAATTCCAACCCACCACCAAACACAAGTAAGTTCCCGTCACCTCATCAAAAAAGTCTTGAAATTCCAAAACTCGAGAAATACAATTGACTAGCATCATTTTTTCCAAAATAGCAAAGCGAGGAAAAAAAAAAAAAGAAAAAAAAAAGAGGCGTGACCTGACTTTCTCCTTGGCTGGGCATAATCCATCGCTAACTAACCCCAACTTTCTCGCCGATTTTCCTGTTTGGGAATGTAGACCCTTGTACGCCTTCTCTCTCGCCTTTTTCTTCTTTTCTTCTTGTTTGTCTTTTTTCCCACGAGCGGCTTGTCACGGCCACCCCCGCAATTGCCTTCCCGCCCAACTGCCAGAAATAATCACAGCAAACATTTTTCTTTTCTGGCATTGCTTCTTTTCCATCTCGAACCGGCCGGCGTAGAGAAACATTGTGAGTGGTCAAATCTCGACCGGCGAAGCGGGCATGTGTGCCGAGCTGAAGGATACCCATAAGCTGAACCGACACGAGAGGAACTGACATGGTCAGGCACACACAGACACACACACACACACACATATATGCAGGAGACAGATCGACGGACGGGCAGGTTCCTTCAGCTGCGAGCACGTCGGTCGGTAAGGTAGGCAGGGCTTGTGTTGCACCTCGACGAGGGAGAAAGGCCCTTAAACACTGCGTCTGTATGTAATGTACAGGTAGGTAGATGGCTGCTTTCGCTAGGCAGCCGTTCAAATGTCTGACGATGACACCAGTCGCCATTAAGCAAAGGGTGACTTATCTTGCATCCATCGTGGACTTTTGTTTTTCTAGATACCTAGTCTGCAGATTCCAAATCATGTCATCTTTACCACCTGAGCCACCAGAGTAGAATTTCCAAAAGCCAAAGAGGGTAACTGGAAAAGAATGCCTTGGCTAAGCGCCACTACACTACTCCCCACAACCGATCATCATCAAAGATGTTTTGGATCTAGAAAAAACAACCGGTTGATCGATAGCTTCGAACACTGCAAGGAGGCGCAGTGACTGTGTGGCATGGACATACTGTGTAGGTAGATAGATGGATACAACCTACGTGTAGCTCAAGTCCACTTTCTTCCACCACTACCTCCATCTCCATCATCAATCAACATCACCACGCACCAAAATGTAACCCATTCTCCCTCGTTCCCAATTCCACTTAACCCTTTCGGTAACTACTTCGTCCTTTTCCCTCCAGATCTCCCTCCAGATCTTCCCCACTCCCGGGCGCTCGCTCACCAGCCGGCCCCCGGCCCCCACTGTCACCGGTAACTCAAACCTGACACCGAGAAGACCGACTGACAACACACACAAAAGACACCACTTTTTGCACAACGTTCATATAATTTTTATTACAGATCTGATGGGTGCAAAATACACGACAGGAAAATAAGGCAATGCCCGAGACATACACCACCTTGGTTGTAACAAAAGTTTCTAGGCAGGCAAGATGCACCCGTCCATCTCTGCGTGGGATTTTTACCATTTTGTGTGTGTGTGTGTGTGTAAGGAGGCAACCATTTGCATAAGGGGATGGATGGACGTCTTGGGCATTTTTCCATTCTGGAAAATCACCTGATTTGACAATCCCATTCTCTGCAATAAAATCAACTACAGTATGATGATGCCTGGAGAGGATATGTTAAATGTTGACAAGAAACTGCATTAAAACTAAACAACTAATCAACTAAAAAGGAAACTATCGGCCGTTACAGAGTGAAAATCATGAAAAAAAAAGATGAAAAAAAGATGAAAAAAAGAGAAAGAAAAAGAAAATAAATGAAAAAAGAAGGGGGTATTCCTTATTCCTTTGCCCACGCTGTCAAATGTTCCAAATCAATCCATCTATCCCATCCCATACCATTCCATACCAACCCATCATGTCGTGAATCGCAGGAGATATATCAAAGAAAAACAAAAAAAAAAAGGTATCCAAATAGTCATAAATCATACCCAACTCTCATTTACTCCTCCTCCCCCTCAGCATCAACATCCCCCTCCGCATCCTCCTCCTCCCCCCTCCCACTAACCACAATCTCCTCCCTCACCCCCCTCCCTTTTTGTCCCTGTTGAACCTCCCCCCAAAAAAGGGGTCTTCTTTAAAAAGCGATAGTCCAATGCAGGGCCTGAT
>NW_001914858.1:613341-622410 GCF_000226545.1 Podospora anserina S mat+
AAGCTCCCATCCTCCTCCCCCCCAAACCTGACCTGCCCCTCCCTCCCCAACGCCGCCCCCTCTAGATGCTTAGCCACATGCTCCATCCTCTGATCCCCACGCTCCGGGCCCCTAAACTCCCCCACCTTACACCCCTTGACAGGACACCTCATAACCTCAGGAAGCTTACACCTCTCCCTCTTTCCCCTCTCCTGCAGCTCCCTCAACCTCCCCTCCCACCCGGCCATCTCCTCCTTCTCCCCCGGCGTCAACACCCCCCCTTTATTCGCCCTCCCGGCACAAAGTTTCTTCGCCCCAGCAGGCATGTGCATCCTCTTCAGGTGCTGGGTGTACAAATCCTTGCGATTGAAAATCGCCCCATTCGGCAGACGACAACCGCCATTGTTCGTCTTGGCGCACACACCCTCTGTGCAGAGCCAGTAGTCCAGCAGCAGGTGCTGCGTGATGACGTGACGCTTCCATTCGTTCTTGGCCGCAAAGGTCGCTTCGCAGCCGGCAAAGTGGAACACGCAAGTGAAGGGGCGGGTGTGCTGCTTCTTGACGTGGGCGTCAAAGTCGGTGCGGTCGGGAAAGTCGGTTCGGTTGCAGTCGGGGCATTTGAAGGATACCGAGGAGGGAGCCAAGGGGTTGATCCGGCGTGGGGAGGGTTTGGGGAGCCGCTGCTGCTTGGGCGGTTGTTGTTGTTGTTGTTGTTGAGGCTGGGGGGGCCAGACTTGGGTTGGGATGCGTTGTTGTTGGATGATGGGAGCGGGATGGTTGTTGTTGTTGAGTTTGGTTTTCTTGGCAGGGCGGTGCTCGTCTTCAGAGCCAGAGTCGGAATGGCGTTTGGGGGTTGGGGGGAGGGAAGACTCCTCGGAAGAGGAGTCGCTGTCGTGGTCGAGTTCCCGCTTAAGGGGAGAAGAGTAAGAAGTAGAAGCCTGGATCTCCTCCTTGATCATGGGCATGTCCTCGGCCGGACTGGCAAGACGAGTAAAGTCGGAGCCGACGGTGTTTTGGTTGGTGCTCATGTCGCACTGGGTGGATGTGTAGCTCGGCTCAAAGAACATGCCCTGGCTGTAGTCCATGTCGTTGTCGTTGTAGAGCGAGTTCATGCCGCCGTCAGTCCAAGCCCCGTAGCTCGGCATCATGCCCGAGCCCGTGAACCTGATGATGGCGTCGTGAGTGCTCGAGAAGTCGTCAAACTGCCCTGGCATGGGTGAGAAGACAGATGGGACCTCAGGGGGCGTCGTGGGATACTCGTAGAAAGATTCAGTCTCAGCACCGGGGCTCGGGGCGCTGCCCGAGGCGGAGGACAGCTCGTGGGAAGACATGGGACTGGCAAATCGTTGTTGCGTCGGTGGTGGAACAGCGGAAACGCCCATGCTCGTAAAGTATGTCTTGGAGTGGGTGTCGTTCAGGAACCGCTGAGTGGTGGCGGAGAGGATAGGGTCGATGTAAAGGTTATCCTCAGTCTGTGTCGCAGCCAAGTCTTGGATAGGAACGTCGATGTTCGCATATCCAAAGCTCGAAGTGCTGCTGAAGATGGTTGAGAAGTGGCCAGCCATCTTGAATGGTGATGAGGGAAAGAGAGGTGGTCGATGTTGGGGCAGAAAGCGTCAAAGACACAAACGTACGGCAAGCCAGAGCTGTATAGCCTCAAGCTTGAAGAGCCAACATGGGAGGGTGCGAGTAGTTATGTGCGGTGCTGTCTGAAGGATCCAGCAAAGGAAAATGGAAATGAGGTCGCGGTGCTGGTCGAGGTATGGGTGGCACGTGAAGACGCAGTGAACAAAAGATGCAACAGCGGATCCTGGACTTGAGACCCACGCACCGTAATATAAAAAGGCGAGGGGGACTTATGCTGCATAGCTCGATGTGGCGATGATCAAGAACAGACCACGAAGAGCGGGAGCAGCTTGGATCAAATATGAAGAAGACAAAAGGTACGAACCACATGGAGACAAGGGCAGTGACCGCGTTTCCATCTTGGTGTGCCATGTTCGGGAGAGCGCGCCAGAGCTGGCGGTTCTTCTGCTGCTCCCCACTTGTGCCCAAGCCCACCACTCTCTAAGCTCATCGCCAGAGGGGAAGGACGCTCCCCCCTTCGTGGCTCGCTGCTCGGGGAGAATGCGGCTCTGCTGTGGGCCCAGGATGTACTCCTACAGCCTAAGCACAGCATCTGGGTACAAGAGGGTTCTGCCAAGTAGCCAAGGTGGTAGCGAAAAGGCCCTGGCTCACAGGAGGGGGGGCTGAGGCCAGGTTCCCAGGCCACCCCTGCCCGATTTCGCGGCAGGGGGGCGGACGGGGTTGGCAACAATCTCTTGAGAAGCGCTAGAAGGGTGTTGTGAGCCGTCGTCTTTGAGCGCTGCGCCTCAGGCTTGCTTGCTTTCTGAACAAGAGGTGAGTTGTATACGGGACAAGTCTGAAATGTACAGCGCACAGGGTACATGATACCTACAGAGGAAGCGCGCGAGATGTCGAAACAGACGCGGGAGCTGTTTCCAGTGAGAGTTCGTTTACTTTGCATGCCCGGTTCTCCCGCCGAGCACTCTCGGGGCTTCACAGCAGAGGCCAGTCGCTCGGGTATCTGATATGTCACAAGCGGGGGCCGAGTCAATGGCGCGAACATGAACAGCAAGGTACATACCCCAGACTGCAGACTGCCCTGGAGCGCGGACGGGTTGTGGGCGAGAGCGATGGTTCGCGGACAGCTCTTGATGATATCGACACCCTCCCACAGACACCTCCCCTGGTCGAGCAAAATCCCCCCCCCCCCCCCCTAATTCCCAACCCGACAAGAGGAGACGGCAGATGACGGGATGACCAAATTTGAGGCTCTTTTGTGCTTCTACTTGCTTGTATTCGTCGTCCTGCTTCCCCGGACGGCGGCGTGATTCGTGGCTCCCGATGAAAGTGGCATTTGCCCATTTCCGATCAGAGTGGGCGCCACAAGGTCGATTTACTTCCTGCATGAGCATATGTCAGTCACGTCAGTCAGGAAAGAAGAAAAAGCTGAAAAAATCAATTCATCATGATGTTTGGTTTGCTGTGCTTGTTGGTGATTTGGGAGGTGGTCGGTGCACTTAGGATTACCGCTAAAACAGACGCTAAGAAGCTGTCCGTTTCTCCCCAGACTGAGGTGCCCCACTGGATCCAGTGAGTGGCCCAGGGACCCAAACGCTCAAATCCTTATTAACCCTTGGCCTTGGCGGCTGTCTTCGTTTCCATCTTTCTTGGCGGGGCTTCCGTCTCTTCTTGATGCTTGAGATGAATTCCATCGTTGACAGTCGACTGTCGTGTCGTGTCGTGTCGTGTCATCTCGGGCACATCTGACATCTCGCTAGTTTCTGTCACGTTCACCAAAACAGCCCAAGCATGCAGGGCATCCAAGGGCGACAACACACTGCGATCGATTTCCTCACCAGGACATGACAGACAGCAGACGGGAGAGAAAAAGAAGGGTTGCAACCGCGGACGTGGCAGACGTCCGGAAAAGGTGGGGTTCTACGCCCAGCTTCTGAGCATCTTCCCCTCTGGTCTCAACCATGGCCGCTCTGATTGGGCCCTTTGCGTCGCCGGTCAGAATGGAATCTCTCTTTCCCGTCTTCAAACCCAGCGCCCTGGGCTCGCCTCTGTCTTGGGCTCTGACCCTTCCCGTCCCTCTCTGATATGCCGTCGTTCGTCAACAAATCACACCTCCACCGCCATTTCAACCTCAGAGTAGGGTGATATTGTAATTTCTGATGCAAAAGACTTCACATCTGGACAGTCACATGTTTCTGCGCCGGCCAGTGATTAGCAGAAATCTCTGTCGGGCCCAGTCTTCCCCTGCCCGCCCGCCGTCCTCCCGCAGCTTTCGCCTCCTCGCTCTTGTCTTCAACTCGTCCCGGCGGCAGCAGCGTGGCTGTCAGACTTGTCGCGGGCCCGGGGGATCGACGGCCAATCAGCATGACACCCCAGAGAGCAAGCAAGTCAAGCAACAAGCAAAGCCTATTCTCGTCTTGGGGGCCAGAAATCTTGGGAAGGACCCAGCCCCACGGTCAGAGACCGCCCTAGTCGACGTTTCTCTTTGCCGGCGACGGGCCTCAATGACGACTACCTATCGGTCTCTGTAAACGGCAAATGGCCGTCGGTCGAGCTTTTAGCCTCTTGACCGGCGATAGAACACGGAGCGGTCAGAGACGCATGAGCTTAATTGGCCCGACACCCGTCACAATGTCACGATAGCAAATCGACACTGGTAAGACTGCCGCTGCGACACTGGAGGGGGAAGCCTGGCAAGGCGACGGTGGTGGTGACGGTGCTTGTGGTCGCCTTGTTCTTTGCATGCACCCCGCCGTGTAACTCCAACTGATCAGCCAAACACTTCCGAGGGAACAACTTCACCAACTGGCGACACCCCGTTGCCAAGAGATCATCAGCAATGACAAAAACCAAAAAGACAAAACGGTCAAGAAGCTACGTCTCACATGGGTTGTTGACCTTGGCCGCCACGACGGGCCTCCTTTCACAAATGACAATCGAAGCTGGACAGACACCTCTACCACACACCTAGATCCGGCCCATTGGTCTCGTGATGAAAAGCGCCCGTCTAGGCGCGACCGACATTCTTCCATCTAGGCAAGGCCCTCCGCGAATCTGACCAACCCATCCGTCCTGATGGCGTCCCTTTGATCGGATATGGGGGGGCCTGCGTCAATGCCGTATGAAACAAACAACTAAAAAGAGCAGACCAAGGGCGCAGCAGGGGTTGGCTCTTGCATAGACTTCCACTTTCCAGAACGAATGGCGAGTCTCCATAACGTCATGGCCGCGTCCATGTCGACCTCGAGATCTCTTCAGATGTTGAGAGATCAGACGGAGCGCCCTTGGCTCCAGCCCAGTCGAAACGCATATGCAAGCCCGATGTAAACATGCCAATTACACTCTCATGAGCTACACCATCCTGCCATGGGTCTTATGGCTGTTCTACCCCTGAGGGTTTACCCCTGCATCTGGAGATCTCAGACTTCAAGAGTCTCTTGGGAGAGTGGCCGGGCCAGCCACCCTACATCATGGTGAATTCCAAATTCATGGCGGTTCGCTCAAAATAGGTTATCTGGGCCGGCTGTGAACTCACTGCCATCTCTGTTTGGTGTCGGTATCCCAACTGGGTGTCTTCATCGGGCAAAGGGCTTCCTTACACTCCCAACCGACGAGGCAAAGATATCAGAGCCCTAGATGATACTTCTAATCTGGTGACCGGGATTTTGTTATTTGCCCGTCTTTCGGTTTAGATGCAAGCCAAGTGCCTTGCCAAATCGATGGGGAAAGTGGTGAAGATTCCGAGAGCAGGCACAGAAAGACACAATCCATTCTGAATAGCAATCACCTGTCACTCTTCTACCAGCTGTAAATGGACACGAATGGGTCAACAGAGCCCACAACATCCTACCTCTGTCTATAATTCGCAGCCTTGACGCCAAGTACACGATGGACGAGGTCATCTTAGGAGGCCCAACGTCCCCGTCCCCGTGCGTACACCATCAACCCTCGTGTCAAAGTGGTAACGAGGCCTGACCACCACCATTCCACAAAGGCCATCTTCGTATGCTCATCTTGACGCCTACAAGAACAAAACTATCTACTCAATGGAATTGGCTTGCGATGTTCCAACTTTGCCACCGCCATAGGCATAGGCTCTTAAGCGCGAGGACGGGGGATGCCGAATTAGACGCCTACTCAACCATCCCCAAGGTCTTTTCTCCCTGCCTCTTCATTGATCAGGTGAAGTTTAAACGCCGTGGATGACGCAGTATGCAGCGTCCAGACGATTTGCCACCACCAGCTGAGGTCAAGAGCCGCGAAAAGGTTGTTCTAGTCGGGGGATGCATCGTGTAATGCTCAAGGCTGGTCTACACCGAACACCAGAAAGAGATGTAAACAACATCCCGACCTCCCCATCTTCCTACTAACTTCGCCTCGCAAAGCTCTTGGCCTGCTTTGGCGCCGACAAAGACCTAGGATGCATGAGAATCGCCACCACAAAGTTCATTGACGAGAATATCCTCAGACAAAACACATCCACACCGCATGGAAAGCCTGAGTTGTGAGGTGAGACTGAAGTAACCATCTACAATGAGGGATGTATCATTCTGGACACCAGAACGCACGTGTGGATGATCAATGTGGGTGGGAGGTGGTCCTAAACGAGGGTGCGAAGGGCAGTAACGCCATGATGGATGGATGGATGCTCTGGATAGGTAGGTACGTATAGACCTGCCATAGGGACGACAGTTCTCCGGCCGAGAATCTCGGATCTTGCCTGCAATTTACACACACGCACACACACACACACACACACACACACACAACCTCCTGGGAGAACATGCAGGATCAGACCTCATCTCAGGAAGATCTGTTGTCAACACAGACCTGTCGGGACCACAGGCGGCGATGAGGATCATCAGTCGAGTTATGGCCAGGTCTTCAAAGCTGGCACTCATTATTTGGATTCATCTTGACCCATCATGGCTACCTATCCGTCCGTCATCAATTCAACACCATCCCACATCCATCCCGATCCCGGCATCAGATACCACTCCCTCCAAAGGCACCGAAACGAAGCAGCCTATCACATCGTCCGACTATGTGCCCATTGACTATCTTCCACATGCGGGCTGTCCCTTCGCGCTATCAAGCCACCGGTTCACAAAAAGACCCTCGAAATACGAAGAAAAGGGCACTAGGGAACGCCACAAAAACGTCGCTGTCCAAAAGATACCAATCCAGCACGGCAAGATCTTGCCGACCTGAACAATGACCAGGTTTGACCGCACGGTCACACCCACTCGAAGAATCCTTTGCTGTAATCATTGAACCATGAATCAATCAACCACACCAAGGCCAACATGGCATCGAAGACGAGCAACCATCAGAATGAGCATCAAGACATTATATCTTGAATGGGACCAGAAACTCATGCGGCTATACGCCACCACATTCGCAAACAGAAGAAGATCGGCAGGATAATACCGAACGATCAAGAAGATCCATCCATCTGGGCTATCTGGTGTGGCTGGGCCAGCTGAAAGGTGCATGTCAAAAGCTGCAAGTTCAACACATGCCTAGGTGAGTAGGATCACCTGCTCACTCACCCGCGAGTCATGATCGCAGTCTCTACAATCACACAGAACAAAAGGAATTGAATTGCTTGGAAACACCCTCGAGCACCCCCAATCGTTGGTACCGGACCGGATCTACCGAGCATTATCGAACACAGCTCAGGCTCCGTTTCTCTCGGCGCTCATCACGACATCCCCCAGGGCACGTAACATCGCCTGCAATTTGCCCAAACCTGACCCTTTTTACACTCGGGGGCAATAGCTCAGGGCAAAGCCCAGTTAAGTCTCTTTTTCCTCTGGGCAAAGAGAGACTATTTCTCCCCTGACACTCCTGCCCTGAGCCATCACGTGTGGCATTGCCGCTTCATTATTTACTAGTCCCCCCCAGCTCAGGCTTGTTTCCTTCTCGGCATCCGGTCAACACGCAACTTTGATTTCCGCTCAAAGGCTTATTTCGCTCTGGGCATCTTATCCTTCTTCTTGTTACCAAAGGGATATTCTCCCCAGCCAACCTGTACAGTACACTACTAAGCCCACACCGCATTCCCCCTCCCCTCTTACTCTTTTTGTCAGCCACTAAAGCAAGCCACACTTCTTGGAGAAGGCTTGGAAGTAAGTATCTCACTCAATTCTGAACCGACATCAGCCGGGTCAAGACATTGCCGAACATGAGGCCAACCCCACGGACACATCCCAACCTTCACCACCACCACCACCACCACCACCATGATACCCAGCAGGGATCACTCCCCGACCTCTGCTTTCTCCGCGCTTAATCCTTCTCTGCCACTCGAAAAAGGAAACTCGAAAAGGTCATCCTAAGAGATTTTGGTCAAAATTCATCCCGGTTGGTCAGGGGAGTTTTTTTTAAACGCGCGTGGCTTTTGTTGGGCTGAGAGACATACACGCATACATCCTTTTATCACTTCGCCCGTCTGTGTGTTTTGGTGGTACAGACGCCTAATTACCGCTGCCACCCTCACCCTCACAACCATCATTTTGTCATGATGATGATGATGATGATGATCAGAGGTTGTAGGTAGGTAGCTGAGCCAAGCTGGAGGTGGTTGCAATCTCAGCTTTCTTACTCATGGGCCGTGTAGCCTTGAGCTCTCACCGCTTCCTATGTTTCTCCTGACACCATTTCCAGCCCTGAATTCTGTCAGTCCCATCTAGGTGGGTTCCGGTCCATCAAACTTGACAGATACCATTCAGATTTGCCCTCCTCGTTCAAACTCCTGCATTTCGCCTCTCACACAATACCAAAATCATTTTACACTTGTCGTCCCCTTTTCATCACCATGATTTTAAGACGTTTCTTCCTACTTATTACATAGATGACGACAACATGAACTGCAAAAGTGAGATGCAATCAAATTCAAGTCAAGAGAAAATGCTAGTACTCCTGAATATCCACCCATCCATCTCTATAAACCCATCGTTAATCCTCCCAAAAATACCCAATCCCAAAAATGCCAGAATCCCCCGCTTGCTCAACCGAAGGACAAAAACATGAGATGCCGTGCATGATACAAAGAGGTAGTTCACACTTTTGCGTAGATGATGATGTCAAAGTTTAAAAAAAAACAACAAAAAAACAAAAAAAACAAAAAAAGAAAACAAAAAAAACAAAAAAAAAAAACAAAAAAAAGAAAGAAACTGGCCATCCGAAAAAGTGATGAG
This sequence comes from Podospora anserina S mat+, assembly GCF_000226545.1. Taxonomy (NCBI): domain Eukaryota; kingdom Fungi; phylum Ascomycota; class Sordariomycetes; order Sordariales; family Podosporaceae; genus Podospora; species Podospora anserina. The sequence goes on from NW_001914858.1 coordinate 622,107, forward strand.
ATGCGTGCTATCCAAGATGCTCTCCCCCCCCAAACAAAAGAAGAGTAAAATAAATCTTTCCTCCCAATCGCAATGCTTTCTTAATCAAAACTCATCTCCTCATTAGTCGCCTCATTCTCAAACGTCCGGCAATTCCTACACTGCGTATGGCTGCAAGTGTCCATACACTGGTTCGTCGTCTCAAAGTTCCAAAATGCACCGCAGTTGCACTATACACCACCAAGTCAGCAACCGGTTATCCACATGTCGCCAAGGCAAGACAAGCACTTACACAAGTCCACAACATCTCCCCCCTCCCCCGTCA
>NW_001914858.1:622560-633742 GCF_000226545.1 Podospora anserina S mat+
AGACTGCTGGCCTTTAGGTCTCAAACTCCTCCAATTCCCAATATCAACCTTCTCAAACCCCCCCTTCCCCATAAAATGACGATCAATATGATCAAACCTCTCGCTGTGCGCCGGCCCCCCGACCCCGCGTGGCTCGACAGTCTTGACGCAAAACCCGCACCAGAACCTGCTCTCAAAGTTCCTCCCATGTCGGTAATCATTCAGCTTCCGTTCAATCTCCTCCCCGTCGCGAAACTGGTGATCCCGTTCCAGATGCCCCTTTAGACTCTCCCTGCGATGACAAACCTTGCCGCATTCATAACCCCCCTCACCAGCAGCAGCGGCAGAAAAAACCTGCTCGGTGCACCGCCAAATCTCCAGCTGAAAGTGTTGGCTGTTTTCGTGTCGCTTCCAGTCATTCTTGCTCCCAAAACGCTTGTCACAATTTGAAAATGTGCAGGCGTAGGGTTTCGCGTGGCGTTTTTGGTGTTTTCTTTACCCCGAAAAGAATTAGTCGCTTGATACTGAATTTGGGGACGGGGAGGGGACATACTTAAGCTCGCAAGGCCTCGAAAAAACCTTGTTGCAATCATCAATCTCGCACTTGACCTCCTTCGTAACCTCGGCAACAACAGACGACGGCGCAGACGGCGTCGTCGTCGTCGTGTTGTTAAGAACCACCACCTCCTCCGACTTTTGATACCCAAACTCCTTCACAATCCTATCCAGCATCCCCCGTGACCTGAGCATCTCCAACGTCGCCTTGAGGTTCTCCACATCCCCCAAATCTATCGAGACAACACCCCCCGGTGATTGCCCGGTGGCAGTAGTAGTAGTGGTGGTGGTGGTAGTAGTAGTGGTGGTAGTAGTAGGCTCGGGAGATGGCGCCGCAGCAGCAAGAAGCTGGAGCCGGCTCGCGTCTTCTTCAAGATTGGACGAGTCCTGTTGTTCAGAGACTTCGTTGTCCTCCTCCCCAGCTTCAGATTCCTCATCACCCACCATGGCGGCCGACTGTCTTCTGGAATAATCCAGAGTCATCTGGTCTGGCGAGATGGAAGTTAAAGTCACAGGTTCATTTTTGGGCTGCTGCTGCTGCTGCTGCTGCTGCTCCGCAAATTCATCATCATCATCTTCTTCTTCTTCCTGCATGATATTGTCCGGGCTGGTGTCATCGTCTATCTGTATCACCTCGGCGGGGTGGGCGTGCATCTCACCCGCTTCATCCATCGAAGGCAAAAGTCCGCTGCCGGCACCGGTCAGAATATCCGGAGAGACATGTCCTGGTTGCTCCAAGGTTTGCTCCTGAACCGGGGGCTCAACCTGCTGCTGGAATCCATGTGGAATGTTCAGTCCTTGGAGATCCATCTCAATGGGGATACGTGGGTCATCCAGTCCGGTTTGGCTCTGGTGGCTGTGGAATCCAGAGGCGTTCATGAGAGCAGAGTAATCCGGCTGGCTCATTGATGAGCGGTACATCAGGTGCTGTGGTTGGATCACCGCAGGTTCATCAGGCACATGATGGGAGAGACTCGTCATGGGCTGGCCATGTCCTAGTCCGCTCCATGATGCATGTTGACCAGCATAGGTAGAGTGTGTTCCCGCTTCCGAAGGCGCGTGCTCGGAGGCAACCGAAGCACCGCCGATATCCGGGCGGCCACTGGCGATAACAATGTTAGCTTCCCAACTAGAACTGTTGATGAGTACAAGGTAACGCACCGATACAAAAAGTTGGACAAGTCCATGTTCTCCTTGTGATGTACTCGCTTCAGATGCTGCCTGAAGTTGTCTGGCCTCGGCCACGTCTTGTTCTTGTCCTTGCACGAGTCGATAACACATTGATAGACAGGTGCATCACTCTTGTAGATCCTGTGGACGCCCGCCCTGTGGCGATCCAGGTCGTTGTTAGTACTGAATCCCTCGGTTGCCTTGGGACAATCTGGCATATCGCATTTGAACGGCTTCTCGTGCCGTGCTTTGTGCTTCCTGGCAAGCAATATTGCATCAGCAAAGTCTGATCAACCCCGAGTGAGCCAATACCGGCAACGTACCTGAGCTCCGAGTTTGTCTTGAAGGTGAGCTGTGGGCAATCGAGACATCTGAGGTTGTTAGCAGTCGAAGTGGTGGAGCTCGCCCGTTGACTTCGAGCATCGCAGCGGCGTGTCCTGTCGTCGGTCGTGACTTGGCTTAGACCATAGCGACTAAACTGCTGTGTGATGTTTTGCGTCTCTGGGTTGTCGACGTCCCCATTATACACTGAGGACGGGTTGCCCACGCTCCGAATGGTTTGGCTACCGTAACCCGAATCGGACACAAGCTTTCCTCCGGTTGGGCTCACGAGCGTTTCTGCTTCAGACGGGGGTGCATTGTTTCGATACTCGGTATAAATAGGTGCGGTGAAATCAGAGTCTCTCCATGAGACTGGTGCTGTGGCTAGTTGAGAGTTTTTGACAATACGGTAATTCTTCAAGAAATCGCTGGCGTTCAACGTGCTTGCCATCATGTTTTGCTGCGGGACATGTCTGTTGCCATAGGTACTCAAGCCGCCCAGATTGTCCTGCATCATGGCATATGCTGTGTAGTTGTTGATACCAGCCCCCGATGGCCTGGTCATGCCCGCCATTTGGGACGAGTCAGAGATGGGAGCATGCTCGGCCAGGTGGGCGAAAGAGTACCGCGGAAGCTGCGACATGATGCCGGCCCCCCGTGATGACTGCCTGGACGACTTGTATTATTCGACGAGGCAATCGTGAGAACGTATGTCGTCAAGTTAAGGTGGTTGTCTAAGAAGGTGTCAACAGGGAGGAGGCCTGTACAGTTGGCTTCCTGATGGAGTCCATCTTGGAACGGACAAGGAGAGGAACGGGTAAACGTCTTGGCGTTCTAGACCTCGAATTGAGATTCGAGGATGCTCGACAACAAGGCCAACAACTATGGATGGAAGATATGAAAAAGGTCTACTAACGGGCAAAAGAAATACACCCGATTCTGTCAGTGTTTGTCAGAAGACCGCAGTCGTCGGGCGCAGTTCACGGTGCAAGAGCTGGAGTTGCCCGACTCAGCCAGACATTGCCACTAGTTGTGAATGGGCGGGCGCGGGCTGGTGATGGTTGGAGGGCGACGAACGGAGATCAAGGTTGTTGGAGTGGGATGATCAAACAATGGAATTCCAGGCAAACGTTTGCGTCAATGATGTCGTCTCAAAATGACTTGTGCAGTGAAATGGGAGAGAGGGAGCCGATGTCGAGTGAAAATTGGGAATTGGGAATTGGGAAAGGGGATGGATGACAGGCAGCAGTGCCAGGCTTGGCAGAGCACAGGAGCACTGAGAGCACACATCGGCCGCCTCACTTTTCCACTTTCCAACCTGGAAGTTTCTGTTTGAGGGAAGTCGGTGACTTGCGACTGACCGGTTGGCTGAGAGGCCAATCAGGCTCGGTGAAGAACGCCTACAAGTTCGCAAAGCTGAGCACAACTCATGGTCGCCTGGTCACGTGGGTCACCACTGACATCTCTTGATTGGATGACACTTGGCTGTGCTACACTGCCAAGTCACACCTTGTGCTTCCACATCTACAACAGAATCAGCAGTGTACACTCTCGTGGAAGCAGGATCGGAGGATCATAGGAGCGTGAAATTTCTCAAGCACTTGCCTTTTCCTTTTTGTTTTCAGTCTCGGAAAGCTACGATGGCTTTTTCTAGTGCAGGGTTTGTGGCACTCGCCATGGAGCTCCCAGGTGTGGTGATGAAAACCTTAATCATGGCCGCCCAGTCAAAATTCAGAAAGTCATGATCAACCTTAACACGATCATTTTCCGACTCATTCAACTCATCAGGTAGTATTCTTTTACTAAACACCACAGCAACCTCACGAGGGATCACGTCGAGAGCCTCTTCCTTGCCTTGGAATTCTGGAGCCAGGTAGCCGTCCAGCAGTCCACTGCCGATGATGAGCCAGATGGCCCAACAGTTCAGCGATGGCAATCACCATTCTCATACACGGCCTCTGAGGCCGTCCGCCAAATCCAGGAACAAAGAAAAGATGACAGCCGCTTGACCTTGTCTGATGCAGGGTGAAAGATGATCGCCGCGGAGAAACATGCCGAGGGGTACGACAAGGAGGCATATGAGCATGCTCTCTGGTTGACCCAATTCACACATGCAACTGTCAGCACCATGAACTCACGCCAAAGCAAGAAGAGTAACGCCCGACTACAGACGTATTTGCTTAAGCTTGAACATCCATTGGCTACTGCCGGGCAGGTCAAGACAGCGGCTGGCCTGGACACAACCCCACCCATCTTCAGTGGCGCTGGCGATGACGGTGATTCGGCCAACTTCTGCAAGATCGTAGGGGCAGAACGTAAGAACCACATCATGTCATACTTGAACCAGACTGGGCATTCGACTTTCAAGCCCACTTTCATCACCCGTTCCGTTGCCTTCCAGCGCAGGACCAATACCCAGTCCTCTACTTTGTCTACGGAACGCTGGCAGACCCCCCGTGTTCTCAAAGAAAACATGAACCTCGACGACGAACTTGTATACAAGCCTGCTAGAGTGCGAGGTGGTTTGCTCAAGGTCTGGGGAAACAAGTACAAGGCCCTCGTTGATGCGCCTTCAAGGATGGATCACAACAAGGCGATCGTCGATGGTTACGCCTTTACTGTCGAGAATAGCATGTAGGAGGATGCTCTGTGTGGGTATGAAACGGACAAGTATGAGGTGGTACGGTGCGCCATCGAACTGCCAGAGGAATGCCAGGTGGTGAAGGGCTTGACTTTCCGATTTGTTGGGGAGACAAAGTGACACCACTCCATCAACTCACAGCAGGGCTGTGGGCTCCTTGACACCTTTGCTCCCTCGCGTATTGTTACCTGCCAGGTTAGCATCTCCGGGGAAGAGCCCCGAAGTGCAGATCTGTATCGGACCGTCAAGCGCGGCTTCTCTTCGACCACAAGTTCATCGGAGTCCTGTCGGGTGGCTGCTTCTGATGGGCCTTGGCGGTCTGTTCTGGATTGGACAAGGCATTCGGCTGTGTAACTTGTATAGGCCGCGAGCCTCAATTTTTTACACCAAATTCTCGCCGGTCTCCTTTTCCGCATCATGGCTGCCTGAATCGGCTTAGAAGGCGGGCGTCCCAAAGCACGGCGAGGAATGTTTGCTTACTCGGCTCAAGCCACCATCTGAGAAATAAAAGACAGGTCATATATCATACCCTCTCCAAACCCCAAATTCTCTTGTTCACCATTTTCAAGCAGCGTCAGATCCATCTTTTACCCCACAAGCGTCAGCAGACCAAGCAATGTTTGCCTGAGAAGCTTCAACACTACTGTCCCCGGCTTGACTTCCATCGCGCCTCCCGAATGCGGGCCGATGCCCTATGGCCACGCTATACCGGGCCTTCGCAGGCATCAGTGCCAGGGAGACCTTGATATCGCCTCCAACCAGTCCGAACTCGCTCCGCATCTCCTACCGTCACCCTTTCTGTAGGGTTATGCTCTCGGGAGGCTATCAAGTCACCACGTCTCGATACTGGTCGATATCCTCATACTTATAGATATCTTTGCGCACAAGAGAGGTCGGGGAATCTCATCACCACATCCCTTCTTCTCTCCGGGTCGGTTGATGTACCAAAGACCGGCGAGGTCCGTCTCAGCTGGTCTGATGTCGGCCACCAGGCGTCAGTTGGGTAATTTGCGCCGGGCGACCCCCACTCCTGGTTGTTTGCTTCGTTGCAGATGGTGTAAGGTGTGCGAGGAGGACCCAGTCTTTGCAGCAGCACAACTGCAGAGCAGAGGCTCGACTTTAACAATCACTCACAGATGGCCTAGATCCGCTCGACGCACTATGTGATTAGATCCTACCCGAATGTGCTGTCACTTCATGGCACCCACACAGCTCCTTGTCGTCTCACAGGTGGATGGCTGGCGTCGTCATATCCAACAAAGATCCAGGCTCCTAGGTGCAGTGTGATGATGTGCACCCTCCGACTATCGATCGAGAAGTCTCGGTTTAAACGTGACTGGCAGCTATGTGGTGCTTGGAAGGGGTATATAGATGCCTCAATCGCCGTTTTTTTATCTTCTCGGAGCAATTTCAGATCACCCTCTTCCAGTCATTACTGTGGGCTAAAAGTCTCGTCTCGAGGTTGTTGACGAATCTTGTCTAGTCATTTGAAAGACTGCTTTCTAGAATCTCAGGATACCAAGCACCAACACAGTCAACCCGCTTCGCCCCTTTTTACCTCGCCCCTTGCCGTCGGTATGTGCGACTACGAGGAATTCATTTGGTCCTGTGAGCACTCAGACTTCCGGCTCAAGTCATACTGCCATAAAGCCCGAAACAACCCGGGCCACGCCTGCAACTTTGTAAAGCGGCTACGCCATTGCTGGGACCAAGGCCGTCCATGTGACGCTTGTCTTGCAAAGCAGGCAGCTGAGGCCCACGCCCAGATGATGAGCGGTTGGTACGGGTCCAGTCAAGGTACGTCAGAGGTCAGCTGTCAGATACTTCCATCCAGTGCTAACACCAAGAAGGCGGTCGAGCCTAGACTTTTCCAGCCAGCCATTGGTCCTTCGCTGCAGACCATCCATCGGCCACGGTTGCCAGTTTCTGATTCATCTCGATGGGGGAGCCAGAAGATTGTCTCTTGGTGTTGTCGGAGTTCAGAATAGAGTTTTCATGGTTTGTTCATTCAGGGGGGCGTTTCACTGTTACACAGTTTGTGGGAAAAGAACACACTTCTTTTTTGTAGAGGAGAAGAGCAATCCAATCACTCTTTGCCATGATGATGAACAGTAACAGTCCACTACATATAGTCTCACACTCTGGTACCTACATTGCCCACCTATCTTATCACCGAGTCTCCCGAGATTGTACTACATACCTATATCTTTTGTCCTCTCGCCTTGTTAGGCGGGGGACTTTGGGGATAAAGGTTGTTCCAGTAATCTACTACTACCAGGAGGAAACTCGCTGACACTGAGTAAAAAAAACTAGCCCATTCTTTTTTTCTTTCGTCGCCTCCACCGAATTACGTCCCACCCTCGGGAAAGAAACCTTCGTGTCATCTCCCGTGCCCTTCCCTCCTTCCTTCTATCATGCGGTAACACGCGGACGCGGACGGGAATGGACGAACCACGTCTGTCTGTCCCAAGCCATTTTGTACGTCCGAACCCGCCATGGGCAATCATGAACTACTTTTTTTATTCCCACGACGGATACCAAGGTAGGTAGGTAGGTATTTTCCCCTTGATATCTGCAACCCCCGTTTTCCCTAGGTCGCATAGACCATCTGGCACATGATGAGCCACACACTGCCGGCTTCCTTCCTTGCCTTCCCGTACATGGGCGCCTGTGTTACATACTCGGCTGATGGAATATTCCAACCCCTTTTCCAATGGGGACTGGGGAAAATTTTGCTCGCCTGCTTGCCGGCCGGGAGCATGATTGATGATGGCTGGGAACAAACCCCCCCCCCCCCGCCCCCCCGCCCCCGGTTGGGGAGCTTACATGAACAGTTAGTTTGTCTATATCGGATGCGGGTATCCTTTGCTGTTGGAAGAACTACCTACCGAAGTGTTCGGTAACTGAAGAGAGGGTGTCTAAGAAGGTGAAGGTGACACACGCTACGTGGTTGACAGTCGGGGCCGGGGAATTACATGCGGGTAGGTAGTTGAGATATGTAGGGGTTGGTTGAAGGTGGGACATGGGTAGAGAGGGAGACATTCCATGGAAACGGTGAAAAAATTCATATGGTACAAATGTCACACATCAAACCCAGCAGAGGGGGTCAGCGGCCGAGAAGTGGGGGATGTGGAATTCATGAATGGGTTAATGGTTAATCCTCAACAATACCTCCCTGATGTCAGTTGGATTCTTCCAAACTGACGTTAGGTAGCTGCCTACATTTTAACATATTGAAAACAACTCCGAGAAGGCCGGGTGTAACGTTTTCCATACATCACACCACGCCACTAGACTTTCACAAGAGTTACGACTGTTCTTTGTGTTCAGTTGGCGCGGTACTTACCTCGTGGACAAGCACGACGGTCAAGGGCGCGGCCCTAAAAACCCCTAGCAACTTCCTTCAGAGACCGCGGAAAGCTTTACGCATTTTCTCATTCGAGCCATGCGTTACGAAGAGGTACAGACAGGCCTTTCTTTTTGATTTATACTTTAGTTCTGGTATAATAAGACTCCAAGGATTAAAAATACGTGCACCAGAGGCTGAACCAAGACCCATCTTTACCGGGGACATACATCCTCCGTACTTTCCAAGCTTTCGTCCCCTCGTTGTATCATCCTCCATCCCAACTTACCATCCCAACTTTCCCCCATCATCAGATCAACTCAAGGGAACATTCCACACATCAGCACCCAATCAAAGTAATCACATCAAATCATTTATTCCCCCCTCTATAACCCCCCCCCCCCATGCCTTCTCCTCCTCATCCCAACCTCTACTCAAAATTCGTAGCCCCCTCCACCCTTCCCACAACATTATACCTCTTACTAAAAAACGTAACCCAATCATTCAACGTCCCCTTCTCCTTCTCCGTCAGCCCAGACCAGTCGGCATCCACATCCTCGACCTTTGTCGAGGTCTTGCCCAGGGCCTTGGAGGCGTCCTTTCCGGCAAAGACGTGGTAGGCGCCGCCGGGGAGGTAGGCCTTGTTGCCCGTCACGTCGTAGACGAGGCCCTTGATGGCGACGTAGCATTTCCCGTCTGCTTGTTCACCTGTTTTTTGAGTTAGAACATGTGTGAGGGTGAAAGGGTGGTAGATATACCGTTTGCTTTGGCCAGCTCCGAGAGAGAGATTGGGTCGTCCTTTGGGGGGTTGAGCTGGACGGGGGTTTTGGGTTCGAATTTGCCGGACATTTTGACAGATTTTGTGATGTGGGATTTATGTGCTGAGTGAACGATGTTAGTGGTGAGATGTCGTTGTGTTGGTGATAGGGGGGGGGGGGGGGGGGCTGCTCAGGGGAAGCTGATGGCGAGCTCAAGTGGGGGGCGGGGTAAAATAGCTACCACCGGCAGAAAAGGGAAACATACAGCTTTCGGTCAGACAGAAAGGTTCGTTGATTCTGAATAGCTTTGTTAGATCTGGCGGAGCCTGAAAGCAGGTAAGAAATACTTACGTACTGGAGAACCCTGAGTCAAGAATCTTGTGATTGTTCAGTTGAGACAACAGATGAACCTCGGGATGGTGGCGGCTCGACAGGGATCAGGCTGGGACCTGGGCAATGACGTGCAGCGGCCGCCAAGAAAGGGACGGTTTGGTGCCTCAGGCACTATTGTCTTATCTGCGAAGCTTCCGGAGAGAGCTGCCAAGAGCTATGACCTAAGCTCCCAAAAGTTTCCTTCAACTCCAGGTTCAAGGGGCATCACCAGAAGTGGGAATTGCCCAGCTTTCACCATGCCGGTTCCAAGAATAGCCGGTCTACGGGCTGTAGGAGCGCAGAGACTACTTTCCACACCACGAAGAAGCCCGCAAACAGCGCTCAATGGAGCTCGTCAATCCCTCGGAATCGACCAGCAAGGCCGTCTAAAGTCGACAACCCCACCACCGGGCGGTGGACAAGGGACAGGTCAACAACAAGGGCAGGGGAAAGAGGGCGAGCAAGGAGAGGCTCAGAAGGAACAGTTCAAGAAGGGGTTATGGTCAACATTCTGGACGCTATGGAAGAGGGACATGAAGCGAGGATGGGAAATCACGAAAAAGACATCGCTCAAACAGACATGGAAGGAAGAGCCAATCGGTCTGGTCATCGGCGCCGTTGGTGCGACACTCTCCATGTGTTTCCTCGCTTTTACCTTTTACCAATACTTTGCCTACTACAACTCTCCCACGTTCACCGTTTTCCCCGAGGACGTCGCCTTCGCGTTGAGGAAAGCTCTCTACTTTGGTGACTTCAAAAAGGACACCAAGCGCGCGCTGCATTACTACAAGCAGGCTATCGAGCTCTGCCAGGAGCACAAACTCGACCACTTCTCCGACGAGGTGATGGGTATCAAGCTCAAGCTCGCCGACTGGCTCGAGAAGATCGACAACCACCGCAACGCTATTCACATTCTCGAGAACCTGCTCTCTGACTGCCAGCGCTGGATCGTTGCGTTTGAGAAGGCGGAAAAGGAGGAGATTTTGCCGGGGCAAAAGAACTACAAGCCTCAGCATGCTATCAAGGCTGTGGAAGGTGAGACACCGGGCGAGGTCAAGATGGTTGTTATCCCACCGCCACCGGTTGAGGAAGAGGGAGGAGCCAAGTCAGAAGGAGAGGCGGCTGCTCAACAACAGCAACAACCACCACCACCAACCAACCCAGACGGCACACCTATTCAGCCAAAAGAAACTTTCCGCGGCAAGCGCACACGTCTATTGATGAAGTCGATTGGCATTGCTGTTAAGCTCGCCTCTCTCTACTCTGATGACCATGTTCTAGAGCGGGAAACCGCCCACGAGAAGCTCGTCTGGGCCGTGGAAACCAACCTCAGAGAACTGGCTCGCCGGCAAAAGGAGCCCCTCAAAGAAGGAGAGGGCAAATGGATGACACCCGAGGAAATCGGCGGCACGCTCGAATCTCTGGCGCACGACTACCAAGCCCAGGCCCAGCATCACTTGGCCGTGCCTCTTCTCTTCCAAGCACTAAGAATGTGCGATCAACCATGCCATACAGCCATGCTTAGTATGTTTTTTATTTCATCTCCCTTTTTTGACCAAATTTTCACTAACATGCGTCTAGTGTCAAACATATCCACCTCATTCGCCGAACACCCCCTCCTCCCACCCGGTGAATCCCCCGTTGATGCTCTGATGGAGCAAGACGCCTCCAAGATTTTTGCTACAGCCAAGCAGCAGCGCTCTGCGTACTTAGAGGCGGCGGAGAGATGGGCGCAGAACGCGATTGCGCAGGCGAAGAGGACGACGGGGGAGGAGAGGACTGAGGAGTGCGATCAGGCTTGTGCTGCGGCGGTGATCAATTATGGGTCTATTCTTGCGCTGCAGGGGAAGACGGAGGAGGCGAGGAAGAAGTTTGAGCAGGCGAGGGAGATGATTGGGAAGATGGAGGGGGGGGACACCGGGGTGTATGCCAGGGAGGTGGACGACGGGTTGACGACGTTGAATGGCCAGGGGGAGGACAACAACACGGCGAAAAAGAAGATTATGCCTGGGGGGGTTGTCCCTAGGTAGGGTGGGTTGA
>NW_001914858.1:633892-652066 GCF_000226545.1 Podospora anserina S mat+
TAGGTATTACAGGGACAATTTAATAGGCGTTGCGCAGGATCTGAGGGAGTCGGACGGCCCAAACATGTTCCAATACTGGCAAACATGAATAATAAAAACCCTTATGACTTGGTCCATGATCCCGTTTCTCTTATAACAAAGCTAGTTTAGTCTTTACTAAGCGAGTTGCAAAATCAACATGGGTAATATCCAGATTTTAAAACCAAAACTCTAAAGCAAACACCTGAACGAGAACATCGTGAACAGGGAAGAAGTATATTTATTCATTGCGGTAAATAATCAACTCGGATAGCAGCCCAGGCCTGATCGAATGCGAAGTAATTATGGGGGGAAGGGGCGGGGATTGTGACTGGGGCGGTAGGGGTGGTTGCCTTGAGGGAGCTACAGAGGTGTGCAAAGAGCAGAGGACCATCCTAGGTTCCAAGACGGAGCTGGGGATTTTGCTGTCGGTTCCCTGGTTTTAGGACCAATGGAAGTGGTAAATGGACGCCCGACAGTTGTCGGTGATGGGCTGCCGCAGTGGTGACTAACCACTTTATTACTGCCTTGCTTGGTTTATGTCAGCGGCCCAGGCGGGTCTTTTGAAGGTCAGGGGGGGACGGCAGTTGTGCTTGCCGCACACACACGGAGAGGGAGGGAGGGAGGGAGGGAACATGTCTCCAACACGTGAAGAACCTCTTGGCTAATAACGACATTCAACCCTGACCATACTGCAGATATCCTGCTGCTGCTGGTGCTGTGATCATTCGGTCCTTTGGTCAGGAGCTACAAGATCTCATTGGACGGGCTGGGTTGGAGCCCCCTGACTGAAGTAAGCAAGCATATCGGGCATCTAGAGGGCCCTCGGTCTTTATGGCATCTTTCATGAGGCCTCGAATCATATATGGAATACCGAGCATTCCTCAAGTCTGGTACTGCTGGTCTCCCTCTCGGGAAGCTCGACCTAATCGAGAAGGAGGAAAAGATACGAAGTGGCCACCTTAGGTACATGGGATATACCTTGAGGAACAGACCTCCCTGCAGATTCTGCAGATATGGGATCGGCCCGGGTGTGTGGAACGATGGGTGCTGGTTGATGGAAGTGGCACTCTGAAAGTGGATGATGCTACATGCCTTGGGCAGTTTGGTTCGAGTTTTGGGCGGAACCGCAGGGCTGAATAGAGGGTTGAGGCTCAACGGGAGGGAGGGAGCGGCAGCCAATGTCCTTGTCCTCGGTTTCGGTGAGGATTTGCTCAGTGCCTGGACTTTTGTGTGATATAGCTGTTTTGTATTATTATGTGTGTGTGGGGGGGGGGGGGGGGTGGAAGGAAAGAGAAAATGATGATACCCCTTTCTGTATATATGGAAATTGTAACGAACAATACACAGCTCTCCATGCTTTTTTATCGGCCACTTGTGGTAGAGCTGGAGAGGTTGATACTGTGAGGGCGGGGGTGTCGTGAAAACTGGGCGAGTCTGGAGATGGGGATTTATTTGGGGATGGCTGGACAAGGGGCTGCTTGTACGAGAGTTTATACTAGATTAGTTGCTTGTTATCACATAGCTCTGGGCATTCTATCCGTTGATAGCTCTGGTGTAAGGAAAATGGCGTTGACACCTTTGGTTGTAAGCAAGCAAGCTGATTAGATAGCTTGGTTGTGAGTACCTATGTTGTAGGATGATCGCATCCGATATAGGGATATGCTAGATGAAGCCTGACCATCAGCTGTTTGTTTTTTATTCTCTCTGGCATTTCCATCGCAGCTTTGTAACGGCTTTTTCGGACACGATCTTGTCCCGTTCTCCCCCCAGCTTGAGATCCACGTTTTGCTTTCTAGTATTCCATCGACATCATCTGCTTACCTACCCCCCTAGCTTACAATATCTTGACCTAAGCTTTACGAATCCTTTTCCGCAGCTTGGAGTTGGATACTTTTCTTGTGTTCCAGAATAGGAAATATCTAGTTATTTATACGCGAGTTAGCCACGAGTTTCTTGGCTGGGCGGTTAGCCGTCAGCATGTCATTCATTCATTCATTCATACCTAACCAGAGGTAGCCGAAACCTGCTTGGCTCTCGGTGACCCATCATCACATCATCCATTTTGATAATGAGACCTACCTAGGCTTTTCGGTCGAGGCCGCTGCAGCTGTATTCTTTATTCCAAACTCTGGACAGCATGAATACTACTCTGGACATCAGAGAGTGCATGAATAGATGGAAACCCTTGGCATCGGCCCATGTAAGCCCTCCTCGCAAAAAATGCCTTGAGGGTACCTGGTAGTCAAAGCATACCTAGGCCTGCTACAGTGTAGTAGTCCACTCCCATCACGACAGTCTATAACCCCTACTTCGACGGCTCAGCCCGCCGCCACCGCACCAAACTCCCCCCAACCAACCAATATGAACCTCTTGAACAAGAACACGCAAAAGAAAATGACGACACTATCAGACCACTTCTGCGTCGTCCATCCCGTGTCTCGATATGCAACACGATCTAATCTTCCCTCTCCCGCAGACGACGACGGAATTGCGGGATAGCGGCGAGACATCACCGAACCCGGGCAGCCAGCCAGCCAGCCCCAAGTAACAAGGCTGGCAAAGGTACCCGTGAAAGGAGGGTGCGGCTGGGACAGGGGTTGTAAAGGTTGCAATCTTGCATGAAGAAAATTGTTAAGGTCACCGCTCCCGTCGCTATTTGCTGGGAAACCTCTCAAAACACGTGGAGAATGAGCAGGCGAACGGGCCTGGCTTGCATTAGGGTCGGTCGTGATGGAGGGGAGGTGGGTGGTCTTGGGAGTCGACCAATCGGGGCTGCAGCGCATAACCAAGACTGAAATGGAAATTCTGCGTGTTCAATCATGGTCATTGGAATTCGACATGTTTATTGCAATTGCGTCCTCATCGTGGCGAGGGCATCGCTGTCGGGGGGGATCGGACCCTCAGGGTTACTGCCAATATGGATCATCAGGATGTTTTGTACGCAAAGCTACGATGCTGATTTGGTCTCGTGTGCAATGTAGGTGGCTTGTTGCCGATACTATTCCGTCTGGGGTTTGTGGAAATCTTTCCGCGTGTGTGTCTCCATTAGGATCCAACCTCTTTCAATAGTGCTAACAACACAGCTCGTGTTTCTGCATACGCAAGGTATACTTCCGAATTGCAGGCCCACGACGAGAAAAAGAGGTGGTGTCTTTCATTCTAGAAGCCCTGAGGAGAGTGGGCGTCTGCAGGAAATACGGGTGCCTGGCCTGGATGCACTACATGGTTGTTTCGGAGGACAGTTTTGGCTGGCGATATGTCAAACAGACGCTTGAGGCTGGCCAGATGAGGACTTGTGCCGCTTTTGAGCAGGGCAAGGGTCCGTCCTTGCTATGTGCTCCGGAGGGGGTTCCGAGGACCTCTGTATACACCAGCAAGGGCGTTGAGTTGGACGTCCGAAGTCGACCTTTGCATGCTCTAAAGCACATACCGCGCTCAGACAAGACCTACACTGGGAAGGTAACCTGAATTCGATGTGAAGTCCAACCGAGCCAGCTCGAAGGTCGCAACTGTGGCTGCTGATAGGTTCCCGGGCATACTGTCGGTCAATCAACTGTGTAACCTGACGAAACCGTTGTCAGGTCTTTTGTTGTGGCCACGGGGATAAGACTCTGAGCGTGTCATTGGAGAGCTTCTGGGGTTCTGGATGCCAGGTTCTTCATCTGACGTGGGATGAAGTGTTGGGCACCCACGAGCGCATATCGAGGAACCTTGAATGTTCTAGAGAGAGAGGAAGGAGAAGGCATCGGATGTGGACCCCAACCGCGCTCCGATGGTGTTGATCATGTAACTGGTGTGTGGATGTGATCAAGGCAGAGAGCAATGGAAGTTGATAAGCGTCCATAAGCCAGCTGTCAGCCTCGGTCAGCGTGTGGGGTAAGGTTGTCGGGGTGCCTGCCAAACATGGGGCGTCAGGCGACCATTTGATTGGTTCATTAGTCTCAAAAGGCGGAGTCTTGGCTTGGGGTTAAGCTTAAATATGGATTGGTCCGAGCGTCTGTCGTCTTCCTTTAGGACACTGAGACCCACTCTTCCGAACCTCCTCGATTCCATCTTTGCTACTCCTGGCGTAAGTGGCAGACATGCAAAGTGTGCTCTAAGCGATGCGCCTAATACTTCCTCGATGTGAACTGCGAGCGGGCCGTCTGCCCGTACTTGGGGTGACACCCATCAATCTCACCACTGGTCTTGGCAGCCCCCAACGCTCAAGAGAGAAAGTCGAGATTTGGGCCCCCAGGTCATTTTCGGTGCCCTTTTAGCGAGTCCAAGTATTTCTATGTGAGTACCTGTATGTCTGCGGGCTTCGTTGACGTTTTTCTCTTTCTCCCGGCCCAGATATATCCAGGGATCAGTCAAACCACAGAAGCTCCACGAGTCGAGATCTCTGCATATCAGATCTGGTTAAGGTTATCCCGTCAGAGCCTTGTTTGCTGCAGTACGGCCATGCATTACTCGACGGGCCGCTGGCTAATAAATCTTGGCGCTCTTTATCGTGGGCTTTGTGGGTGTCGTCCAAGTCAGCTCCGGACCCAGAGGTATGGTTCTGTCGGAACACCAACGCCACAAAGGCTACTGCGTCAACCGTATGCTATACGATGTATTGTATCTTGAAGCTGCTTCTTGTACAGCCGTTTCTTGCTCGGACTGATTAGCTGAACATAGCACCAGCTCGTAGCTTGGACACAAACTGGGCGAGAGTAAAGCAAGCTAGTTTTTGCCTCACGATAAGAAACGGAGAGCAGGGAAGGAGGGGACTAGACGCAACGTGGTCAACCGCACCCTTGCATGAACCTGCATCGGTGCCAGTAATAGTAATATCTAGTGAGCAAGATCATGTATCTAAATCTCTGCAACCCCGCTCCCGTAGAGGCCGATAGCCGAATATGATTGTCTCCCTCGATGCCTGGCCTGATTCCAGGTTGACATTTTAGAAACACTATGTTTGGAATCACTGTTAAGAAGTGCCCCGCAAGAACCCCGGGGTAGTGGCCAAGGGGGGGATCAGGATTGACGGAAAAAAGACCCTGGGAAATCGATACATCTCATCTTCAACAGCACAACATCTACCCCACAGACGCAGACCATCTATCGTCCAAGGTATGTTCGACAGAGACATGATCCCAGGCAACAACGTTTTCAGTGCTGCCAGTGGACGGCCAAGCTACACCTTGATTGATTAGCTCCCAGCCACATCCAGCCCATATTGTTCAGGAGGGTGTTTCGGCAGCTGCCGGTCTTTTTGGCCATGACGGCCCCCACTGACCAGAAATCCCCACAATCCCTTCCCGGTCTCATTGCCGTCGAGCTCAGGGGACGCGTACCTCACGCTGGGCGCAATATCGAGCAGGCCTTTTCCGTGCTCAAGTTCATGAAGATAGATCAGGTCCTGCGCAGCAGAAGCACGAGACCGGCGTGAAAGCACACCAATGGCAGCAAGCATGGCGCAATGTCTCTTGTCTCTTGTCTCTCGTGATAAGATAATCAGCCTGGGTATCTTGGGAAGGTGGGGATGACTGAGGTGTAGCATGCAGTTTGGTTAAGCTTTTCGACCACGATGAATTGAGGAACGCGTGAAACGGACAGAGGCATCCGCGCTCCACTGGCCGCTGCCCCATACTCGTCTCTTCCAGGTTGTTTTTACACCTCAACATGGAACCTGTTGCCTTCAAGAAAGAATTCCAATGATCGCCGTTTTCTGGCTACCTACCTTACGTATTACACCGACAATCCTTTAGGTGAATCCCGTCGGCAGCGGCGCCTAATCAGGTTGGTGTCTCCCCTGCCCGACGCTAGACCCGACGTCTCGGGCAGCGATTTCTACGACTGGGCGGCTCGTATAACCGCGTCCGCCATCACCATCATCCCACCAAATCATTAGTTCTAGCACCGTTTCATCCCCCACAGCAGAAATCCAAACAGGAAACCGTTTCGTCTTCTTTCTGCCTCCAGGCCTCACATTACCGCTTCACGAGAGAGTAGACGACATGTTTGTCATCCTTTATTCCGCTGCGAAAAATTGCAATGTTGCTGACAGAGATGGACAGAAGGTTGCAAATATGCAAAGAGACGCCTTCCTCCACCAATCATGAGCGCCGGACGGGGCGAGTTTCTAGAGCAATACCTTGGCGGCTGAAACCCTCTTGTTCAACAGCGTCCCATTACTCAGTGCAGGCAGCCTTGGGGAGTGGAGATGGTGTTCTGCTCCAAGCCTTACAGGGCAGCGCCGTCCAGTGGCGCGGGTCTAACCAGCTTTCGGCACGTACACGTCCTGTCTGTCGATATTGCTCTGTTGGAAATGATTTCGTATTGTTTACTCATCATTTGCTTTGTTAAATCCGTAACGAAACCTGATATTTTGACGTCACTCTCGACAACACCGAATTCCCGGCCGCTGTCATTCTCGATGCTCGCAGGCATGACAAGGATAGAAGATTATGAAAGCATGGAACACCTCGGGGCTTCGCGCTATCTGCTGACTTTTGTGAGCGCTGCAGGTGAGAGATATCGTGAGTTTCTACTGGCCCATCAGCATAGCTCGCTCCGAATGGGGAAAGTAGGGCTGAATTGGATTTCACAATACCGAACGGCGGCCCCGAGAATACACCGTTAGTCGGTTCAATCCCAGGAGGAACCGGTTCTCTGAATTGCGTGTGTCTAAGCCCGACATCACCTCAACACTTGACCTATGGAGAATTGTTCCCAAGGGGACTCGGATAAGGTAGTCTACAGTTCTTTCCGGCCGTCACTTTATGAGCAAAGTCCCTGCAAACCAGACGCATTACAATGCGGAAGCATGTGCAGAAGGGCGGTCTCCAGATTGCGTCCTGGGGTCCCATCTCATGCAGCTCGCGGTACAAAGTACTTTGCTAGCTTGACTGACCCCTGGAACCCCCCCCCCCCCCGCTCCCCCTCCATCATATGCTCCCCACTTGGGACCCCTGTTGACAGCCCAAGATACATTGTACACACGAAGGAGTTGCCTCGACTACATCGACATGTACCCTCAACCCGACGCCGCTGCCATGCGGGTTGGCCTCGCCTCACACCGTGGAGACCTCCTGTCAACAGCCGTTCTGGGTCCGGTATCAGGCTCTTGCTGGATATAATAACACGCTCCCCGGTCTTCATCAGCCTTGGCCTCGAGACGCAGCTTACTTGCTTCACTCATCCTCACTTTGACCACGTCAAGTCTTAGTCACATACTCGCCACCTGCTTCTTGCTTTGTAGATCCTGACATACATCAAGCTTCTCATTAACAACGACATGGAAGATTTTGGAAGCGCTCTCGACATGCCTTCACCTTCCAACTCACTATATTACGTGTATGGGGACGGAGAACACTACTCCTCTGGCTCACAAAGCCCCAGCAACTCGACCGTGAGTCTTTATTCATCCATAGAACGGACAGTGCTGACAGTCAAATCAAGTACGACATGGCGTCCACGGCAGATCTCACTAGCTTTGCCAGCGTGTACCCAAATACGGAACACGAGGAGGAGTCAGGACCGCAGGATCAACAACAAAAGCCAGCAGCCAAGAGAAAACGCGAGAACCGCTACAAGAATGCCCCTCCCTCCGTCTTGTCGGTAAGTAAAATCCTCGTGCGGCGGCCAATTACTGACCGTCACGCTCGTGACTTGACCCCTCCTTGCTTCCGAATATCCACTGACATATTGTCTGCAATCAGAGGCGTCGAGCACAGAACCGTGCTTCACAGAGGGCTTACCGGGAGCGGAAGGATCAGAGAATCAAGGACCTTGAGCAGATGCTCAATGATGCCAAGCAGCGGAACGATGTTCTCAACCAGGCCTACGCAGCGCTCCATGCTGAATATGTCTCCCTCAGACGGTCTCGGCTCGAAGACCAGCAATACCACCACCAGCAACCCGATTTGACATATGGTAACTCGCATCACGGCATGGGATTGGAGGCGACAGGAACCGAGGGACTGGATATGGAGTTGTTTGTCTATCCGGATCTAAATCCAGGATATTCGCTCAACTGAGACAATACACTCGGCCATTCCTTCTGGGCCGGCCGAATCTCCTCGAGGATTCTATCCATCCCTTCGGAACCGCCGAAGCATGATTCGTCCGGACACTCTCACCGAGGATACACACATTCTGAAGACATGCGCTGTTTTCTGCTCGTTCTGAGGGCTTGACGAGAGCAGGCTTTCTTGTGCTGCGGGGCTGTCCTGTTGTGGTTGGATATCAGCGGCAATCACGTCACTGTGATAGGAGGAGCGCCTGTCGATATCGAATCGGAGAGGGTGGGTGGCTGCATGTTCCAATCGACGAGGAAGAAGATTGGGGAATACACCTTCCAGGTTTGATTCTTCGGGGTGAGGCTACCCCGAAAACAGAGGCCATGGTGGACGGCATGACCAAGCTGGGGCTCAAACAGACGGCCTTGCTCGGCATCTCGCGGAACTTTCCCTCTGCCCGCGCAGACTGGGGGGCATCTCGGTTGTGCTCTTTTGCATTTTGGGCTTGCGTGTAAGTGGTGCACACAGAGTCTCCCGCTTTGCTCGACTCACCGAATTGGGGGAGCGGGGCATATGCATGCATGCACTTTGGGGACTGCGGGCGTGATTCACTCAGCCTTCTTTTTCATTTTGGTTTCTGCTCTGTACTACAAATGGCTACGATAGGCAGGAGATTGGGAGGCATTTGCTTGATGATACCACGGGAAATTAGTATGCGGAGGAAATATATATATGTGTAATTCTATTGATGATATCTCACTCATATGATTGGATAGATGATCTCTATAACTGTCATCATTCCACTGCTTCAATAGGGAAATATTACCACAATGGGGAGCTTCGCTTAGCAAAGACAAAAGAAGAAATGTTGACTAGGTCACATGTCTGGTTGGGTACTTGATAACATTTGGAATGACTGGAATATGGAAAACAAGCCGAAACCACGGGTGCCAGACTTGGGACCGTACATTTGCTTCACAAGCCACAAATCTCGCATGAAACCAAACGATTTTATGACGCACCAACTTACAGGAAATCATCAAGTTCATGACGCCTGTCATGATGGCTTAGACAGACCAAGACTCAGATTATCAAGGATATATCGTCTTGACTGGGTTCATGTAGACTAGAATCTCACCAGGATACGCTGCTTACGCTTGGTAGGTACACACGTACTCGCAGAGAAATCTTACTGGCTGGGCGGGATCTAAACGCGCCTGAGGAAGGCGCAGTGTCTTGTGTACAGTTTTCGTCACCGAGGGGGCAGAGTTCTGATTGTGTGGAGGTCTGTCCATGATATCAAGTGCTTCTTACCTACCGGCTTGTTCTTTTCGTCATAGGTAGGTGTGCTGTTGATGGTTTTAGAGGGGAAAGCGAAAACCCGGGGATCAGTGAGGCTTGCTTCGCGCCAGCAAGTTTGAGCAATGAGAGAGGAAAAGATCTTGTTCCTACTACAACTTCTTCCTTTCAGGCTCGCAGGTGTGTGGTCCGATCGGGGTTAGGTGCTGAGCAACGGAACCTTCCGAGGTCGTACATGGTATAAAGATGTTGTACTGGCAAGAAAGGATGCCTACTGCGTAAGGCGCCTTCGACGGGGTCTGAGACATGACGGACGATATTGGAAGCCGGAAGGTCAGCGGAATTGTCGGTATTGGCGCGGATGAGGAAGATGAAGCTAGTGGGCGTGTGGCGTTTGGTGGGTTAGGGTGGTGTGTGTAGGTAGGTGAGCGCTAAGGTTCCGGAGTGGGTGTTTTAGGATTGGTTGGACCGGAGATGGGAAAAGGAGGTGATGGCACCCGAACGACGACACAAAACGGAGTTTGGGCGCGGCCGTGGATGGGGGCTTGAGGTTGACCAAGTTGTTCGATGGGTGGATGATGGCGGGGGATGACATCGTGCCTGTCGATCTGGGTGTGTCTGGTGCAGAAGGCTTACTTTGTTGCCATGCTATGCTTCCTCATCCTAGGTAGCTGAGTGATAGCCTGGAAAGCTGGGGTAGGGCTTTGGATATGGAATGACGGCCGTGATGGTCATCATCGTCATGGCATAGGACAGCCATAATTGCGGACAACTGGCCAGGGGAAGCCCTGAGGGGGGTTGAATAAGGTGCTGCCTTGAGTTGAGATGTAAGTGTCGTATAGTGAAGGCGGTCAGGAGACGGAGATAGCGAGTTGACGATGTGCAAAGTGCTGTGTCCTCATGAAGTTTCGACGTCTTGGGCGACATGAAGGGAATGGTGGTGTTGACGGTATATCGTAAACCAAAAGGGAAGAGCACAATGACGGAATCACCGTTATCGGAACAATCCCGCGATCCTCATGCAGTATCAACCTCAGCTGGGACTTGGCAATTGGCTGTCACTTTGTGTTTCTGTTTTTCGTTGGTTTGCAAGGTATATTCTGTGAGGGGGAGAAGATCAAATCAATTTTGGTGTGCGGAATGAAAAAGTGTGGGTTCTGACTGTGGAAGGAGCGATGACGTTGGCGTTGGCCGTTCCTTCCTCAGTCAGCTCTGAAGAGCATGTATGTGGACGGTGACTTCCCTCTTCGACCACGCGATTACTGGACTGAAGTTTTTCACTTTTTTGAACTGCTTTGCAAGTACGGTCATTTCCTTCATGTATCTGATACTTCCGTTGAAGGTTCCCAAAGTCAACAATAACGCCATACCAGTCCTGTCAGCACTCTTCTTGATTTCGATCGACACAGCCCGGGTGGCTTTACAATACGATTGTTGACGCCTTGCCACATATAATACGCTTCTCAGCAGTCCTTTTCTGCCATCAGCCAAGTCTTGTTCATGGAAGCCTTGCCCTTCAAGCTGCTCGCCCGGCCTGGCCCGCTCCGTAGATGAGTGCGGATCGCTTTCGTCCTTGGTGTTGACGATCTGGATGCTGACAACACCGTTTCTGGCGCAGGCGGCAACTTTCGACTGCCCATCTATCATTAAGAGCGACCGAACCCATCGTTGCCTGCCCGAATACCGTCATAATTGACGGGATTGGACAGTGTGTTCGCCGCCGCCCCCCGAGCCAGAATCTCACGTCGAGGTTGCAATACCATGCTGGATTTTTGGTTGCCTCATACGTACCACCGCCATCCATCCGTTACTTATCAGGTGTCAGAGAGTCCTGAAGATGGCCGAGTCTAGCTCAATAGGGGAAAACCACCGGTGTTTGTTGCTGTCAGCTTTGAGCATCATGTGACAACCGAATGGGAGTCAACAAACATTTTGCAAGGTCAACCTCCTTTTGTTACACCCTGGAAACTCCTTTTATTTGGAATAAAGGCGGCTAACATGATCCCAGACAAATGAAAGCCTGTATATGATAAG
The DNA here is from genome assembly GCF_000226545.1 of Podospora anserina S mat+. NCBI lineage: Eukaryota > Fungi > Ascomycota > Sordariomycetes > Sordariales > Podosporaceae > Podospora > Podospora anserina. Next base: position 645,235 of record NW_001914858.1, read on the forward strand.
GGCACAGCCAGAATCTCGGTCGTCTAGAGCCAACCCAGCACCCAACAAAGCAGATCTGATGGCCGGTCGATGGCCTGAGCAACATATTGCAGGGTGTTATGATGAAATGGCATGAGTAAGCCACATTATACGGGAATACCCAACCGTGCTAGTATGGCCGGTCAGACCTAGTAGCTAGCCCCCGTGCTTATGCTGCAGGATGATATGTTTCTGGTTTAGGTCATGTTTCTTGTAGTCATTGCTCATCTGTAGACTGACCCTATTGTAAAACTTCTGCTACTAGTAGAGATTGGTAAACCAAGGGTTTCATTCTAAAGTAAGTGTACATCGCAATAATTCTTCATCGGTGTCAATAAGCTAACAATTATTACATGGCAGGTAATAACAGTTTGTCAACCGCAAAAAATATGAAACCCCACAACCTTGCATTTGACAGATTGACAACCCTTATTTTTATTTCAGGGGCACTTTGCTTTGATTATGTCCCCGGACGCTTTAGTCTCCTCGAGAGACGTTCAAGCTTTGCTGCGTTGATCTGATCAACGACATGGAACTTTCCCGCCTATACTGAGCTTGTTCTGTTCGCAACATCCAACAATAAACCTCCGAAAGCCGATTTCAAACCAACACACCAAGATACACGCCCAAGAGTAGTACCACCGGCATTCGACCACAGTGAGGGATGAAGATATCTTTGATCGCATTGCGGTCGTCGATGTTGTTGGCTGGGTAGCCTATAATGTCGACGTGGTAGTTCTGTGCTCAAGGGCCGGGAAAGTACCAGTTCGTTTGAATGGCTGGTGCGGGTATCTATGCCGGCGTCCTCAATCAAACCAACGATCACCTCTGCTTGGATCGTTGTGCTCTAGAGACCGAGCCACTGATCCTCTACGAGCTTGAGCTCTGATTCGAGGGGGCTGTTCCTGACGACGATAAGCTGCTGGTGGTGAAAGGTGACTCGTTGTTGGTGGAGTTGGGTTTGCTGTGAGAAAGATCTCGGCGAGTCTGTGTGAAGTCGGTGCCTCTTTTCCCATACCATTTCCCGGACGGGAGACGGCTGGTTGAACGAATAGGGGATGAGGCGAGCATGACGAGGAACTCAATTCGGTGGCTTTGGCTCAGGGAGACGAGGGTGCTATAACCTTTGGGCGGGTTCAAACCCCCCCTTTAATAGGTGAGGGGGGATGCCCTCAGCCTCCATGTTTTGGCCCCCGACATGATGTGTGATCGACTCGCCGAGCTGGGTGGTTGAACTGGTTGCTGAATCAGCCTCTTACGATCTCCTCACTGGCATTCGACCACCCACGTCCTCCAAATGCTCGACGTTCAGCGGCAGTCCACCCAAACGACCATTTGTGCAACCCATGAATATGCGGCTAGATGGACAGAATCAGGATAGTCATGGCCTAGGGCTGGACTGTAGGATAGGAGATGGTCTCGGCATCAGCGGTATGTGGGGGTTGGCGCAAGTCGACTGGGTGTTGGATGACGATGGCGTCGCTTTGGGCTTGCTGCGTGTCAGCATCTAGGCCGTCCCAGCAGACAAGTGCTGATCAGCGAACGGCGGCCCTGTGATATGATATACGGCAGCGGCAGGTCAAAAAGGCGGAGGGACTGTGCAGAAAGAGCACATTGCATTTGTCACGGATACTACAGGTCACCTCTCACGTGAGTTTGACGGATGGTGGTGGTGGTGGTGGTGATGGTTAGCCGTGGCTTGCCCCGACTGAGCTGAGCACCAGGATCAATACCAGGTCGATCGCCGTCCAGGGGTTCTCCGCATTCCGGGAGACGGTCACGCTAACAAACGCCCCCGAACACCGGGGCGGACTTGCTCCGTTCAACGGTCTGGATAAGGGGAGTTTTTTCAGCTCGCCCGGTACCGAAGAAATAGTGAAGTGGCGGGCCCCCAGGCTCGACCGTTGCGATCTCAACGTCGATGGTGTTGGTTCCGAGAAAAGAAAGCCCCGATTTAGCAGAGAGCCTACCCCGACTTTTTTTTTTGGTGGCTTGCGGCTGGATAAAAACGGCAGCCGGCACAACGGTTTTTCTTCTCGGTTGCGAGTGCAACAACGTTGTTTCTTGGGGTGCTTTTCCCCTCTCGAGTGTTCCCCCCATTTACCCTAATATCCAGGGTACTTTTTCGCAACCGACCTTTTTAATATGGAGAGCGAATCCCTTTGGACGGTTGTTATCTTGGATCAATTGGAACAGGCCCGGACTTGCTATAGTGAGAAGTAGGAGGTACTATATGAAAAATGTCTTGGATCAGTGTTTTTTTCTGGGCTGGCTGGCTGAGGTGGAGATTAATTAGGCAGGTTGATTGATGGGACGCATTCCAGGTGTTCTTTTTTGTCCTTCTTTTTCTAGTTTGTTAAGTTGATGCTTTTTTCTCCTCTTTTGACATTTTTTGGGAAGTGGGTGTTGAGAAAACGACGATATCGCGACAGCGTTTGCGAAGCGCAACGAGCAGTGAATTCTTGGCGCAACAAAAGCGACGCTCACCGGCAGACGCACACGTGTTACAACAGGGAAATACTCAGAGGGAAAAGGGCGACAGGCTTGAAAGAAGCGCTGAATTAAGACGGGTCGGACAAAAGTCGGGAGGGAACGCGGTGGGACGTCAAAGTCGACACGTATAAGCGAGACTGGACGACATCACACCGCTCAGGAGTCGTTTGGGAGCATTCATCTCGCGGTTTCCAGCGAATCAACAACAGAAGTTGGAAGTTGGGGGCCGATTGGGACAAGAGGGACTTCAGCATGGCACTCGACGACAAAATGTCGCCATCAATAACAACAACACCGATGGGATCGTTACCTACCCTCCGACGCAAACTGACCAGACTAGTCCTCACTCGTGGCATATTCATCACCACAGTCGTCTACGTCTTTCTACTATCACTAATAGTAGGGGTACAAGCCGCCCTGCCGGCAGAGTTTACAAACTCGTTTGATGGGCTGGGAGAAGGGGGCAGCATTGGGTTGACGTGGGAAGGGGTGAAGCCAGAGTACTTTCCCTTGAGCATCACCGCGCAGGTGATTGATAAGGGAGAGGATTGGAGCGGGAGTAAAGTTACCGTTTACAAGGTTAATATCACTGGTGAGTCAGACGCCCTTCTTTGCAGTCGTGATGGATGATGGCTGGGAGAGAAGAGAAGGACGATATGATATTATGATCAAGACAGAGAAGGACTGTGTCGAAAAATGAGGGGGCTTCTTCGTGGCTGTTGTTCTCAAGACGGAATGATATATGGATGGTTTTGGTTTTTAGCGATATATTGCGGTTGTGCATGATCGTGTTTGGCTTGACCGAGTGCTGATATCTCATCTTCACAACTCCAGCCGCAGCAACAGGCAGCTCATACGTCTGGACTAACATGCCCCGCCCCCTCCGATGGATCAAGTCAGGGCTGTACCAGCTCGAACTCAAGCCATCAGCCTGGACAGATGATGGTGAAGCGCCCGTGTTGGCGAGGTCACCGTTTTTCAGTGTGGGGGATTACGTCCCGCCTGCTCCGAGTCCAAGTGAGAGTTCATCTCCTGTAAGTTTTATTTGACCTACCTACCTTACCTTGGTACCAATGGATAGTGAGTGAGGCTGACATGACATGTGGGAAAGGAACCCTCGAAAGGGGATAAAGAGTCGTCGTCTGGCGGGGGCGGCGTGAGTAAGCCGGTTGCTATTGGGGTGGGAGTCGCGATTGGTGTGCCGAGCTTGGTTGGGTTGGTGGTTATTGGCTGGTTTTTTAGACGGAGGTATAAGAGGGCGCGGGCGGAGAAGAGGAGGTTGAAAAGGAGCGAGTTTGTTATTTACTGAGATACCCGTTGAATGTGAAGAGGTGTGAGTTTACTCCTGAGGGGCCGAGAATCGTGGACCCGGGGGCAGGCGGCATGTTGAGAGGATGATTGGTTCGGTGGGTTCGGATGTTGGATGTGTTGTTGGGTGATGCGGAGTGGTATGTACCTGGTGAGAAAGGGAGACGGGAATAAGGGGGACCCTTCCGACGGGAGGTGAAGCTGACGGGAAAGCTTATTTGGTGGTGCTGTGGGTGTTGTGCCGCAATTCAGGGACGACTGTGAAGGGGGGGTGACGTTGTGGGTTGTATTATGCGGGATATGGGATGAAGGTGTTTGGGTGATCGATTCAGGGCTGATTCTTCGAGATGGAAAACACGGTCAGGTATTGTGGTCTTGCTGTTGAACCAAGGTTGACAGGCTGGATATTCCCATTTAAGGGGGCTCTTGATGAGAGAGGAAATTCAGTGTGTTCCAAAGCATCGAACGGCATCTCGGCACGATTGATGATGATGGCAGCAGGTGGGTGAGATGTGTAATTCAAACCGCGCGCCTGCAATGAACTTGTGCAAGCCAGTGTAAGGAAGGCGCGAGCGTATCTGTGGTGCCTTGCATAGCGCATTTTGTGGTGGTGGTGGTGTGCTTATTCAAGATGAGTTCGGAAAGAGCGGAAACTATTTTGACTGCGCCCACTTTTTGACATTTGTTCCACTTCTTGATTTTTGGCATTTTGTGATAGCAGTGATTTTCGATCATTATCTGGAGTGGAAAGGGGATCATCGATTTGGTTACTCGATTTCAGAGCTTGCTTCCCCAGTGACTGGTTCAAGGGTTCAAAAAGATCGACACAGTTCTACAGAATCTAGAACTTCAACCCGGTCGGTTGGGATTTTGATTAAGCTCATGTTTTGAACAACGTCTCTCCTGGGAGGAGCGATCAATCTCCAAAAGTGGGTTGCGGATTGCCGCTATCGACAACGTCAAAAGTTCTGGACTTTGGGTTTAAGATGGCGGCGGAAATTTTTTTCATCTGGTCTGAAATGGATGGTGGTTGATGACAGGTGCTTGGCTGCTCATGCGTGCTGTACCGAACCATCAACAAGACGAGGCCCTGGCTCTCTGGCACAGCCAACAAAAAATTCACAACTCATCACGTCGGCCAGTCGTGGAATTTGTTTCCTTTTGCTAGCTACCCCTGAAGGAGGAGGGGGGGCCCGCCGCGCGCAGACGCTGGCGATGTTCCTGCATTCTTGGCCCCTCTTGGGGACCCCACTGTTTGTTTCCAAGAATGGAACCTCCGCAAGGGCCTCGAGGGTCCCCCCTGGGCTTACCGCTCCACTCAAGGTCTTTTCCCCGGTAACACTCGAGCGCTTTTCGAGACACGAATGACACCCTCCCGTCGAGCACAGGTCATGGGGTGATTATTAGGGGTTCACGATACGAGGGCCGAGCCATTGGGAGTCGAAGTGCGTAATGGCACACAAGAAGAAACTGCTTGTTGGTAGACGATGGGTGGTGGTGGTGGTGGTGGTGGTTCAATCAACAGGCGAAGTAAAGCAAACAAAGGGTCAAAGTGCAGAAGGCATGTCGCTTACACTGTTAGGTTGGCCAATGAGAAGAGGAGGAACTTGTCCCCTATCCAAATTGACCATCGCAACTCCACGGCGTCGAGACAGAGATGGAGCCGCCGGCCGTGTTGGCGAGACCGCAACGTCCCGCAGGGGATCCCTTCTCAACAGGTCCCAAAGGGGAATAAACATCTCTTGGTCAGCGCTGCCGAAACGACGGGCGGGCCCGGTGACAACACTGCCCAGGCTCCCGGTGATGGAGGTGATGGGGGTAGGTGTGCATGATGATGGAGTCCGATCCCATGCCTTGCCTGCTGAGCCTCGCAGTCTCCGTGCCTCCCCGGCACACGGGGCGGCCAGCCTTTCGCCCCTATAAGCCGTGTGATGCCACCACGAGCACCCTTTACGTCCCTTTCCTGTGCTTGATGCTTCTCTCCAGCCAAGCTATCCAAGCTGCCTCTTAGCAACACCAGAGCATTCTTGCTCGTCCTCTGACGTATCGCACGTCCAACATTCGTTACTAGTATCATCATACCACCGACATTCTTTATTTGCTTCACAGAGGAGAAATACCATGGCTCCATCATTCTCTAAGCTGGGCGCTTTTGCCCTGGCTCTTGCCTCTGGCGTCACTGCCACCCAGAAGTACGTCCTCTCCGAGGAGTACACACCATCCAACCTTTTCGAGAACTTCGAGTTCATGGAGTTCAAGGGGAACGACGAAGACCCCAACAGGGGACATGTACGGTATCAAAGCCAGGCCGACGCCCTCCAGCTTGGTCTCATCGATCCCGTCAACACCGACGACGTCTTCATCGGTGTCGACTACACCAAGTGGGCCGAACATGGCCGTGAGAGTGTCAGAATCGAGAGTTTGAACTCGTACAGCAAGGGTCTCTTCATCGCCGAGTTTACTCACTTGCCCAAGGCCGTTTGCGGTGCCTGGCCAGCTTTCTGGCTGACTGGTGAGCAGTGGCCCACGCATGGCGAGATTGATATCTATGAGGGATGGAACTTGAACCCGCAGAACAAGGTCGTTGGCCATACCGAGGTGAAGACCGCTGGTGTGTGCAAGATTGACACTGATGTCAGCTCTGGCTTCGTCCATTACCCTGACTGCGATGTCGTGGCCGAGGGCCAGCCCACCAACGCTGGTTGCGCACTTGATGAGGGTAACAATCTCTTTGGTAACCCCAACGGTGGTATCTGTAAGTGCTCCACATCCCCAGGCTCTTGACACCAGAGGCAACATGCTAATCACTGATGTTCCTCAGGGGCCACCGAGTGGACTGAGACCACCTTCAAGGTCTGGAGCTGGGCTCGCGGCGCCGAGCCCCGGGATGTCGCCAGTGGATCGCCCGATCCTCTGAGTTGGGGGCCCCCTAGCTTCGCTCTTACTCTCAAGAGCTGCGATGTCAGAAGTGCCTTCAAGGATATGCGCATGGTCCTCAACATCAACTTCTGCG
>NW_001914858.1:652216-673488 GCF_000226545.1 Podospora anserina S mat+
CTTTCGGCTACAAAAAGACCTATCGAGCCAATTTGACACGTGCTACGAGTACGTCAGGGATCACGGCGCTGACTTTGAAGACGTTTTCTGGAAGGTCAAGGGCATCAGCGTCTACCAGCTTGAGGATGCCGCTACCTCTACCAGCACCACTGTTTCCAGCACCACCAGCACCACCCAGACTGTGACCTCTGCTGAGCCTACCGTGACCGAGACTGCCTCTGAGACTGTATCCGAGGAGCCTACTTCCACCATCACCTCCGACTCTGAGGAGCCCACCGCTACCGAGACGGCTACTGAGACTGCCACCGAGTCTGCCGCCGAGTCTGCTACCGAGACTGCCTCCGAGACTGTTACTGAGACCACCTCCGAGTCTGCCACCGAGACTGTGGAGGTTACCACTACCAGCGAGACCGCCACCACCACTGACGGCCCTGAGCCAACCCTGACCACCGAGGCCCCCGAGACCACCACCACCGCCAGCCCCGGTGATGAGGATGAGGATGACGTCTGCTCGGATGACGAGGAGGAGACCACCACCACCGATATTGCTACTGCTACTGAGACCGAGACCGCTGAGCCTACTGGCGAGCCCACCGAGACTGCTGAGCCTTCCGCTGAGCCCACTGATGCTGAGACCACTGGCGTTGACCCTACCGAGACTGCCGTCCCCACCGAGACCGGTTCCGACGAGGTCACCACCACTGCCCAGGAGTTCACCACCTCGACCATCTTCGCCACCGAAACCTTCACTGTTACCTCGTGCGCTCCCAGCGTCACCTCTTGCCCCGGTCGCGTCGTGACCTCCGTTATCGCCATCGGCACCACCGTCTGCCCCGTCACTCCCACCGTCACCGCCACCCCTGAGCCTACCGAGACCGCCACTCTCCCTGACGGCTGGACCACCTCCACCGTCTACGCCACCGAAGTCATCACCGTCTCTTCCTGCCCTCCCACCGTTGTCGACTGCCCCAGCCGCGTCGTGACTTCCATCGTTGCCGTTGGCACCACCGTCTGCCCTATTGGTAGCGCCACCGTTCCGGGCGAGAGTGTTCCCACCGACGTCCCTACCGTCGGCGTGCCTGGCGAGGGTGTCCCCACTGACGGCATCCCCGTCGAGGGTGTCCCTACTGATGTCCCTACCGGCGGTGTTCCCACCGGTGGCATCCCCAACATCGACACCACCCTCACCACCCTCCTCACCTCGACCGGCACCAGGACCGTCACCCTCACCGGCGGTGTCGAGCAGTCCACCAGCGTTCCCCCCGTTGTCGTCCCCGTCCCCACCGGCGGTGCCCCCATCAACAGCGGAAACAACGGCACTTTTGTGCCCCAGCCCCCCACCAAGCCTGCGTATACCTACTCTCCTGAGGTTACGCTCCCCTTGGTGCCCATCAACGAGCAGATTCCCGCTCCTGGGCCTACCAAGCTCCCGATTGTTGAGGTGAACGGTGCGGGCAGGATGGTTGTTGGTGGGTTGATGGGTGTGGTTGCTGCTTTGGCGCTTGTGCTTTAAATTTGTTTTCTGATTTATTTTTTCATTGGATGAGTGGAGGAGATAGAGGAGCAAGTTTTAGAAATAATATAATTTCTTGGATAAGAATTTTTGGTTTTATTGTTTTTTTTGCATATGCATGTGTTAGCGTAGCGAGTTGTCTGTCTGTCTGAGTGTGTCTCTTTTGTATGTAAAGAAGTAAATTGAAGAAGGAAGATGGTAAAGAGGTTGAGCTTTGGAGATGATCCTGATCCTGGTGTTGATGGGTGTTTTTTTGTTGGCGTTTTGTGGGTCGGTTTATGCCTCTTTACTTACCTCCAGGTCCTTTATCCTCGTTGTTATACACCACAGCTACTACTTTTCAACTCGGAAGTTCTCACCCAGCTTGACATGTTGGCCCCCCAGACTCCTGATAGGACTTGTCCTAGACAGTGGTATCAATCGTGCAAGACTCTCAGAGTCCGACTCTTTGAAGGGGTATGTCATCCACCTGTCTCTGTTCTGTCCAAGCTAAGACACGCTGTTTACACAACCCTTTGTGCTCCATACATCTGAAACATACTCTTTGGCGTAGCACTCTTTCTCATCACCTACCTCCTCTCTCCTATTTACCTTCCCGACCTGTAACCTGGCTTACTTTAGTTTGGACTTCTTGACAAGTTACCAAGGCCCTCATTTCCTCTAAATGCGTCTTGCGAGGCTAGTTTAAGCTGTTATATAGGATGGTGATTATTTGTACATGCATCTTAATCAGCACACACTCTTGTTTGCGCATGGGCATGGATAAAGCCACCGTCATTTACCATAGTAGGATGCACAATGAGGACGTGTATATAAAAGCAGCACAATGTCTTCTATCTACTCTTGCAAAAACAAAATATACACACGGCTCAGAAGCAAACAGCCACCCTCATCCGGCCAGCGCTCACCCACCTTGAACAAAAAAAAAGCAAACGTATATCATGACTATGTATGACCCCCCTCACCTCATCCCATCTAAAACCCCCCCAGCAGTTTCTCAACCCCCCTACCCAGCCCTTTAAACCCCTCCCCCCTCGCCTCCCTCTCTCCAATCTCAATCACCTTGCCCACCAAATCCTTGTTCACCTCCTCACTAACCACACTATCCCTCCTGTACCCCTCGTGCCCCTTGACAAACTCCCTAATCCACCTCGCCGCCGTCCACAACTCCCCATTCGCCCTCTTCCTGATCAAGTCCAAATACCTCGCCAACTGACACCTGGTCGCCACGTCCACATTGACCGAGTCCAGATAACTCTCCACAAGCGGGATCAAACCCGGAAACTCCCCCTCCTCGTCGCCATTGATGACCTCGTTGACAGTCATGAGCTTGTACTCATCCTCCACCGGACCAACAGGCGACGGAGGGCGCGAGTTGGCCCTGCTGCCACCGCCACCAGAGCGGGGGGTGTTGGTGCCTGAGCCTGAGCCCCTCGACGGCCGGGAGGAGAAGAGGTTACGCCTAAACCAAAACTTCTCCTGAAGGACAGCATCCCGCTTGTGGGCGGTCTCCATGTTTTCGTCGACTTTGGTGATGGGGATGTAGAAATTGAGGTCAAACGACAAAATCACCCTCGTGATGAGGACCATAAAGACCGAAAAGGCCGCGTTTTCGAAATCGGTAATTTGAATCTCCATTGGGCGGAACTCTACCCTCCATCCGATGTTGTTGTCCGCTGGGGGAGGCTTGAAGCGCATGTGCTGCCAGTTGGTGCTTTGGATGTTCTCAAAGTGGTCCGTCTTGGAGAGGTCGAGGACTTCCAGGTCTTCGTTGAAGATGACGATGGGGTCGCGGATGAAGAGGTGAGCGAAGTGGGTGGCGAGGCGGTCGTCCATGCCGCCGTCGAGGAGCTGCTGCTTGATTTCGGGGTCGATGACTAGGTTGGGGTCGAGGTATTCTTCCCTCAGCCTGGGGTCTTCGGAGATGTAGGTCGAGTTGGAGGCATATCTCGACTTGGGAATACGCCAGCGGTCGTTTTGTAGAGGCTTCTCGCCTAATTCTTCGGCAGTGCGATCATCAACAGCTTTGCTGATCTGATTCCACCTCACATCGGTATCGGCGAGGAAACCCTTGTAGATTGGTGTGGCAGCCGTCAGCGCCAGGAGGATGGGGCCGAGGGGTGAGAGCTGGTCGTACATCTTTCTACCCTCGGTGATGTTCTTTGCTTGGAAGGTGATCTGAAGACAGCAAGAGCCCATGCCGAACGCCATGGCATCCATGTGAATAAAGTTGTCTGGCGCGGCGCCATTCCGGACGTCGTCGTCTTCGGGCCAGTTGTGAAGGTCGTAGTTGACAGTTGGGTCCTTCCACGGCCATGGCGTGTTCTCATCTCTGAACACAGGTACGTTGACCTGTACTTTGCGGCCACGCCGGGATCGAATGTTGGCAGCGAGCGTTGGGAAACGAATGTGAGGATTGGCGATTTCATCGGGGACAAATTGTGACCTCAGTTTGGGTCCCGAGACTGGATAATGGGGTTCAGTGAAAACGCCAGGGCTACCTATCCTGGGGAAGGTTGTCAAGGTGATTGGGTACTCATTAGGCAACATGTGATCCTTTGCAATGGCTCGCCTGCGTCGTGTTAGAAGAAGGATTCTTACTCGAGCTGACTGGTGTACATACCTCAACTTCATATCAGGCTCAACATGCAAGAGCTCCTTGAAGTCGATGCCCCATGGCTTACCAGGGGTCGCTTCGAGCATAAATCTGCCGAATTCGGGATGGAAGACTGGGGATGGATACTTGTCCCTATGACGGTTAGTACGGACGGTCTCCTCAACAAATCAAGCTTCTCTTACTTTGGTTTCGTCCCACCGGGGGAGGCAGGGGGCGTAACCTCCTTGGCCAGATCTTTGTCTCCAGCCAGAGCAGCGAGGATATCAGCCTGCCTCAAAGAGAGCAAAACCTTGGGGTCATCTTTGGAATATGTCACGACAAGGTACTCGACCTAGAAGTGTCTCAGCACCAGTCTACGAATCAGCACTCGAAGATAAACATACCTCGTCACCCCAAAGCATGGCATCTCTCTCCTTGACCTTGGCCTTATTCCATATCTCCAGCAATTGCTACAGGACAAAAGCAAGTGTTAGCTCGTCGCTGACCACCAAGGCCCCGGCTCTTCCCGAGATTTCCATGCAATTACAAGTGCCCTCACTCACCTTGATGCCCCAGGCCCTGACATGATGAGCCTTCGTCTTCGCCTCTGGCCAATCCAAGGCCGTTCCCAGCGCCCTTTGCAGAATATCAGCATGACGCCATACATAGACGAGAGCGAAGCGGTGTGGTGAGATGTGTATGTGTGGTGCGGGCAGGATATAAAACGGGCTATACGCACAAGAGACCCATGGTTTACGAAACGGAGGGTTGTCGTGATGTGCTGTTTAGTCACGAGTGAAATGCCGTCGCTTTCCGGCAAGATAAGGCTCCAAATGTTCCAACAAGATTGGATATTTCAGGGTCCAGCAAGCTGTAATACGTGTAAATCCGGATCCCTGAAAGGATGGTGTTGTGACCGAGAGAGACCGAAACAGAGGGTGTGCGTGATGAGTGTTGCAAAGTAGTGAAGAGAGATATCGAGCCAATGGCCGTCCAGCTCTCACACAACGTATTGGGCGGGAGTTCCAAAAAATTGGATAAGAGAAGAAGTTTCTCACTCTTCCACCTGCAACAACCTCGCTGATGCTATCACCAGAACGGGATGTGAGAGGCAAAGACAAGAGATGCCAACCCCCCTTTTTACCCCGGATTCCCTCTTTTTCAACCTTTCCCCTAACTCCTCCCCTCGCTGCTTCCAGAAATGCGCCTTCTCTATTTCCGGAACGATGGTGCTATGCAGTGCGTGAGCGTGAGCAAATGCGTGTAGATGGTTGCTTCCCCCCCTCCCCCAGTAACACACCCCACGTTCCAGTTCGCAGCCTTGCAGCTATTCGCTACCGCTTGGCGGGTTGTGGCAGCCGAATCAGAGTGTATGACGCTGCTGGCGTCTTGTTGGAGTATGCAGGTAGCAAAGGCGTCATCCAGAGCACGCAATCGTTCTCGGCTGCAACTGGGCCAAATCTGTTGGCAAAGGTTTGGGGGTCTGCTGTGAGATGTCGGAAGGCGGAAGACTTATTTGATCGTCGATGCGAGTGAGCGCTGATATAAAGAGTTGAAAAAATAAAAGCATGAAACTGGCGAGAAATGAGTTGAAAGTCACAAGTCGGGATATCCTGTCTTGGTTGTCAAGGGAGTTATGAGAGCAACAATTCCCCCTCTTTCGTTCCACGATCCGATGTTTATATAAGAATGTACCGAAGTTCAAACAATATATAAGCCCGCGGCAATAAAAATGAAGAGAAAAAACACAAGCCGTAGTTTCAGGGACCTGCTTTAAATTTTTCGCGTTGGCAGGCGGCAAAACCCCAACAAGGGGACTTTCTTCAAAAAGAACAATGGGGCTGGAACTACTACCGAGCGGACTACCTTTTTGGCATCCACTCTCGCACTCCCTGTCTCCCCGAAAAATGGACGAAAGAGTTCCGACAGCGGGGGATGCCAATTTTTTTTTCTACTCCCCTTCCAGACTCTGGAAACCGGGGAAATTCTCGAGACCCAGGTGTTGTTAAGCTTTGGCCCTGGTGGAGTCTGGAGAGACTGACACTTCCGTCCATCGGACGACCCAGAGAGAGCCATTCAGACGTTTGACAAAGTAAGCAGCAACTAAATAAACTGCGTGGAGCTGAATAATGACAACAACAAATTGTGTACTGCAAAGTAAACAACCGCTCGGCTATCTGCCCGACCTGGGCTGCTGTCTCCTCAGATCGGAGTCTTGTCTACAAGTGCTTAGAAATCCAAATCAACTCCCGATTGGGGTAGGTATGCGCGCATCTAATCGCTCGGAAACATCCCGTGGAAAACGTGTGTGTGCAACGTGCCAACGGCGACTGACATGGTAGGTGGGTTCGTCCGTCCCCCGGGTCCCAGAGAAGGTGTGATGGAATGTTTCTTATGCCATGGCTAGCCGTTGGGACGTTTCTTTGCTTCCATCAATTGACAGGAAACGACCTGCCTGTACTTCTTGGAGGGAATGACATCTCTCGGGTGACGGGCAGACCACCCCCCACAATCCGCAGAGAACAGGGAGTACTGCGGGGTTTTCTCTTTGCTTATCGATAAACAGAGGGGTAACTTCGTCAGCGAGATCGCGCATGTGAAAAGGCGGGGCATATCCCAGCTTAACCCTGAGATGGTTAGGGTTATTGCTGCATCTATTATCTGTGTGTTTACAAGAATAAATCTCAGGCTCTCCTTGTTCTTATCCCCGTCTGCAATTGAGATTGAGGCCTGGGCGCCCCTCGCCACTTCACCGACTGTCAAATGCCGGGCAACCCGGATGTTTCTTGCGATCTCATTTCAATCGGTGATCGTTGGAAAGTCGGTGCTTCGTGACAATCCAGATTCAACAAAATCACATACTTTGCTCGAGAAAGGCTACAGCAAAAGGGAGACAGTGGTGAAAAGGACTAATTTTCTGTAAACTCTTTATCCTTTTGTACATGTCCATCCCTCTCTTGTCTCTACCCTCCAAGCAATTACAGAAATGTCTCTACTATATATACACATCTTTCTGTCCCCCTCCTCATCATCTGTGCCGCCGGGTATCCCTTGATACTTTCCCACAAAAGAAAACGCCATATATGCTTACAATGACCTCCCTCCCTCCTCATGCCCTTTCTGCATGCGTATGCTCGCTATTGTACAATGTAATAAAAAGTGAAAGAAACGCTGATAACCACCCCTAAAAGAACCCCCCCCCCCCCCAAAAAAAAAAGGCTTGAACGCCCAGCCAAAACGACAAAGAAAAGAAACCTCATCTCTTGACAGTTTGTCCAAAGAAAATGCCATCTCATCATAACCAACATCTTCCTGTTACCTCACATTCAGAAACAAATCATCCCCCCTCCTCGTAGGCGTCAACTCAGGCACCCACCCCGGCGTAATTGGCGGCAGCTCATCCGGATCCTGCCTTTGCCAGTTTGTCCTCTGTGCCTTTTTCTGGTAGGAATCACCCGCGTTCGCCAGCGTCAACGCCGCTGCCCTGTCCGGACCTCGGCGTTTAGCCAGCAGCAAGGAGGACTGGCTGCTGTGGGCCGAATTTGAGCCCCCTGGATTGGACATGGCTACTGCGCTGTCGATGGGGGTTTGAGAAGAAGATGTTGCTCCTGCTGGGGAGGGGTAAGACGGGGGGATGTAAGGTTTGTATTGTTGTTGTTGTTGTTGTTGTTGTTGTTGTTGTTGTTGTGGTCGAGAGAGGTATTGTTGCGGGTAAGGGGGTTGGGAGTAAGGTGGGGGTTGGGAGTATTGTTGTGGTTGTTGAGGGCGGCGTTGTTGGGGTTGGAGGTATTGTTGTTGTTGTTGGGGGTAGGGCCGTTGCTGTTGCTGAGGATTTGGTCGTTGTTGTTGTTGTTGCGGCTGCTGGCGGGGATCATACGGTGGCCGAGTTTGCTGCGCAGGTCGGGGTTGGGATGATGATGGCCCTCCCCAGTATGAAGCTGGGTTTGACAACCTCTTCTGGCTGCGGAAATACTGGTCCTCAATGGTAGGTCCCCCGCGAGTGTCAGGGGATCCAGTCCTCATCTGCGCTGGATTGCGCACTGGCACTGGGTTGAGACTGGCGCCATATGTTGGCCGTTTGGGCCCTTGGGGAGCAGCTGGCATTGAATGCCCTGGGTGCCAGACATTGTACTGGTGTCCTCGCGGAAGCAAGTCTGATCCCCTGCTGCTTCTACTATTCCTATCGGCTCTCTCAGGAACAGGCGGTACCTGAGCAGCCTCGGTGCGTTTCCTGATCTTTGGGTAAGAGACAGGAGACTTCCCCGGCGAGATAGGCGTATTGGGCGATTCCACCACAGGCGACAAGTCCACTTGCATCTCATCCTCAATAACAGCGTCATCCTCATATGGTGACCGCACAGGTGTCTGTGCCCCTTCCTGAGAGTTCCTCCGATTAGCCCTCCTCATTGACCGCCTCTTGCTCCGATCGCCAGTCAGCTCCCGCCCTTCCCGCATCACATCAAAGTATGTATCCGGCTGCTTGCCCTGTTTCCTTCCCAACTCAGGAGAGCTGATGAGAGTCTCGGCAGTCTGCGAAGACCTATTGGCAGGATTTTGCCTCGAAACTTGCGGCTCGCGGCGTTGGTCCTTGAATGCGATGGGAGACCCGAGCATCTTCGCGCTTTCCTTGGAAGGAATTCTCAGAGGTGACACCAAGGCGTTTGGTGAAAACATCACGTAGGCATCCTTGGCCCTTTCAGCTCTCGTCTTGTGCAAGTCAGGGCTTGGGAGCTCGGCCTGAGCGAGAGGAACGGAAGCCTGCTGGGGCTTCGGCAGTGGAGGCACGGCCTTGTTCTTGTTGACAGAAGGCTCAGGCCTCTGTTCCGGTCTCTGCTCCGGCCTTTGCGACGGTGTATTCCGCAACACCCAATTGCCTCCCTTATCAGCAAAGTACATGGCTGTCGCAGACTGAGGATCGCTCGGTGGTGGCCTCCAGACAGAAGTCTTTGCTGTTTTCGCCGTCTCGACCTCTCCATCCTCGGCAAATTCGGTGACAACACTATCGGTCCGGCTGGCAGGAACTCGATACATGCGCTCTTGTGGTCGCGGAATAGCGAGAGTCAACGTCGGCTTCGGCGGGCTCCCTTGTGGTTGTGGTTGTGCCGGAGCAGGTGGGCTCAAAACCACCTTTGGAACACTATTCTGAGCCTGAACCTTCGGGGAAGCAGTGCGAGCTGGCTTCGGGGAAGGCACCATCGTAGCGTTCGCAAACAAAGATGCGTTCAAGCCGACACCAACACCTGGAACCCGTCTCTCCGAGTTGGCGTTGCTGACTGCCGGAGTAAGAGCCGGAGTCGAATTCCATCGTGGATCGTTGGGGTCCCTTTCCGCTGGAATCCGAGCCAACGGACTCGAAATTTGAAGACCAGGAAACACGCTGGCCCTTCCATTGTTTGGAGACTCTTTCATCTTTGCGAACCCAGAGTCACCCCCTTCCAGATCTCCATATCTTCTCCGCCGAATACACCTGGCCAGGAAGATCAGTCCAACTCCCAGCAGCACCATGGCAACGCATCCTACTACAATCCCAACAACCTGGCCGGTGCTCAAGGTTGGCTGAGGATTTGAAGCAACGGGGGGGGCGGTTGGTGTTGCTGAGGGGTCAGCGGGGATGAACGTCTCGTTCGGGTCGCTGGCCGTAGCAATTGGAGGTCGTGTTCGAGAAGCAAAGGTCGACGTGGTGCTTGCTGTTGTTGATGTCGCAGTGCCGGTGACTGATCTTGTCGGCGATGGTGTGGGTACAATCAGACCTCCTGTCCCAGTAGGCCGAATCAAGGTAGCTGTAAGAGTCTCGTGTGTCCTCGGCGCCGCCTTCGACACGCCCACACACATGTTATAAGCCGTCGTAGTCGTATCGCCTTCCCAAATGTCAGCAAACCAACACCGCCTATCCATTCGTAATGAACTCACTGGTAGAATCCCTCCCCTGACAAGACCCCAACTGACTTTCCCCAATTATACACGACACTGCACCCTCTCCCACCGTATACCCTGACAACCCTGTCTGCCGGCACAAACATTGCAGCGACGGCGAGTTCCCGCATATCCTCGAGTCGAAGTTCGCCGCAATAAACGACCGGAAACACTCCTGAGCGCACTGCGGCACAAAGTTGAGGATCTCTGACGTGACGTTCTTGGTTTGCTGCTGTTGGGCGTTGGCAAAGGTAAGCAGTGTCGTCCATAACGTGAGGCATAGTAAGAACAGCCTATATGCCATTCTCTGAAGCAACATCTGTATCCCCCTTCAAGTGTCAGCTTCTCCCCTCGACAAAGTTTCAGACCAGGACCATCATGGTTATGTAAAGTTACCCACCTCAAAAGGACCTTCAGTCCATCTGCATACTCCGCAACAAACCCTTTTCCAAACTTCTTCTTTTCGTCCGAACAAAGGTCCCCCCTTCTTCAACAATCTAGGTCCGCCAAGCAAAGCTTCGTGTAGGGAGGCCTATGGTTGTATAGCCAGCGGCGGGTTACCTCGGCGGCTGGGCGATGTGCAGGTGAGTTGTTGACAGGGCAGAAAGCGGCCGACCTGGTCTGGTCTCGGTGAGGGTGTGTAAACATTAAGGGTTGTTGAGGACGAAGGCCAGCATCTCTCTCATGTCGTATCCACGATAACACTGTAGGAGAGAGATAGAAACTAAGAAAAGATGATGATGACGATCATGAACAAAAAAACATGGGAAAGTCGTTCTCGTCCGAAGAAAAAACCAGAAACCAGAACCCCTCTCACGATACAACCTCGAAAAGGAAACAGAGAACAAAAACTTGAAACAAGAAGAATATGAGAAAAAAGAAAGTGATACAGGAGTGAGCGACTCGGGGATAAACCTGAAGAAAAGAAGAGAAGGGATCAAAAGAACAACGGTGTCACACACCACCACCTCGTTGTCATCTCATCGATCTCTCAACCGCGGCGGGTAGGATCACTCACACACACCATCCCCATATCAAGCGTGGCTTGACCCTAACCTCAACCAGGTTTGGTACACACCTACATACCTACCCATACCCTTGCTTGCCGCTGAGCGCCTGTTCCCTCCACTGCACGCCTGCCCGCGGGCTGCGCTTAATGATACCGCCCACCCATTTAGAAAAGAGACAGGACAATGACAAAGAGATACAAGATCCCTTACCCCTGCCGCGGATGTGCATACCGGGCGGGAAGACCAAGTACCGCACAGCGCCGCACTTCGCCTGACCATAACCTCCCATAATCAACTTATACTTGAAAGACAGCCTTGTTGCGTCATCCTCCCCTCCCGAACCCGCCGTTTTCCCCCTTTTCAGCTTCTAAAATCTCAGTTTGAAACCCATCTCCCGAACTCTTCGCTCTCCCCAAAAAGCAAACATCAGTCCCTTTCCCTCCCCCCTCCAACCACCCCAAACAGCAACAGCACCCAAAAGTGGCTGTCCCCTTGCATCACCCATCCGCCAACCCCACAGTGCATCTCTCTGCATCTCCTGCAAAGACAACACACCATCCACTCACATCAAAAAACCAGGCAGTGCCAAATAGGTGTGTAGGCGCTTACACCCATTTTTAGCCGCCTGGCCCTCAAGAAGGGGCGGAAACCCCCCTCATTGGCCAAAACCTCATTGAAACCACCCGAATTGGTGTCAATCACGTGGATGGCATCTACCATCCAACCATTCAAACCTCATCATTTTGTGCACAAGCAGTTGTCTTACACCATTAAGAGCTACATCTTGGCAGGTACAGCCACCATGTACTCTTTTTTCGTTGACTCGGGTGGCTGTACCTCCACCTATCCGAATGCTGCTGCTCGGCCATGTTCGGGTAGGTATTTCGGGCGAGTTCATCACCTCTGAACAATATCGCGGGGAAACCGTCACATAGATACCCGGATGCTATTGTCAGGCGAAGCAACTTTGGCACAGGAAACAGACACCTTCTAAAACCACAATTTGGAGACGAACAAGGCAGATGGGGTAACTCGGGACGATCAAAAGTACACTACGTCAGAAACCTCTCCTTGCCGCTGGGACCTGCGCAAGCGCCTTTGGTCGATCAACTACTCAAGTACATTCACTCCCCATATGCACGCCGACAATCTGTGATACACGGATGCTGTAGGGACCCGAGGGAAATCATAAAATCCCAGGACCCGGCGGCGCCAAACATCAGGAGTCAAAAGTAATCGTGAAAAGTTCCGGCTTCTTATTCGCCTTTGGTATCTAACAAATCTCTCTGCGTGCTCAACTACATGCCCATTGCCCACGAAAAGCTCAATTTCTCAAAAACTCCCACCCGCAAAGTGCAAATTTTCATCCATAGTCATGCAAATTCCTGCCCATATCCACAATTAGTCCTCCATCATCATGGACAACCTATCCCACCGAGCACTGCCCCGCCCACAGGAGAACTAATTCCCAAGGGCATTAGGAGCGTAGTCGGGGCGGGCACGGCTCGACTTGATCACGTCCTGCACCTTCTTCTCAGTCAAGTCCCAGTCGTCAGGGCTGAGCTGAACAAGGTCGATTCCGTAGTGATTGGCAATGTCTGAAAGGGCCTCGTAGCTTCGTCTGTCGTAGACGAAACTAATAGAGACGCCAACACGACCAAAACGACCAGTACGGCCGATACGGTGAAGATAGGTCTCGTAGTCTGGCACGCCAGCGCCGGGGCCCTTCATCGGAATGTCGTAGTTGATGACCATGGACACGCTGGACACATCAATGCCACGAGCCAAGACGTTGGTGGTGATGAGAACCTTGGAACGACCGGAGCGGAAGTCGTCGAGGAGAGCATCACGGTTCTGGCCCTCGAAGGCACCGTGAAGGGCAGACACCTTGTGGCCATCAGCCTCCATGCGGCGCTGAATCTCGTTGGCACTCTCACGAGTCTATATTTGTTGGTCAGAAAGAGGATGATACACATTTTCTTGCCAGCGACTACTTACGCGGACGAAGATGACGGACGAGCCAATGGTCATGAGACCATAGAGCTTGCAAAGCACATCATATTTCTTGCCCTCGTCTGGGCAATCCATGTACATTTGAGAAATACCCTTGACTGTCAGCTCCGTGTGTCGGAGCTTGATCTCGTTCGCCTTGGGCGCAAACTGCTGCGCGAACCGGTGGACATTGTCTGGGAAGGTGGCGGAAAAAAGAAGAATTTGGATGGTCTTGGGGAGTAGACTATTTCCTGTCAGTGAGCTGCCCATTGCATCCGGGGATGGAAGATTCTTACGTCTTGACACGCACACACTGCTCACCGAGACCCTGCTGGTCCAACATGTTGTCCGCCTCGTCAATAACGAGTAGCTTCAGCTGAGACACATCGAACTGGCGACGTCTGATCAGGTCCATGACGGTGCCTGGAGTTCCTACCACGATGCTGGCCCTGACACCAGTCTCACGCGAGACTTCGCCGGGGATGGCGGCCTGCACGATCAAGTTCTCACAAAATTGACCGATTGTTTGGACGACGCCCTGAATTTGCCGAGCAAGCTCTCTGCTCGGAGCCAGAAGGAGAGCTTGAGGCTGTTGCGGCTTGGCGAGGTCCACGCGCGCCAGGCAAGTGAGAACGAAAGCAGCAGTCTTGCCGGTGCCGGACTGGGACTGAGCAATCATGTTTGTAGGAGGGTCGCTGATCATGAGAGGGAGGGCTCTCTCTTGGATCTTGGATGGCTTCTTGAAGTTCATAGCTAAAAGGCCATCGTTGATCGCCTTGGGGAGGCCAAGCTGCTCGAAAGACTGGACGGAGAAGAGCGGGCTTTCGGCATCATTTTGAAGGTCGGCGAGTTTGACCTCGACGTCGTAGGCGTTCTCGACGATGCCAACGCTATTGGCACCCTCGGTCGGGTCATCAACTTGGGGGGCAGCGCCCTCCTCCGGCTTGGAGATGCGGCTCGCGAGGTCCGCCATGGCTTCGACTTGGGTGAAAATTGGTTGAGGGGTAGAGAGACTGTGGAAATTCTCAGTTAATATACGCGTAAAACAGCGACCTAAGGTTGCCAGTAGAAGGGCAGGTGCAGGTGCCTGGGCGGAACTTTGTTGTGGAGGAAGACGAAACCAACTGGCGGTTGTGGAAACTGGCCCTGACCGCGAGTCGCAGATCACGTCCTTGCCGTCAAGGTTGTGTTCGCGACTGGTCGGTCGTAGAGATGCAGGAGCACTTACTGTGAGGGGAACGGGCTCGAGGTCGTCAGATCAGGTAGTTGAAATTGAACTGGATCAATGATGTTGACGGAAACCTGAGGTTCTAGTTGTTGTCGGATGGAAAGCTGGCAGAGAATATCACAAAGGAAGAAGAAGCCCAGCTTGGTAGGTATACACTTTCCGGAAGCCAAAGCAAGAGCGATGTGATGGTGGGGCTGTACCTGCAATTGAAGCTGCTTGGTTTGGCGGGGTAACTGACACTGGCGCTGGTGCCTGACAAGTTAGGCTTTACACCACCGTTTGACATGCTTTCAATCAGGGTCCAGCGTTAGCAGCTGCCTGCAAACACACGCAGAGGCTCTAACAGCAAGCATGGTTGCTTCCTTAAAGACAATGGAAACTCTTTTAAACATGGCATTGTTGCACTTATGTACATGAGACCGCCTTATTATCCAGGATTCGGTCTCTCCCGAATGTCTAGCCAGGGCCCAGACTAGGGTTATGGACTGCTTTGAAGCTACGTAAGCAGCTCTCTGACGGATATGTCTTCGATAGATATTACAGCATGCAACTGAAGAAGCAAGACGCTATTCCCAACTTCCGAATGGATGTCCATGTCCATGGTTCGCGAGCTGGTCTTGGTCGTCCCACTGCGCTTGGCATAGGGGGCTGCGCAGGGCGCACTGATGCTGCAAGCTGCATGGTTCGCTGGGGTACATTTATTTTAGCCACCTTACCTCACTGTGGAGGGGTCACCATCAACTCCGCGTGTTACTTCGCCAGGCCAGTTACCAGAATCCCTCATCCACCACCGCACACGAGTACTATTTTGACAGACGATGCGCGGATACCACGGACCTACCTCCATAAAATCCAAAAACTATCTTTTGCATACCCTCTCTTTGCTGCCTATCGTGCATGGTTTAGATTCGAAAACAGCTTTGTAGCGGTCTAGGAAGCGCAAGTGACACGCCGGAACGGAATCAGGAATCATGGCCGAAGTAGACGTTGCGCCGACCTTTGGATCGGAGCTCAAGGTTCGAATCCTAGATATATCGTCAATGGAGGACTGGCCAGTATTGTATTGGTATGCGTCAGGCTAACCACGGACGCTGTAGGATGGCTTCAAACCGGCGAATGCCTGGGTTGCTAATGGCATCGCCTGGCTCGACGATATCCAGTCCTTCTACCGTGAACGAAGTGCCATAGAGAAGGAGTACAGTGCCAAGCTCAATGCGCTGGCCAAAAAGTACTTTGAAAAGAAGGCGAAGAAGTCAACCAGTCTGAGCGTCGGCGATACTCCTACCATGACCCCTGGCTCGCTCGAGAGGTGCGTGCTGGACCACCCCTTACTTCCGGCTTCCCTCCCATACTGACGAATCGTTTCAGCGCATCCCTCACCACATGGACGACCCATCTTACGACGCTAGAATCTCGAGCCGAAGAACACGATCGGTACGGAAACGAACTTGTGACCAAAGTAGCCGATCCCCTCAAGGTCATCTCGGGACGATTCGAAGAGCTACGCAAGCGCCATGTCGAGTACGCCGAGAGGCTGGAGAAGGAGAGAGAATCATCGTATGCCGACCTGCGGAAGCAAAAGACCAAATATGATGCTGCTTGCCAGGAGGTGGAGAGCAAGCGGAAGAAGACCGAGTCCTCCTTCGACAAGGCCAAGGCACAGAGCTCTTTTCAGCAGCAAATACACGAGATGAACAACGTCAAGAATACCTACCTCATTGCGATCAACGTCACCAACAAGCAAAAAGAGAAATACTACCACGAGTACCTGCCCGAAGTCATGGACAGCCTCCAGGATCTTTCCGAATTCCGAACCATCAAGCTCAACTCTCTGTGGACCGTGGCTGCAAATCTCGAGACCAACATGCTCCAACAGAGCTTGGGGCAGGTTCAGCACTTGACCCAGGAGATCACGCGCAACCAGCCTCACCTCGACTCGATGATGTACATTAGGCATAACATGGGCGCCTTCCACGAGCCGGCGGACAAGGTGTTTGAGCCGAGTCCAGTATGGCACGACGATGAATCAATGGCCATCGACGACCCGGCCAAGGTTTATCTACGAAACGTGCTCAACAAGTCCAAGAGCCAGCTGGGAGAACTGCGCCGCGACGTCGACAAGAAGAGGCGTGAAGTAGAAGGATTGAAGCGGACAAAGCAGAACGTTAGGGATGGAAGGGAGCAGAAAGACGAGGTCACAGTTATTGCGCAGCTTTTTATGATCCAGGAAGATCTACACCAGGCCGACCGAAAGCGTCTTACAGCCGAGGTTGAGACATCAACCATCACCTCTGTCGTGGGTGATGTTACTCTCGGCGCTAGAAACCACAACTTCAAGTCGCAAACATTCAAAATCCCCACCAATTGCGACCTTTGCGGGGAGAGGATATGGGGTTTGTCCGCCAAGGGATTCGACTGCCGAGACTGCGGGTACACTTGCCATAGCAAATGCGAGATGAAGGTCCCAGCCGAGTGCCCAGGTGAACTCAACAAGGAGGAGCGCAAGAAGATCAAGCAGGAACGACAGGAGGCTGCTAACGCTCTGTTGAAGCCTAGCAATGGGCCACCGGATCATGTGGCGGAACTCCCTGCTCTCGGCAGGTCAGAGACGATCAGCTCGGTCAATTCGGGATACGCTGCCAGTGCGCAGCGGTCGATGACCTCTCCATCGGAGGAGACACCTCCCGAGATTCCCAGCGCTACGAGACCAGGCATTACGCCGGCAGCTTCGACGACGACTGTTAGGAAGAACCGAGTCGTTGCGCCTCCACCGGCGGCGTATATTAGCGAGTTGCCGGGTAGCACGCCCAGCTCCAATGGGTCAGCGGAGAAGAAGGGGAA
Organism: Podospora anserina S mat+; assembly: GCF_000226545.1. NCBI lineage: Eukaryota > Fungi > Ascomycota > Sordariomycetes > Sordariales > Podosporaceae > Podospora > Podospora anserina. The sequence goes on from NW_001914858.1 coordinate 669,310, forward strand.
GATGCTGTACACGTTTGAGGCAGGGGGTGATGGGGAGTTGTCGATTCAGGAAGGACGGGAGCTGGTTATATTGGAGCCAGATAGTATGTTGCCTGCCTTGTCCTGTTATTGCTCTGCTTACTAACAGCATTCACAGCCGGCTCTGGATGGATCAAAGTACGAGCAGGTTACAAAGAAGGTCTCGTGCCAGCAAGTTATGTTGAAATGTTGGCGGCACCACCACCGTCCCTTGCGCCGCAGCACACGGGTCAGTCGGCGAGACCACCATCTACCTACTCTAACAGTGGTTCGTCGATCGGTGGCACGATCAAGAAGAAGGGCCCTGCTGTGGCGCCGAGGAGAGGGGCGAAGAAGCTCAAGTATGCCGAGGCGTTGTATGATTACACGGCGCAGAGCGATGCGGAGCATAGCATGACGGAGGGGGAGAGGTTTGTGCTTATCAAGGAGGACCCAGGGGATGGGTGGGCGGAGGTGGAGAAGGGGGGTGTGACGAAGAGCGTGCCGGCGAGTTATATCCAGGCTGTTTAGTGGATGGTCGGGGGGGTGATTGAGTATAGTGGGAATGAGTGGTGATGGGCAGGATACCGCGGGGGGGTGGTAGTGGGCTTCTTTCTCCCAAGATGGGGGTTGTACATAGATTCTGTCGTATATCCACATGCCTGGTGGTAGATGGCGATGAATTGGTGGGGACGGTTGTGTCAGAGGGTAGCATGTTTATAGTGTCTGGGACCTGGATCGGCTCTAAACAGCTGGGATTATATTGACTTTTATGCTGTTTCACCACGACAACCACTTGATGTGAAGCAAGGGTGGCACGGTGAACGGCTGTCCCCTGAAGGGCGCAAGATCTTGGCAATGACGTCCTTCCCGCCTTTGGTGCGTGCATGACCCCACGGCGCCACTGCCAGTTCCCGCTGACACCCCTGACGGGCCCAAAGCTTTGACTTTGACGACTTCCATCAACAGTTCGGATGATCTTTCCACCTAGATATATATCTAGGTATGGAATGTGGAAACAGCTGATCTTTTCGGCCCCTCTTGATGGACAACATCGGCCGAGATTTCACGAGCCCTCTTACCTTACTTCCTGCCCTACCTATGTTTGTAAGACAGCAGCAGCAGCAGCAGCAGCAACAGGAGTTATGAGCTGAAAAGACGGATGGGGTGTGTGTGTGTGTATGTGTGTGTGTGTGTATGTGTGTGTGTGTGGCTGCACATGGAAGCGATCTTGATCATGGCGCACATGGAAGGTCACTGCGTAACGGTTGCTCATTATGACTGAGGTGACTGATTGGGCTTTCCGTTGGCAGGTGGGGAGATGTTGGGGAGGTGGTGACTGTTTGGCAGGTAGGTTGGTGTCCGTTGCCTGTGTCGTTTGGTTGCAAGGTCAACTGGAGTGAGTGCAACTGCTTCCGGCCTTTTCACCTTCACATTTCTCCTTCCCGGTCGAGGACAGCACCATACTCCTTCCTTCTTTTATTCTTGAACCAGCAGGCCAGTGCTTCTTCAATAACCCCAGAGTCTGTCTGCTTTCTTGCTTTCTTGCTTTCTCTCTCTCTCTCTCTCTCTCTCTCTCTCTTTCTCTTTCCAAAACATTCGCTTTCACCCTCCTCGACTCTCTGAAAAAAAAACAAGATATTCTCTCGTTCAACAACGCTACTTTTGATACCGCCCTTCTCGATTTTGGAACTCTTTTTCTATTTTCTTGACTCTTTGATTACCACCACCCATCTTTAATATCGAAACGTTGGTCTCCTTGTAGCAACCCGCATTGAGACATTCTTCACACTTGTCAATCTTCCCCGGATTTTCTTGCTGCAAGCCAAGATGAGATCTCTCGCATTGGTGCCGGTCTTGGCAACGATGCTCCCAAGTCTTGGGACAGCCACCCCGTCGCCGACAGTTGCTCAACCTCCCACCAAGAGGGGTAGCCTGCCGGCTGTGTCTGTTTCCGGGAATGGTTTGTCCTTACCACTCCTTTTTCAAAATGGGGACCTTGGCTGATGTTGATCATAAAACAGCCTTTTGGCAAAACGACAAGCGGTTTTACATTCGCGGAGTGGACTACCAACCGGGCGGTTCCTCGGCGATGGCGGACCCCCTGGCGGACACGACGATTTGCAGCCGCGACATTGACCAATTCAGAAAGCTGGGCATCAACACGATTCGGGTCTACATTATTGACAATTCTGCTAGGCACGACGAGTGCATGGGCAAGCTGGCGGATGCGGGGATATACGTTATTGTCGATGCCAACAATCCGCTGTACAGCATCAACCGGTACGACCCGGCGCCGTCGTATAACGCAAAGTATCTGCAGAGCGTGTTTGCGACGATTGACGAGTTTGCCAAGTATGAGAATACACTGGCGTTTTTTTCGGGGAATGAGGTGGTGAATGATGTGGTGAATTCGACGCTGGCGGCGAGGTATGTGAAGGCGGTGACGAGGGACATGAGGAGGTATATTGGGGAGAGGGGGTACCGGAGGGTGCCGGTGGGGTATTCGGCGGCGGATGTGGGGAGTAATAGGAGGCAGCAGGCGGATTGGATGAATTGTGGGAGTGAGGATGAGAGGTCGGATTTTTTTGCGTTTGTAAGTTGTCTGAGCGGGTGTTGTGGGAAAGGGGTGGTTTGGTCGCTGACGTGAACAACAGAATGATTACTCGTGGTGCAATTCGGACTTTCGGACGGCGGGGTGGGACCAGAAGGTGAAGAACTTTTCGGATTATGGTTTGCCTATTTTGTGAGTTGGTTTTCGGATTGGTGGTGGTGGTGTGGGATGATGCTGACGATGTGTAGCCTCTCGGAGTATGGCTGCCTTACCAATGGCCGGGACTTTGGCGAGGTTGCTGCTCTGATGAGTGACAAGATGACGAGTGTGTACTCTGGAGGTCTGATGTACGAATACGCCATGGGGGATAATGGCTACGGCATTGCAAAGATTCCTAGCGTCAAGGGCTCCTCAGTTCAGAAACTGGATGGGTTTGAGAAGTTTGCCTCTGCTCTGGCTGCCAACCCACCCCCCGAAGGAGATGGAGGATTTGTCTCGACGACACACGCCAATGCCTGCCCTACCAAGGATGCCAACTGGCTCATTGACACGACTTTGCTGCCAGCTATCCCTGAGCAGGCCAAGATGTTGATGATGGAGGGGGCTGGATCTGGACCCGGTCTCGGTGGTGACGGGTCTCAGAATGCTGTGGATGCTGGCACTAGCAGTGGCGACGCGGAGCAAGGTTCTGGGACGGTGACTTCGTCCAGCACGCCCAAGGGGAGTGAAAATGCGGCGCCGGCGACATCAACCCCGGCCAACGCTAGAGCCGTGGTCAAGATCCCGTTGGTTCTGACGGGAATGGTGGTTGTGTTGACATTGGGTGGTTCTTTTTTGCTCTGATGACAAGGAGACTAGGGTTGATGTGCATGTATCTGGCATGCTTGTTTGTGTATCGATTGATTTTTGACTGAGACATTGCTAGGTTATGGTGGTGGGAAAGGCATCTTGACGTTTCTTTTGAACTAGAAAAAGGTTTTGGGACATTATGGTAGTTTTTAATCAACTTTTCTTTTTGTTATTATGTGCTTCATCAAGGCCAGTCGCTGCTCTTTGCTAAAAAGTCCGCCAGCTTTTCGAGGTACTCCTTGTCTATTTGGTCGAAGCCGTTTTCGACTGTGCAGTCAATGTCGATTATCCCTACCACGCCCTTGCCCTCGACCATGATGGGGACGACGATTTCGCTTTTGCTGGACGAGTCGCAGGCGATGTGACCTGGGAACTGCTCGACGTCGGGGACGAGCTGAGTTGTCTGGGTGGCGGCTGCTGTGCCGCAGACTCCGCGGCCGAAGTTGATGGTTTGGCAGGCGACTTTGCCTTGAAACGGACCCAAGATGAGGCGTGGTTTTGTGGGAGGGGAGGTGTGGTCGTGGACGTAGAAGCCGGCCCAGTTTACCGAGGAGGAGGGGGAGGGGAGGGAGCGGTAGAGGTGCCAGAGGAGGGAGGAGGTGTTGGAGAGGTTGCTGCCCTTTGTCAGCTCGATTTTTCAGTACGAAGTCTGTGGTGATATTTCATGGTGATATTTCATGGTGGTATTTCGTGGTGGTATTTCATGGTGCTGATGATGTTTGGGGTTTTGAATGTGGATGAGATACGGGGGCGGGGGTAAAGAGGGGGGTGGGGTCCAC
>NW_001914858.1:673638-724984 GCF_000226545.1 Podospora anserina S mat+
CACCCTTGTTTGCCAGTCTCAGTTGGCCTCGGGAGCTTGTGGGGAAAGGGGGAAAGGGGGAAAGGGGTGTGATAGGGGGTGGCAGTTGGGGTGGTGAAAGGGTGAGATGGGGTGAAGATGGTGAAATAGGGACGGGGCACAAGGGGAGACCTTACCACACCCAGTTTCTTTGCTCGTAACAAAGACCTTCTACCTCGTCGAGGAGCTGTTGGTAGGCTTCTGGTTTGGTGAGGTTGGGGGAGAAGTTTGTTGCGTCGGCGTGGACCTTTTCTTCCTTGTTAGCAACTGTTTTTTTGGTTTGTATGACATGAGGCTCACCATTTGGACGGTTATGGGTTCAGATGGTCTGAGATTAGATTGTTGTTGGTGGTGATGGTGGTGAGCGATAAGATACAGCTGACTCTTTGTCTGCTGAACAGGTTTGAAAATGGGATTGGGTATCTCTAAAAAAAATGACAAATGGGTATCAAGAATGCGTGGAATTGGTGTGGATGAAGTTGAATTGTCTTAGAGATAAAAACACACCGAACCACCTCTCTCTTTATACACAACTTTCATACTTGCTCACCTGGCTTACACACACCTCAACTGTGGAGCCCGAACCGATGGCGCAATTCTCGCGATGCGCGATCGCACAAGGAATTGCTGCTTCATCAGGAAGCTCGCAACAGACCAGCAAGAATGCGGGGCGGGCCGGAGATAAAAATAGGGGATAAACCCGGCCGGGCTACCCCTGATTTTGAACTCATACAACAAGCAGGAAATCCAAATGCCGTAATCGATATCCATATGTACGCAAAATCCCATATGTACTGCGGCATATAAAAAGATGACACTATAATTCTATTTTAACAACACTACAACAATACTAACCCTACTATTTGACACATCAAGTAGGTGTCTGCCTCTAAAACAGCGAATGGATGAACGACGCTTGCTCTTCTTACACTTGTATGTATGCCTTCTTCTTTTTTCACTGCCATCGTTGAGAAATCAGCCCTCATTAACTTGTCGAGTGGTAAATAAAATCAGGCGGTTACTGCCGGCCCGTTTGTCGTCCCCAGGTGGGGAACCTTGACTGTCACTTCGCCATCACCCTCCCCGTCCACATCAAGCCCGCTGCCGCTGTCATCGTTCGGGCTCTCCTCCGCGACCTGCCCTTGGATCCTGCGCTTGGCGTCCTGCTTGTCCGCCTCGGTGATTTGAGCGTCGTCCTTGCGCATGTCAGGGGTCCATTGCGGTTCAGAGGGGGCGTGGCCGACCGACATGCCGACGCGGATCTGGTCTTGTTAGCAGTTGTTGTGAAACAAAGATGGTGGGTAAAACTCACCAAGGTCTCCAGCGCAGTATTCGAATTGTCCACCAAGTCATCATCAAACACCATCTTTCCACTCTCAAACAGCACCACCAGCGTCGACCCGCCAAACTTGAAGTAGCCCAGCTCATCACCCCTCTTAACCTCGTCCCCTTCCTTCTTTGTAATCACGGTGCTGCCCACCATCATGGCACCAATGCAAATCACCATTACCCGTCCGAATTCTGGGGAATCAATAGGCACGACAATCCTCACATTCTCGCCGTACACATCTAGCGCCGACCGAATAGCCATTGGGTTGACAGTGTAGTATTCACCTGCAATGGTCTTGGGTTCCCTCATAACACCATCCACGGGGATGTGGAATCTGTGGTAGTCTTGAGGCGCCAGTCTGAAAATACCCAGCGCGCCACCGGCTTCGTAGCGGTGGGCATCTTCAGGGCAGGCATCGCCTAGGAGACGCTTGACGCTGAATTCTCTACCCTTGATCCAGACCTTGGTGGCAATATCAACGCGGTTAAAGACCACGGATCTGCAATCGGCCGGAGAGACCACAATGCGCGGGTTGTTTGGTGCAGAAACTGGTCTGGCATCAGGCTTGAGAGCGCGGTAGAAAAACTCGTTGAAGTTCTTGAACTGGTCCAGAGGAAGCAACACCTCAGACAAGTCCAATCCGTGGAAGGCGATGAATTTGGGGATTTCGGCCTTGGAAGCAGGGTCGTCATATTTCTTGCCCTGCTTAATACTGAGAGACTTGAGCAGCTTGCGAATGCGCTTCTTCTCCATATTGTTGGACTTGAGACCCTTGTACAACAAGCGAATACCAAGACGGACGTAGACGCTCATCTTCTCTTCGTTGATCTGACCGGTGATGCGGTCTTGCACGAGGATGTTGGCAGAGTTGGCACCGAGCTTGTAACCACCGTAGGAGATCTTGGTGATCACCTTGGAGTACCACTTGCGCTGGGCCTGGCTGGACGTAACGAACCCACCCATCATCAGGTTGTTCACCTGTCGCCAGTCCTGGCTGGCACAGGTGGCAATATGGGTGATGATGTCTGCATCCTTGCGCTTGTTCAAGCGCGGTTGATGGCAGATGGGGCATTCGCGGATCTCTACCACATGTTCTTCGGTGTTGCTAGCATTGAGATCGTCCCGGTCGAGGTAATCGCCCTCTTCGCCTGGAGTCGCCAGCTCTGGAACAGTGATGCTGTCGGTTCCGCCAAGGTCAGACTCGCTCGGTGGCTGGACAGTATCGGGATGCGACTCCTTGCCGGGTATAGGCAGCAGGTTCTTGACCTTTTCGGCGGCATCTGGGAGAATATTCTTCACACGCTCCGCGACACCTGGAGTTCTGACCTTGGACTCAAGCTGGTCCTCCAGGCAGATGACGGCCTCATCCATGGTTAGGTCCTCGACGTCTTCATTATCACCCGCCTTATGGGGGAATCGGAGGAAGAAGCTGTCAATCGTCGACTCGCGCAGGGTCGATCCCAAAGAGTCCAACATGGTGGTCAACTCGACCTTGCTAATAAGTCCGCTCTCGTCGGCGTCGTACTGCTTCAACAGAGCTCTCCAGAACTGTTGCCTGAGTGCGGCGTAAGGCATGTACTTGGCACGGATGTACAGCTGTGGATTATGCTTGTCCTCCCACTTCTCAAGGTTCTTCATCCTGAGGGGAAGTGTGTAAGGGAAGAAATCCGGATCTTCAGTTTCCGGTGAGGCATTCTCAGCCGTGTTCGCGGCGGCCGCAGCGACACCGCCTTCCCCCGGCTGAACGAGTCCGGCGGGGATCGGAGCATTGATAGCGGGTGTTTGAGCGCCCTCAGGCACCTCATGAAGCTGTTGACCAGAGCCCAATGCCGGCGTTGCGACAAGAGAAGATACATTGGTCAAGGTTGACGGATTCTTGGACAATGCAGGCCTAGCTTGCTTGGACAAGCTCTGGGTAGAGTTGGTCCGGGAAAGACCCAGTCTCATAAAACGGGTCCTCTGCGCCGGAGCCGAAAACTCAGCTACCTCCTTCAAGTTGTACAGTCCAGTGGCGGGGTCCGCCTTTGGTGCCTTGGAGATGATTTCCTGTACCGGAAAGTTCACGGAGGCAATGAAATCGTTTCCAGAGTACTTGTCGTGGTCAATGACAGTAAAAGCAAACTGGTACTGCTGTTCGTGGTTCAACACCTGGAAGATCATCTTCTCGTTGAACACGGGATCCAGGTTGTGACGGATCGTCTTGGTCCGGTATGTCTTCTTGCCAAGCGAGGCAACCACAAAAGGATCCATGTCAAAGCTCGTCCTTGTAACGTTCGACTCCGGGGGAAGGTCGGTAATCTTGCAAATCTCCAGGAAAATAATACCAACCACGTCACTACCGCCGTTGATAAATTCGTAGGGGTTTTGCCTCTTTTTGCGCTTCAGCCCCTTGATCCGCAGTCTCCTCCTTCTCTTCTCGGCAGTTTCCGGCTTGGTAGGGTCCTCATCTTCGGGGGTCTCGTCCTCGTAGTCGTAGTCGTCGTCCTCATCGGCGTCGTCGGTTACTCTTCCCCCCAACGAAGGCGCCGGCGATGGCACCTTGCCCTTGGTCGGAGCAAGCACGGGGGTACGAGATGGAGTAGGGGTCAACGAGGCGTCGATTGCCGGAGCAGATTTAGCAATTGCAGCGAACTTCTCGTAGATCTGCTGGGGGCTGGCGTCCTTGTTGGAGGTGTCGAGCAGAGAGAACTGCAGCAAGACCTCGCCCGAAACAACGCCCGTCTTCTTCCCTGGACGCTTGCTCTTCAGCTTGTACCATGTTGGCGGCTGCTCGATCTTTTCATCGGCGAAGATCTCCTCCAGGGCAAGGTCAAACTCGCCCAAGTAGTCCTTCCCAAAGCGATCCTTATCCCAGCAGTTCACATCGAGGAGCAGGCTCTGAATGCCATTGATGGGGAGCTGGCATGTTTCGTTCCATTCTGGGTTCAGTTCTTCGACTCGGTATGTGTAATGTGCTTCGATTCGCCAAGATTGAGTACGAGATACTGGGCGGGAGTTGCAGCAATCAGCCACCAGTCACTTCCTCACGGGGGTAGAAGGGGGAGCACAATGTGGGATATCTGCAGCTCCTGTGAAATGGATACCGCACTCGATGTACTCACCGGATCCGACGTTCCTCCCCTGTCCTTGGCAGCGAGATCTTTGGCCTGGATTTTCAGCAAGTCAGTATGCGATGCTACTCCTTGGCACCACGAGGGCAGCGATGGTGGTGATGGTGGTGATGGTGATGGTGATGGTGTGTGGCCCTCATACCCGTAGAATCGATACCTGCACCAGCAGGCCCGTCTCCCTGCGGCCCTCTGGGCTGGCGGAATCTCCTTTGCTGCGCATAGGGCTGGCACTACGGCTGTTCGAAGCTGAGTTGGCGGCAGAGTTGGAGTAGCCCGGCTTCAGACGGTTGGGGATGAAGCGAGCCATTATGCTAAGAGGTGGGTGGGCTGGCGCGGGGTATGCGTGTCTTTTATCTACCTTGGCACGATCGTGTAGTAGGTAATCGTTCCAAGATTTATTTTGTTCTTGCAATTGACCCTCCAATCCAATCGAAGGAGGGCCCAATCAATTACGACGTAGGTTCCAAGAGTGCCACTCTCCAATGCTGTGCTGTGCTGTGCTGTGCTGTGCTGTGCTGTGCTGTGCTGTGCTGTTCTGTTGCTGTGTTTGGTGGGTGGTGGGTGGTGGGTGGTATGTAATGTTTAAAGCGTAGGGCAGACTCGCAGAGAGCAAGGCAGATCAAAACAGGATGGCTGGCTAGCTGGCTGTCCTTCCCCAGCTTTCCCCTTCTCTCTCTCTTCTTAGTTTCGAATCAGTGGCGATGATAGGGTGGGACATGTGCGGGTAGTGGTCCGTCGTCGCAACTTTGGTTGTTGTTTGATGGATCCCTCGATGTTCCCAGTAGCTGTAGTGCCCGCACAGTCGACGTCAGGGACCCGATGACCTGGGCGGGAGCAGATCAAAGAGGTACGGATAGAAAGCTTGGAGAAGAATGGAGCTGGGAAAACGACGAGGACGTCATCCACCTAGCAACAGGGAGACACGGGGCTTGGGGGCCCAGCTAGGTATTTGTGAATTTGGGCGGTGGAGCTGTGATGGCGGGGCGCTGGTGTGCTGGACGCGTCCCGGAGGATTGGCGATGCCGAGACCTGCCCAAAAGAACTTTGGACCCGTTCAGCTGCTGGGTCTAGGGGGCGGCGCTAGGCGAAATTGGGGAGTATCTTCAGCGGCTACCAAGCTGTTTTTGGCGGTGCCCGCAGTTGACGTTATGTGTGTCTTGGTCGACGAGATATGGCTGGATGGATGGTTTTTGGTTTGGGCTCAACAAAATGAAGGAAAAAACAGGTCAAGGCATCGGGGACGGGCTCGTGTATACTCATGTGTCGTCCGCAGCGAATGCTGTTGGGCGTACAGCCGTCAATCAGCATCTGTCCATTCTCATCAGGCAGGTGGGCCGTCATTCCAACACACCCTGATTGAGGCACCTTTCGTTTGAGATGAATGCTGCTTTTGGAGCTTTGGAGGACTGGCAGATTGGACCACGCGTCGCCCTCGGGTTGCTCCCCCCTTTTAAACGAGCGGGACCGGATATTGCAAAGCCTGATGCTGCGACCAACACAGTACATTTTTCTCAATCAAACACTCTGACCACATCCCGCATGCTGCCCGCATGAACGTGCCTGAAAGTGACGGCTTCAAACCTACACCACGCCTCCTGCAACTTTGCATCAGCCTGGCCCCAGCTGTGGCCGACTGGGGTTTGCGCAACCTGATCGATCGACCTCACAAAGAGTTTCCGAGGGCTCGGGAAAAGGCAGTGATGGTCTCGACCTCCCGGCAATCTGGGTCTCCTGCTCTGTCAGGAGATGCCTACGGGATTGGGTAGCTGTTGGAAACAAAGACACCGTCGCAGCGGTGACCTTCCCGTTCGTCCCAAGTGAGCCCTGGGGCTGGACACAGAAACCGCTCACCATGCCCATTGCGTATACCGTAGTAAAAGCCTCGTGGGGTATTTTTGGGTGCCAGCCTGCCAGCATGCCAGCCCTCGGGGGCTTTGAAACCACACTCTCACCAGTGGCGCAATAATATCTGATTTGTGAAGTCTTTTCTACGCCCCCTTTTCAGCGAGATATGCACTCACACACCCTCCACCAACAAGATAATAATCCGAGCTATCCGCACTCAAGATGACATTTCCATCCAATAGCAGCAACTATTCCATAGTCCAGTCAAATGCCATGCTGACCTAATTCCCATTACCTAACTTCTGTAACACACAAGTTAACCTACAGACACAAAATGATATCATACCAGCCCAGGCGGAACAACCGCTCCATCCATCTGCTGCTCCCCATTGTTAACAACACCGGCCCGATTCCCAGCAACATTTCCGTCACAAACCAGCTCACTAAAAGCCTCAGGCCACAAAAACACCCTCTCCTCCATGGGTGTCATGACGACATACCGCGGCACAGCATTCCGACTCGACACCTTCCTCCACATATCCGCCCTCGGGTTAAACCTCGCCGGCCTTCCCCTGCCGCCCGTCTTCCTCTCATCCTCCTCCAGAATCTCCTCCAGCATCATTTGAATATCAGCAAAGCTCCCAAACGGCAAATACTTGATACCATGCTCAACACAATACCCCTCCAACCTCAACCCCTTCCTCGCAAACAACACATCCGCCTCCCTCATTGCAGGCGAATCAGAGACCCCATCCCCAATAAACACAATCAACGGCACCTCCTCCTCCTCCACCTCCTCCTCAACCTCCCTCCTCGCCTCCATCATACTCAACCCCTTATCATGACCCAGCTGACTCCCCCCATGCCTCCAAACCGGCCTCCACTCCGACCCATCATGTGTAATCTCCGCCTCGTTAGCAACAATATCAATCATGGCCGATTGCTCCCCCCCAAAAAACTCATCCAGCACCCTTCTTCAAACCGGCTTCAGCCCAGCACTGATGACATGGAATGGGATCCCCTCCCTCAGATAAAACTGGTGAAATCCGGCAAACCCAGGGTCAATTCCTAGCTGTTGGGACATGAGCTCGAACCCGTCATCAAAAGGGACGTTCAAGCTCCCCCACATTTCTTCGACACGTCCTTGAGGGTGCGTTGCCCCGAGGCGATCTGGGCGTCGAGAAGCTCCCGCTTGGAGGGGCCGCACCCGTACGTGTTGAAGAGGATGTGGCCTGTGTCTTGGAGGGAGATTGTGCCGTCGAAGTCTGCTGGAGAGTTAGTGTTGGGTTTGGTAAATGGGGGAGGGGAGGAACAGGCCGGAGAAGCAGACAATCTTGCGCTTTTTGTTCGTGGCCGGGACTGCGTCACCTGCCTTGGAGGCTGGGGCTGGAGGAGGGGAGACAGCGGAGGGCATCTTGTTGGTGGTAAATCGAGAAAATTATTGACAGTGAGTTTGAAGGTAGGTGGGCCAAAAGTGAGAACAGCCATGAAGAGGAGCAAACATTGGAAGTATCCGGATATGCCCCCTCACAAACCAACCACCAGCTTGACTGGCCACCCGGAACCCCGGAGATCTCATCTCTGGCGCTTCCAATCGCTGGATAGCAGCTAACCTGGCAGCCGCGCGCGGGTTTGAGATGGGCCTAAGTTAGGAAAATGCCACGGGCCGAGAGCTACAGCGCGGGTTTCCCCCGTAACGCTTTCCATTGCCGACATTCTTGGGGCAGCTGACTCGCGGTATGGACAAACACCCGTGGAAGAAACGGCCTCGCTGCAAATGCAGGTACAAACTCGCGCGTTTTGCCTCTAGTCCTACTGCAGGAACCAAGCAGCATATTCTGGGCTGGACGAAAGTAGACAAATTTGGTAAATTATCTTCGTTCCTCTATATATCAGCTTTTTAGAGTCCTGTGTCCCTGTAATAATCAAAGTAAACCATGGAGTTTCAAGGAGGGCTGTGGGATATCATCAAATATTTCATAAACTCGCTCGTTTCAAAAAAGCACCAATCTACGCAGAGACCTTGGCACTGTACTTTGACGCCGCCTTGTCAAACAAATCACTCTTTTCCGCCAGGTCCACCAGGAGAGGGTGTTGAGCGTCTGTGGCTTCGAGAAGACTAAACACAAAGTCAGCATTGATACTGGTTTGGAAGTTGGGCTCCGGGACACATACGTCTTCTGCTCCGCACCATCCTTGCCGGCAATGACGTTCAGCACCAGAAGGTTGGCGATGGCCTCGGCGAACTTTGGCTCCTTTTTCAAGGCCTGGTCGAGAGCAGCTTGGGCCTCTTCTGTTCTGCCAAGGTGAAGCTCGGCAACGGCCTGGGAGACGAGGGACCGGACTGATGATGTAGCGGGTGCTTGCGCGAGCTCCTCAAAGACGTAGAAGGCTTGTTGGTACTTCTCACCGCCCTGCAGCAAACATATCAGTGTGTGACCCTTAGAAGGAAAATCCTGGGGTAGCACGAACCAGCCTCAACCCAACCCAAGACTCTGCCAAGTTCACCAACAAACTGTCCTGCGCCCACCGCCGCGCGGCGGTAACCTCCTTGACGGCAAGGTCATTTCTGTTTTGTTGCAGATGGATCTGCACAATAAGCGCAACGGCGTCCACTGTTCAACCACCACCTCGTCAGTTGTGTCCCTTCAGTCGTTTGCCTGCCGTAGACTAGATATAGAATGTAACCCACAGCTTCCCTGGTGTTGCGAAAGAAGCGCCAAAGCCTCCTCACTCTTGCCCGCAGCCTGCAATACTGTCCCGCCCACAACCTGTACTGTAGTGTTGTCGGCCGCTGACTCTGCGAGCTTCTCGATGATGCCAACCGCCTTGTCGCCGTTCCCAAGCGCTTGCTCGGCCAGGGCAGCGATGGCCTGCAACTCTGGCTCCTTCTCGCCCGTTACGTCGGCGAGGGCATCCTCGGCCTGGCCTAGAGCGATGCGAGCTCGCAGCTGGAGGACACGGGCGGGGAGCTCGTTCTCGGAGGACAGGGTGGAAACATCGTAGTCGACCACTTCTTGGTATTGTCCTTGGTGAAAGTGGTTGTGGATGTTGATGAGTTCGCCTTCGGCCGAGTAGGGATCCATTTTGGGCTTTGCTGTGTGGTTTTGGGCTGGGAGAAGGTGAAGTGAGTGGTGAAGCTGTTGTCAGTGGCCTCTTTCCCCTGTAGTTTAATTGACCCGACGTGGAGCTTTCCTGGGCGCGGTGGGATGCGCTGCGGAACAAACCGTTGCCAAGTAGGGGGTTGCTCCAGGGTTAGGGTCTGGATGGCCCACCTATGGTTCCCAGCGCTGAAAGCTTCCACTGAGAGCTTCACTTTGGCACTGGAGCTTGGGGCAGCTCAAGAAACAGGCGATCTAACGACATCGACACCGAGAAACTAAGCGATGTTCATCAGGGAGAGATCTAAACACAGTTTGATATCATCGTCGACGACCGATTATACAACATCTTGAAATGTCATAAAGCATTTGAACAATTCCGGCCGAGCATGGAACCTGGATTGACTTTGGCAAGCAGTTTACCAACATCACAGCATCGTTGGGCCATTTCTGGGTCGGAGATCAAACAAACATCATGCGCCAACTCCCACGACAATATCATTCCTTCTTATTATTACAACTTTGAATGAAGCTTTCCAACCTCGGCATCTGATCACTCACACCTTCACACTGAATACCAGCATCAACGAGCACCGCCATCGCCTCCTACTCGACATTGAGCTTTGGAAGCTCTGGTGTGAAGGAGCTTACATCGGGTCATCCTCACCATCACTGCCGTCCTTTCGGATAGTTCTTTGGCTCAAATGGCGGCGAGTGGTCTCTCAGCCACACCGTGAACTCCGACGGCGCCGGTTAGAAGGAATCATTCGATGCCTGGATCGCAACGGTTCAAGCAGGCGGTCATCTTAGCTAAGTATAATCCTCTTCATTATCGCGGAATTTACTCCACCGTTCGTCACAAAGCCTGGGTTGCACGACTTGGAAAGTTGAAACAGTTAGACTGTCATCATCATCCCTGCCGTCTCTCATTTCGTTGCTTGCCAACCAGTGCTCTCTCACTCCATCTCCCCCACACCGCATGAATCTGGCCCAACCCATCCAGTTGGCCAGGTCTTCGAATGGCCAACCCAAGATTCCCTTTTGTCCGCTTTCCTATCCTGGCGAGATGCCTCGACGAAAAGAGCTTCTTCAGGTTCGATCGCCATGCCGTGCACACGGCATGGATGATTCAAGTAGCTTTCTTCAACCTCACAAGCCCGATCAAAGGTTCAGTAAAACTTCTTCTCCAGATGCCGTACCATTTCTCTCAATTGTTGGTTGTTCGTTGAACGCTAGCGAGGGGTCGAAACATGAAACTGTTGCTTTCTCAAGGCTTCAAAACTCGCGATGAACCTCGACATGGGACTCCCATGCTTGGAAGAGGAGTCCTTCGGATATCACAACCGGACCCCTGTCAGGCAAGGTGCGGCAACACCTTGCTCTCTTCATTTGCTTTCGTCAGAAATTCTCCGTCCGATGTTCTTTTTCAGGACTGCAACCTTCCTTCTCACGTCTTTGGATGCTGGTGCTCGGACGTGCTATACTTGTCACCCGCTCTTGCAGCGAAGGGACGTATTGAAGTCGGCGGTTGGAAACACTTGCTTCCGCTGCAGAGACGGGAGCGATCCTATTTTTGTTGGACCTATCTAGGAAGTTATCAACAAGTGTTGATGATGAGTCTATGTACAAGACAAACAAGTTTTGAGCAACATATGCCGAATACAATTCCCATACCGGGCCAAGAGACATAAACAAGTCTGGATACACAAACCCCTTCTCACAAAAAAACTGGTGTTCATGTTTGATACTTTATCCGTCGTTTCTAAGTAACCCTCCCTGATTGGTGGATATGGAATCGAATCGTAGTGTGGTGGTTACATAGCGTGCCTTAATATAGCACCCCGGTCATGTCCCGTCTTGCCGCAAATGGTCCCCAGTGCCGACAGGGGGCCTTCTTCTGCCAAGGGGTTCTCGAGGAGTTCTTGGGATTCGGGTCTCAGAGTTCGGCCATGGCGGGGATCCCGCCCCTTCACCACCAGCCGCCCTATGACAGTGGTATCGTTCGGCGATGGCTTGGGCGCACCACGATGGAAGCATACAAAGGGTGGTCATGCCCCCCTGCTGCTCATCCTCGCCTCCGCCACAGCCGTTTGTTGCTCAAGGATTCTTACCTTGTCGCTCTCTCTCTTTCTCTCTTCACAAACCCAGGCACAGGTTGTCCAGTGTCATGAATATCTCTTGGGTACTCTCCAACTGTTGATGGATCCTTTCTAATCAAACTTTCTCTTCTCCGCTGCCGGCTTGTGTTCTTTCTTGGTTTCTTATGTGTTGTGCTTTTCCTTCTTTTTCTTCTCAGGGTCAGCATCTTATATTGCGGGACATGGAGATAACCATACCTCCACGAGACCATGGACCTTCGACTTTTCGATATGCGTGGGATGAGAACGGTGAGGTGACACAGATGACAAGGTAAGCTTGACTTTTCTGTTCGCAGTCCAGTCTTCGGACGAAACCTGTCTAACACACACATGTCTCCAGAGTACGAGAGGACCAGCCATCCCCACTAGTCACACCACGACCTATCCCAGGTCGACAAACTATTCAATGGCCCTTTCAGAGCATCGTTACCGAGACGGAAATCGCCTCCCCGACAACGACGACACACTTCCACCATCACCACCATTATCATCACAGACGGGCGACGACAGCTACGACTTGGCGACCATGGCTACAAAGGAGGAGAGATAGCGACGGGCACTCGATAGCGAGGAATTTGGTGCCAGATTACGTCGTCAACTACCTCCGAGGTGAGACACCAGAAACTGTGTCGAAGCGGAAGTATATCCACTATGGGGTGGGCAAAGAGGGGAAACGCCCACTGCCGGGGAGTTCGCATCGGCATCTCCAATCAAGAGCGGCCGAGTTTGGAGGATTTTACGATTCGGAGTCTTCAGAAGAGAGAGGGAGCGGTGACTCTGGTGGTGATCAAGAGCGCCTGGGTTTCGGCAACGAGAAACGGCGAGGAGGTGATGGCAGGGCGTTGAGGAATACTCTTCTTGTGGGGTGGAGGGCCGGGGTGGCTTTTAACACGCTGGTCGGGTTTGTGATTTTGATTGTGGGGTTCATCTGTCTGATACTGGCGATATCGAAGGCTTCATTGCTTGGAGGGGGTGGTGGGAGACTGGCGGTTTTCACGGGGAGTTGCGCGGCAACTACGAGGATTGACTGGGGATTGCATGCCGTTATTAACGTGTTTTGTGTGGTGTTATTGGCGGGGGCACATTATGTGTTTCAGGTGCTGAGCAGTCCGACGAGGGAAGAGGTCGATGAGGCTCATCGGAAATGGCAATGGTTGGATATCGGGGTGCCAAGCTTTCGAAATTTGAGGTTTATTGGGAGAGTGAGGGTGGTGCTGGCGGTTGTGGTTATGGGGGCGGCGGTTGTTACTCAGATAATGTGAGCTTTCCCGGAGACAACAGAGGGAGAAGAAGAGGCTAACAATCCACAGGTATAATGCGGTAATCTTCACTTCGCAAACAGCGCCTGACTTCAAGGCTGCTGTCGTTACGGATGCCTTCACTCGAGGCGCATCATTCAGCAACGCTACGGAAAACAACAATGGCGGACTGAGCCGACTCGAAATTCTCAGTCTTCAGCGGCAAGCAAGCAGCGACGGCATGGCCAATTTGACGAGATCCGACTGCTTCATTCAACTCGACCGCACCCTTGAGTCCGACCTATCAGCCATTCTGCTTGTTTCCAACATCAACTCGCCTTCTTCGCTTCTCCAAACCGCTGCAGGACCCCGGACCTCGCCTTTCAGCTCGATCGTGTCCGACCAGTCCACAATTCGTTACTGTCTCTCCGCTCCTCTTATTCAGCCAAAGACGTGCGAAGTCAACCTCAATGCCTCACTGCTGGGCGTTGTCGCCCTCCTCAACTCCTTTGCGCTGGTAGCAGGCGCCTCCATTCTCTTCAAGCACCACTCCCGCTTCTCGCCTCTATGCACCCTCGGTGATGCCATCAACTCCTTTCTCAGGGAGCCCGACACTGCCACCCAGCAGTCCGGCTCACTCCTGTCCAAGAAACAGGACGTCTTGACCGGCCGCTGGGGAGCGGGCATTAACGAGCCAGCCAAATATTACATTCCCACCCACCATTACTGGATCAAATCCGTTTCTTTCACCAACCTCACCACCTTTGTAGTGGTTTGGACGGTTATCGCCTCCTTGGTAATTGTTGCCCTGGCAACATCCGTCTGCCACGATCCAGAGCACCTCCTTACATCGTTTCCGTCAACTCTGCTCGGAGCGAAATCGCTGGTCATGTTTCCGGGGGGTATCCCACCTGCGGGCGCGGCTATCATTACTGCCCTCCCACAACTTGGGCTGGTACTTCTTTATCTCACGACGAACAGCATTCTTACGAGTTATCACTTATCCCACGAGTGCTCACTCTTCGCGGTCTCACCCCGCCCACTTAGACTTTCTTCGCCTTTTCCCCAGGGCCTTCAGACTAGCAGTTTATTTCTCACGCTGCCGCGCCCGCTCTCGTGGCTGCTTATTTTTGGTTTTGTCGCGCTGGGCTTTCTTCTCTCTCAATCATTCGTTTTGGTGTCGGTCACTACTGGTGACATGACCGCCAACGCTGTCGGCCTGAGCGGTGTCGGGCTGTTGGCTCTGCTCTCGCTGTTGCTCATTCTATTGTTGCTAGTCTTGGGGTTAGGGTTGCGAAAGGCCCCTCCTGCTGGTCTTCAGGGGTGGGAGCTGAAAGGGAACCCTATGGTGCTGGAAGGGGGGAGTTGCTCGGCTGTTGTTGCTGCTAGGTGTCATTATCATCAGTTTTTTGTGCCGGGGGGGAATGGGACGAGGGATGGGACTACGATTAGTGGGGGGGAGAGGAGGAGGGAGCAGAGTATTTGGAAGCAGGAGTTGATTTGGGGGGTTATTAAGCCGGGGGTTGGGATGGAGGTTGGGCTTTGTGGGTTCGGGAGGGGGGAGGCTCAGGATGGGGTGGGGAGGTTAGGGGTGGGGAGGTGTTATGCTTGATCTTTTGACTTTTTGGCGGAGGGTTTATTTGCTTTGTTTTGGGGATGGAGTTTAAAGCGGCCGGTTGCTGCTGGTTTTGGATTGGGATTATCTGGCCTAGAGCTGGGTAATGGGATTGGGTATGAAGACAAGAGCTGGAACTTGGACTTGCAGAAATGGAGGAATGAAAATGGACAGATACCCCGGAGGATTTCTGCTTATGAACAGAATTTTGACTAGTTGAACATAGATAGCAAATGAGAATGAGAACTCCCAGAGTTACATATCATCTCTTTGTTTCACTACTTTTGCATCTCCGTATGTTGAGATGCTGTGAGTGTTATGTTATTTTCTAGTACATGCAGCAGCCCTCCGCTACAGACGGCTTATTCAGAATCGAACCAATCCCCTTTCAAGCTCTGCTTTGTCAGTCCACGATTCGGAAAACTGTCGACAGCCAACAGTAGTCCGAGCCTATTACCGTTGGACGGCTGCACGTTTTCGGCAGCAAACCCCACCCAGTGACGCAACTCTCCTCCAGAAGCCGAAAGCAAGCGATCCTGGTGAGAGAGAATGCCCTGCCCCAGCACAGCCTCACGTCCAGTTTGGACATATTCCTTCAAGAAGCCCAACTGTCTCATCTTAATATCATCTCACACTCTAAACAAACAAAGTGGGGGGTCAATTGTCTTAGACGCTTACAACCGCACTTACATCAACTCACATGATAGCTTGAGATTACCTACTGAACACCTTCAATTTGACATACCACTTACACTGTGAGGATCAACTCGGCCGGACATCATGGACTCATTCAAATTCCTCAAACGTCGCACGACGGAGCTCTTCAACTCCCTCCCCTCATCACTCCCCGCCATCAAAAGCCCTACCTTTGGCAGCGGCAACAGCAACATCATGAGGGGCACCTGGGAAAAGCTTCAGCTCCCGCCTCTTCCGAGATCAGGCCACACAGCCGACATCGTCGACGGCACCGTCTACATCTTCGGCGGCGGCAACGACAACGACGTCCACACCATCACCCTTCCCGCAAGCGGAGCCCAAGCCGATTACTACACCATCAAGGCCAAACCCGTCAAATCCACCGCCCCTAAACCCAAAGACCCCAACCCCGACGTCCCTTCCATCTCCATTGAAGAAACCCCCAACGACGAGCCCCAAAACCTCTCCGACATTTCTCTCACCTCCCCTCCTCCCGGGTCAAAAGACAAGGGAAAATCCCCCGCCTCACCCACCTCTTCCCTCCCAGACATCCCCCCTCCCCGCAAAGGCCACGCCTCTGCCGTGATCGGTCACAGGATCTTCCTCTTCGGCGGTTCATCCCCCTCAACCCCCTCCCAACCCCTCAACGAATCCGGCCGCGTCTGGATCTTCGACACCCGCACCCACCTCTGGTCCTTCCTCGACCCAGCCCTAGCCACACCCGCCCATCCCTCCCCTAGGTTCAACCACGCAGCAGTATCAACCCCGAAACCAGACAACTTCTCCCCCTCTTCCCATCCTTCCGGCCATACCACATGGAAAGAATGGGCCTTAGGAACCGACACCACCAACCTCCACGAGCAGGGAATCCCCCAAGATCCCGTGGTGGGTTTCCTCGCGGAAAAAGCGCGTGATCTTGACTCTGAAGGTTACGGGACGTTTATCATTTCCGGTGGTACCCTGCCCTCAGGGGAGGCGTCAGATGAAACCTGGGCGTTTGACGTCCACTCTTCTACCTGGCAGCCTCTCCCTTCTTCCCTTTCCCCGGTGACAGGTGGGTGTAGTCTCGCGCTGGCAAAGAACAGGTTGTATAAGCTCGGCGGCGGGGAGGGTGGTGGTGGCGGTTCTGACAAGCTCACAATGGAGTATTTATCCCTCTCCCTTGACTCCTTCAACGATGTTGCTTCCGCGGGGGAGGAGGTGTTGGTTACGGCGAAGGGTGGCTGGAAACCTATTCTACCGGGGAAGGAGGATGTGGGGTATAAAACTCCGGACTTGACCGCCGTCCCTCTTGATGACGACGACGACGACAACAGTGCCAGTTTTTGGCCAGCAGCGAGGACGAACGCTTCGTTAAGTGTAGTGACGATTGGTGGTGTCAATGGAAGAGAGTATTTGTTGCTTGCGTTTGGGGAGGACGGGCAAGGTGGGAAGATGGATGATGTTTGGGCTTTTTTGACGCCAAAGTCGGGGCATGAAAAGGGGCGGCATGGGGTGACGGAGGGGAGTTTTGTCAAGGCGCAGGATGCGGTTTGGGATGGGGTGGGGGGGTTGCTTGGTGGTGGGAGGGATAGACACCAGGAGGGGAGGTGGTTTAGGGTTGAGATGGGGGTTGAGGATGAGGAGGATGATGATAGTTTGGATGGGCCCGGGGGGAGGGCACAAGCCGCGATGGCGAGTATTGGGGACTTGGACGAGAGTGGGGTTGTGATTTGGGGGGGTGTTGTTGGACAGGGGAATAGGGTGAAGGGGGATGGGTGGGTGATGAGGTTGAAGTGATTTTTGGTGTGCAGACCAGTTGGGTACACAGGACACTGGTTCGGACAAGATTCGGTTTTTATTTTACTGTCAGTGATGATTTTTTTTTTTTTTAGCAAGGCAGCTTCTGTTGGTGGAAGAAATAGTTCCTGCAGTGTCAGTTATTGAATGATTACGGGGCTCAATATCGAGCCACCCCCTTGGCATATTTGATTTTGACTTGTCATCATTCATAAGAACTGAAGTTCCAAAAAAACAATTCGTAATGTGACGATGGCGATCACAAGCATCGAAGCAAGCAATGTATTCAAGCCGTCCTATATACTCTTGACCCCCCCTTTCCAAGCTGCGAATGCCTGTCAACACTTTTTGTACACTCACCCCCTCGTCCCCCTCTATCATCATCACATCATATAATAAGCCCTGTTGTAGTGTGAAAACATCTAGTTTTGTAACCACATAAAATCAAACCACTCCCCCCTCTCTAAAAATTACAAATCCGACCTGGTAGTCTCCACCCCCCAAGGCTCACTCGTCAGGTTCGTCAGTCCCGCGCTATTCTCACAAGTGTCCCTCCCGCTCACAGGACCCGGCTTGGGCGCCTTGCTCGCATCGTTCAAGCTCTCCTTGAGCGCGGTGAGGAGCTGCTTGGTGGTCTCGGGAGTCAGGTCCTCGTAGTACTCGTCATTGATCTGGACCATGGGCGCGTTGACGCACGCCCCCAAACACTCGACCTCGATGAAGGTGAAGAGGCCGTCGGGGGTGGTCTCGCCTTGCTTGATGCCGAGGTGTTCCTTGATTGCCTTGACGATGGCGTCTGAGCCGCAGCCGCCGAGTTGGCAGGGGGTCTGTTATGTATAGTTAGAAATGGTTATTGATAGTGAAGGGGGGGACGTACGGTCGTGCAAGCCTGGACGTGAAACTTGCCCACGGGGGTTCGGTTGTACATGGTGTAGAAGCTGGCCACCTCGTAGACGCGCATGGGCGGCATCTCGAGGATGCGGGCGACCTCGTTCATGACCGAGATGGAGGTGAAGCCGTGCTGACGCTGGCCGAGGTCGAGGAGGGGCATGACGGCTGCTTTTTTGTACTGGGGGGGGTAGCGCTTGAGGATCTCGGTGATGATTTTCTCGTTTTGGTCGGTGAACTTGAAGGGGATGGAGGGGTTGTTGTCGGGGGTGTTGCGGTGCTTTTTTTTTTGAAGTTTAGTCTCCATTCAATATTTATAGCTTGGGGGAAGCGGGGGGGGGGGGAGACTCACCACCATGAGGGTGTCGCTTTGCCTCCTCGCCGACATGGAGATGGCGCGGGTCTGGAGTGGTGACGAGGAGGGGGCAGCCACCCTGCTCACGGAGCGGAGGGCTGTCCGCATGACGGGGGCCAGCTTGCTCGCCATTGCTGCAGTGGTGGACTAGAGGGGTGGTTGAGCAATGGACGGAGGTTGTGGTTGGAGGGGGTGGCCGGCGGCGACGTCGAGGGGGAGGTTATCTTCAGGTTTGGGTTCGTCGTCGTCAATCAATTGACGATTGGCAAGCTCCCCAGTCTTGCTGCTCAATGGCCCGGGACCCACCTTGCGTTGACAATTGGTGGGGTTTGATTGGGTGAAATCGGGGCTTGTGCGGTTTATTCAATTACCCGATTTTATAGCTGCGCTCGACCGTTTTATTCAGCATTGGAGCTCATGGAGCTCCAGCATCATTTTCCCTCGAGTTATGTGTAAACACCGTCTACTAATTCCGAAACCCTCTTTTTGCTCGTCAAAAATATCCTTTCAGACCAAAAACCACAATCGACTGGAGAACGATGTGAAGCTTCAAGGCCAAGAAGAATTTAGTCCTGAGGTATGCTGAGATGAAGCTTTGAGAGGCTCGCTCCCACCTTTGGTGCCCCTTTGGCCGAACAAGGCGTTCGCGATGACACGGCCAAGTCCAGGCAAGCTCATGCCCAGTCTCCGGCTGGGTTGCTGTCAGCCTTTTGGTTCTCGAAAACGTGGACGACTTGGTGTAATATCCGGCACAGTATGGCATCTATTCAATGCCTCCTCAGCCAAGCAGTCACCGACATTCCTTGTGTCCTCCTAACATAACCCTGAAAGGGGCTGTCTATTGACAGGCCAAGCAAGCGCTTTCAAGTGAACAGACGGCTGAGATTGATTACGTTTACAGTCTTCTTGAGACCGCCCAGACCTTTTCCATCTACTCTGTTATTGCCTTTCTCTTTTATCCAGCCCTATATATTCTGTCGGGCTCCAATTGTGCCCCCTTGTTTCGACATGCCGCCTTCAATCTATGTCAAGCCATGGCAGCCATGGCAAGCATGCCATCCGATATCAAGATGACACTAGACTCGACCAGCTGCGAGTGCGCGCCGGTGAGATTCCATGTATGGTTCGGGAGGCTTTCCGAACGAGTCCTCCTTTTTTGACATCACGGAATCTCTCAGCTTTGATTGCGACGGGGTGACGGCCTGCTGCTCTCACATGAGGGAGACACCCCCTTCCCGGGTTTGGGATGTTTTATTTATTACTTCCATCAATCGCAGTCAGTCAAACCGTATCGCTTAATGCAACGCGGTGGATGGGTTTTTCCGTCGGGCGGCAGCCATGGCTTCCGTGGTATTGCAGACGACCTTTGAATATCAGATCGACAACAACATGGCTGTGCCGGACCGGCCGTCAGAGATATCTTATTCGCCAGACGGCTCAACTGGGACAGTCTCCGTCTCGTTCCTATTTAGGACAGTGGTCATCCGGCCGTACTCTCTCGCAGTCCAGGTGACTTGGGCGGGATACTGCCTAAAGTCCGGAGCCAAGGGGCGGGTACGGCATTGAGACTGGCGAGTGCCATTGCGTGGCTGCCGTCCAACCCATTTACCGCGAAACGCGGAGCGCAATCTATCCCCAGTTTATCTGAATAGATTGACCTCCTGTTCAAGTCCGGGGCCCCGCGAAAATATCGACTACCGACACGGCCGGCCGCCTGTGCCTCTTCCCAGTCCATCGCTACCCAGCCATGGCCTTGGTTGGCTGGAATAGGGATGCCGTCATCTACAATTTAGGTGCACGTCTTGACATGTCCGGGACTTAGGAATTCGGTGCCTTTCTCGGGCGAACAGACGGGAGTAGGAGGCTCAAGAATGGCATAAATACAAAGGGGGCGACCGCTGGTAATCGAAAACCGTCCTAGAGTCACATCAAGGCAACCTACTTGACAAGTCCTGGACACTCAGCCCTGACTACACGCCACCATGAAGTTCTCCTTCATTGCCCTCCTGGCCTGCGGCCTCACGGTCGATGCTCACGCCATCTTCCAGGTATGTCAGCACCAGTCACCATCGAGGCAGGAGTCGTTTTCACGCTGACAATCAAGGCAGAAAATCTCAGTCAACGGACAAGATAAGGGTCAGCTCACTGGCATCCGTGCTCCCAACAACAACAACCCAGTACAGAATGTGAACGACCAGAACATGGCCTGCGGACAGCCCGGCTCCAAGTCCAACACGGTTGTCAACGTTAACGCTGGTGACCGTATCGGTGCCTACTTTGGGCATGTCATCGGCGGAGCCCAGTTCCCTAACGACCGAGACCATCCCATCGCTGCCTCTCACAAGGGTCCCGTCCAGGCTTACCTTGCCAAGGTCGACAATGCTGCTACTGCCAGCTCCAACGGCCAGAAGTGGTTCAAGATCTGGCACGAAGGCTTTGATCAAGGCAGCAGGAAGTGGGGTGTCGACACTGTCATTCAGAACCAAGGCTGGACGTATTTCAACATCCCGCAGTGCATCGCGCCGGGCCAATACCTCCTGCGCGTTGAGCTTTTGGCTCTCCACTCGGCCAACCAGCAAGGCCAGGCTCAGTTCTACAAGTCTTGCGCTCAGATCAACATTTCGGGCTCGGGCTCCTTCACTCCTTCTCAGACCGTCTCTTTCCCCGGTGCCTACCAGGCCAACCACCCCGGTATCCTCACCAGCATCTACGGTCTCACAGGCCAGCCCGACAACGGCGGCAAGCCGTACAGCATCCCGGGCCCTGCTCCCATCTCTTGCTAAGCTTTTGAGCCGCGGCTTGGCTTCTCCGGGGAAACAAACATGATCCTCGGCTTGTGGGGACGGGTGAAGAGGAGCCCCCCAAGTATCCAGCAAAAGATAATGGCGACTGGGTGGGTAGGTGGTTTGTGGGCAGATGTGTGTATCTATAGGTTATTATGAGACGGTCGTACATTGTGTGAGATATCCGCATGCATAAACAGCATCATGCATCATGGAGGAGCAAGCAGACACTACAATGATCCACAAGCCAACTGCAAGGTCCAATTCGTTTCCACAGTGACCTTTTCTCGCCTCGGCGCCTTTCTCGCAAGGCGAGGAAGCGGGCCTCCACAATGACATGGAAGCTTCGGATGCATCGCCATGCTTTTTCCATGCAAAATTGTCGGAAAAGCACGAGCCAAGTGGATGAAGTCCTGGGACCTGCAGGCGGGTTCTCCCGTAGGAAAATGTATGTACATGACATTGCTACCACTAGTCAGGGACAGTTCGGGTTTTCTCGGTATATTCTGATATTTGGGATCGACGGGCACCGGGTGATGTTTGCTGACTCTTGTCCATTTGTTGATGTGTTTCTTCTCACGGCCGGCACCTGTGAAAAGTGAACGGTTGGCGCCGCACAACGTGCATGACACCTGCAGGAAGCCAGCCAAACAGCTTCCAGCGAGGCTGATAGCATGCTACAGCCAAGAGATGCCATCTCACATCGGTAACCCCCCACTCAAGCAAGCATGGCAGCACAGCTTCACAGCTTCATTAGCTGTTGGGACATTCAGGACATTGGGCAGAGCAGAGCAGCCTTGCCGGTTCGATGAAGTGACAAACGCGAAGGCGCGATATCAAGGTTTTTTGTTTTTCTGATAAAAAGGATTGCGATAAGCGATTGGTTGTCGAGGTTGTGTCTCGTCACCGCTGGACGGTTGAATGCGGATTTCTTCACAGGGACAAGGTGATGACAGGGCAAAAGGTGATCAGTGCTCGATATGGCACCAAGCTTAGCTTGAGCTTGGACGCTGTTACCCCACTCCTCGGCAGCCACGGTGCCACCACAAGCAGGGAAGCCCGCCTTTGGATTGCGCCGCTCTCACCTCGTCAGCGCATCCTTTTTCTTCAACAACAATTCGCCCTTTCCCGCCTCTCTTCACCTCTTTCACTCTACTCTACCTCCCTCTTTCCACAAGGCCGCCCTTTCTGATTTCCTCCCGACCTCCAGGCATCAGCCCAACCAGTAAGTAGTTCTCAAACACATCTTTCGTCACTCAACATACCGGTCGATTTTACCGGCGCCGCCCGGTGGACACCGTTCAGACGCCCCGCGGTTCCCGTTCCGGTCAGTGCAGAAATGGGGTCTCGGGGTACATGCTCGCTGCATTCACCAAGCTGAGTCGTTCAGGGTGAGGTGCTTTTCGCCATAGCACCCTTGCCGAGCCGGGTGACCTCTCACCCTCTGCTGGAGTTTGCTCGAGCGGGTCATTGGACGAAACCGCCGAGTGGTGGCAGTCAAAATTCGCGCAGTGGGAAGACGAACCACCCACTCAGCCTTTTTGGGGGTGGGAGAGGGGTGTGTGAGCTGCCGTACCTCCGTGCCTCCGGTGGCCAAGCTTTATCGTTTCTGCCGCCGCGGGCTCCACCGGCGGTATTTTGTTTCCTTCCCTCCCACCCGCGAGAGAGCTTCCATCTTTCTCTTCTCCCTCTTTTTTCCTCTTCAACCTCACTCGACAACTCTGTTTCTTGCCCTGCGCAGCAGCAGACTGCCACCCCCTCAAATACCCCAATTGGCTCGTCGTCGTCAGAAAGAAAACGTCTTGTGTTGTTCACACCCTTCTACCTACTACCTACCCTACTTGCACCTCGTACCGCAACCTTAAACTGTAAGCAGTCTTTTGCTCGCCAATTGGTCCGACCGAGCACCTTTTTTTTTATACCAGTTTTCACATGCCCCGTTGTCAATGGCTCTGCGCCGAGTGGTGTTTTGAGTCCTTTTCGGAGTGTCTCAGTCGAGGGACCCGAGCTTTGGCAACATGACGGATGCCAAGCGATGTTTGGAGCGGCGTCGCAAACAACAACACGCGATCAATGCGACAATCTGATTTTATTCAAGACTTTCTGAGCTGCTCACTCGCATCAATTGTCTTGTTTCTTTCAATTGCCAGAACATCCTTTGCTAACAAAACGTCTCACAGCCTTAATAACTAAAATGGCCGCCATCAGCACCGTCGTCGCTCGCGACACCTATGCCGCCCTCTCCAAGCGCCAAAACTGGGCTGCCCAGGAGCCCGGTGTCATCACCGTCTTCTGCATCGTCGGCGTTGTCGGCATCGGTCTCATCTGCCTCTTCATCTACAAGAAGTTGGTCGCCCGCAGGGAAAGACGCCAGGCTGTTGTCTAAATGACACATCACCCTGACTCTGCTTTTAAATCACAGAGGCGTTGGAAGACGGGGAAGATGGAAGGGCGGGTTGGAATGAAGTAATGATTCTTTTAAAAGAAGAACGGTGGACAGGTTCATCTCATGGAAGGGAAGGGGGGATATGGGATTGGATCAATTGGAAGGATGAGAGATGGGATATTCTCTTGTCCTGAGGAGGAGCGGATTTGGGATTAAAGATCGATCGATCGATTTGCAACGATACCCTGCAATGTATTCTCGGCGTGCGTACCAGCAGCACAGCACAACACACAGCATCTTACATTTTTTGGCCTCGTAGCCAAATTTACTTCTTAATCAAGCATTCAAGCATGCTTTCCCCCCGATTTGTACGGATTGTTATTTTGGACTAGGGGAATGTGGTTGGCCGAGAAGCGAAAAGAAAACAAATGAATGGAGCTGGCAGATTGGGGGGGGAAGCAATTGCGGTTGATTTTGTCCTGAGCTGCAACAATCATCGGATCGATCGGGCCATTTACCTCTGGCGATATTCTTGCCGTGAGGGGATGATGAAAAACATCCCATCATGGTTGAATATCTGCCTTGATGGGGGGTGGTGATATTTCTCTGGAAAGGTTGGGCTGTTGGGGAGGTTTACCTGATGGCCTGGACTTTTATATGTTGATTTTACACTTTTTTTGTTTTCCTATTAAGGCTTAATATTAAAACTTGATACCTACCTGTTACTGTTGCACCTGTGATGTGATGGGCTGTTGATGTATGTCCATTGAGGCTCAAAAGGAATAGATTTGTCAGGAGCGTGTGTCACGCCGCTGGATGGTGTTGGGGAGTACCGTAGCATGGGAATAAGTCGATGCTGGGAATAACATAAACCAAGAGGGAAGAAATAACGCACACGACACACGACGCGCGACGGCACATAATCACTCATCATCTCACGGATATGTTGTAATGTTACACAGCATACCCTACCTAAAAACCTCTGAGCACAACCGGTTTCCCCTCTGCAGTCAGCCAGTCAGTCAGCAAAGGGTCCTCCTCTTCCATGTGAAGCTACAGAGTTGCCTCGCCCAGCAGCCGTTTCCCCGAGCGCCGCCAAGCAAAGGGGTTGGGAAAGCATATCGCGGCATGGCATGGCATGGCAGATCTTGGGAAAGCGGTCTGGGGTTGAGCGGTTGGGGGGTGGGGGCAAGCAGCAGTGGAAGTCTATTTCCGGGTTTTGTATCCGTAATCCTTTGCTTTCATGAGATAATCATGGTCGGGTCCTCAATTGTCCCTCTCCGGTTGAATGAGAGGGCTACATCAAGATGAATCAAATACCGATGTGTGAATACTGGCAGTCAAGAAAAACGAGGCTGCAAAATAGAGAGCCATCGACATACTTTGTCTCACCTGTCTCAGACTCATGCTGTAAACTCTCAATCGACAGCCATTCAAGAATCGTTTCACAATCAAGAGCACAATCACAGTCACCATCACGACACCAGTCAACATTCAGGAAACATCAGGGTTCCCCATTTTCTACCATAATACTAT
Source organism: Podospora anserina S mat+ (assembly GCF_000226545.1). Classification (NCBI taxonomy): domain Eukaryota; kingdom Fungi; phylum Ascomycota; class Sordariomycetes; order Sordariales; family Podosporaceae; genus Podospora; species Podospora anserina. The sequence goes on from NW_001914858.1 coordinate 698,457, forward strand.
CTCGGATGCTCCAGCCTTCCCAACTCCGCTCTCCTTATGCATCACCGTTAAACCCAGTTTTAAACCCCCATCCCCATCCTAATGTCTATCAAGTGCCTTTTGATGTGCCGCTCAACATGACCAAGTTTTCAGAACCGAAGATTAAAGGTTAAGACTCGAGAAAGAAAAGAGCAAGGGTACTGAATCCCCTCAAAACACGCTCGAAGCCAAAGCAAAGGAGTTGCAAAGCTTAGAAGAGCTTGTGCTCAAGAGTCATGTCGGACTCGGGCTGGAGACCCAAGCAGCCGCGCATGATGTTGACGAGAGCGGAGCGCTGCTTGGCAAGGGCGTTGACAACGGGTGTGCCGGGAGGAGTCAAGGGAGCCTTGAGCATGTAGGAGAGGACAGAGAGAACGCTGTGGAAGCCCTCAAAGTCCTTGGTGGCGGCGCCGTCGGTGGAGACAGCCTTCCACCGGATACGGGTGAAGAGCTCGGTGATGAGGACCAAGTCGATGATCAAGGGGGAAGCGAGAAGGGAGTCCTCGCACACGTTGAAGAGCGAAATAGTCTGGTGACCGCCGAGGAAGATCTCAGCATAGTACTCATCAAGAGCACGCTTGTCGTCGCCGACAGCGGGCATGTACTTGATGACAACGGTGTGGTCGGGCTTCTCGCCGGGGGCGTAGAGAACGGTGTTGGCCTCCACCATGTCGTCAATGACGTTGGACTTGGAGATCTCCTTGGAGCGGAACTGTCTCTGCTCGCTCAGGTTCTTGCCGTCGTTGTTGCCGAGATGGTTGTAGCTGGCAACGGAGGTAAGCTTGATACCGGCGTTGATGAGGAAGTCGACGAGGGCCGACTTCATCTTGGTCTGGCCAGACTTGAAGTCATCACCACCGACGAAGGCCCTGTGGCGCTCGGCAAGCTCAATGGCACCGGGAACGAAGGTGTTCTGGGGGGAGCCGTTGATGAAGGGGGTGTTTTCGAGGATGCAAGCAACAGCGAAGACGGTGGAGGGAGAGACCTCCTCGTGGCCGTTCTCAATGGCCTTGAGGAGGTTGTCGGCAGTGTCGTTGACACCCTCAATGAGGTCAGCGAAACGCTCAGTGTTGGCGGTCCACTGGACGATGACACGGTCAAGGTTGTTGGCAGCCTTGAAGTCACTGTTCAATTCATGTTAGTCAAAATGCTTCTCAGAGCAGCTTCAAAAATGTGCAACGTACCGAATGTCCTGGCGGATCTTCTCAACGTGGGCCATGGAGGCCTTGGTGCCCTCGAGGATGTTGTCGGCACGCTTCTCCTGGTTGGCAGCAATGAAGTCGGGGTAGTAGATGCTAGGAAGGGGGACCATGGAGGCCATCTCCTTGGCAACCAGAGCCTTGAGGCCGGGCTCGAGAACCTGGGCGCGGTCCATAGCCTCGGCGAGGTTGAGCTTGCTGATGTCCCAGCCGCCGATGACAATGTCGTTGGGGTGGACCATGGGGAGGAGGTCGTGGAAGGGGATGTTGACATCCTTGCGGGTCTTGGCATCGGTGCCGAGCTTGATGGTAGAGCCCATGATCAGAGAGCCGTAGTAGTTGGCCTTCTGCTCACCGCGGCGGGTCTGCCAGGAGAGCCCGCGGCGGTTGGCAATGATGCCGGCGGTGACGGTGGAACCGTTGTTGCCGCCCCAGCCAACGAGCATCATACCCAGCTTGGGGACCTTGGTGTCGACATTGAAGTTGTACTGGGTCTCCTTGGGGACCGCAACATACTGGCCGTTAACCTCGGACACCTCGGTGGTGTGATAAGTGTACTTGGAGCGGATCTGGTTGTCGGTGTACTCGACGTTGGGGGAGTTGACCTTGAAGGTCACCTTCTGGTTGGTGGAGGAGGAAACGCCGCCAGAGTTGACAGGTCCATCACCGTTCGCGATCTCAGCGTGGGGAGCCATTGCTAAGGTTGGAGAGTTGTTGATTTTGCCTGGATGCTGAGAGTGAATTTATCGGGTAGAGATGTAATCCGCTGAGCTTCCTGGAGAGGCAGAACAACGGGCTCCGGCGTATGGGTGATGGACCCTTTTATACATGTTAGCAGAGGTTTGTGAGGAGGCAGCCGGAAGGGGGACGAGTTGAGGCATTCTCCGCCAAAGACCGTGATCTCAACAGAAGCGGCGGTTGAGGGAGCACGAAGAGATTGCCAGGTGGGCTACAACAAAGGGTATATCAGGGGCGTGGGGTCAGGGGACAAGGAGACAAGGGGGGGGGGGGTGGGGAGGAGCATGTGGTAGTGGTAGTGTAGGTAACGACATGGGACAACGGAGTCCAAAAGGACAGGTGTTGACGGTATGGCGGCATATGCGTCGAAGTTCGGAGGAGCAACACTTACGAGTTAAGAAGGTTGGAGAACGTTTTGACGGTGTCGTGATCGCGGCCCTGGAGCTGCGATCAACAAAGCTGAGATGGGAGCAACAAAAGGTTCGAAAGGGGGGGGGTAATGTCTCGAGTCAGACTCGAGGGAGTTGGCTTGTTTTGTTCACAAGGAAGTAGGCAAGACGAAGAGCGGAGGAGCACGAGACGACACAATCGTCCGACAGCAAGTGACAGGAAGGGCCTTCCTTTTTATGTTTGGGGAAAAGACCGGACGACGTGGGCGGTGAAAGAAACAAAATCCGCACTATAACCTTGGGGCTCCACGTTTCGGACAAGTCGGCCGTTCAAATCACCGTTCAATGGCGGGGGCCCGGGGTCCATCCATGAGTTGATCGGATGAATGCGTAGCGGCGGTCAATTGCTGCCGGGAAACATCGCGTGTACTTTTCCAAATCACAATCGAGACATATTTCCACGGTAGAGACACTGCGAGCTCAGAGCTTTGGGCATAGCGCCTGCAGATACCAAGAGATAAGGGCATGGGGAAGAGCTATGCGAGCAGCGAGCATCGAGCACAAGCAGCAAGCAGGACGCAGGCCGCACCGGCAATTTCCTGATCGAGAGAGAGCCTTCTCTGTGGATTGTCTGGCCGTTGGATGTCGCCAGAAAGTATAGAATGCACAACCTACCCACACAGCAAATAAAAAAAAGCTGCCCCGCCATCCCCGCTCTGCCACAGCACGGCAGCGGGAGGGCGGGGGGCATGTCTCGGCCCCCGATTTCGCTGATTGGTAGCGGGGGAGCGGCGGAGTTGACCCGTCCAACCCCAACACCTACCGACGCCGGGCGGCAGCAGGTCGCCCGAAGAACTGACACCGCCCGTGGCTTCAGTGCTGTGTTTTCGATGAGAGGAGAGTGAGGGTTTACTTCTTCAGTGGCTGCTGTCTCTGCAGGACGAGTATCCACTGTGAGCTGTCAAGCCAGTCAACAACAGCAAATTCATACCACCCGCGCCCGCTCCCGGCCCGGTTGGTTGATGTTGACGTTGGTAGTATCAGACTCGAGGCCGCAAGGGTACTCTCGCCGTTCGGTTTTAATTCGATCCGTACATAACATATGTCTGCTTCCAACTTCCAAATCTGTCACCGCGCAGCCGTATGGCTTTCATGGCTTGACTATACAGTTCGAGGCAAGGTATCATGATAAGCACTAAAAGCGGACAAATGTCGTTCTGTATCACGATATTCCACCTGTGTTGTTGTCCTGCAGTCTTGAGGGAGTTACCATTCACCAACGAACACGAGCCGGCAGGGGTATGTGAGACATGCAGCAAAAGTGATATCTGATTTTATTCTGGCAATAAGGTGATCCCTTGCCTCATCATTCGTCGACGCTCCCGAGCATTTATCAGGGAGACACAGCAGTCTCGGTCGGGCTGTCGTGTGTATAACCAAACACCGAGTTCTGGTTTGTTGGAGAAGATGCACCGTTTCCTGCCCACCGCTCTTCTCGGGAACGGTGCCGTATATGGCAGCTCATCGATGCGGCTAAGATGCTTGTAAACCATCCAATCTTGAACTTCCCAGAGGGTGGAACTGCCGTCTTCAACGTGTTTCCTGTAGTTTAGCATTGCGGCAGTGTGCTGTGCCCTGAGACGCGAGATCCCCTGAAGACTGTGGGGAAACCTCGAAACGAAACCTACCAAGACCCTCGACCTGGCATGCTCGATCCTGGTAACTCACTGAAGATCAGTCTTTTGCTGGCAACGATTGACTGATCATTACTGAGAGTTGGAGAAGAGCAGAGAGGAGCGACGTGGTTAGTGTACCCCACGCCTGTGCCGAACTGCTCCGTCTCCAGGGTGCTCGTTCCGTGCGAGCTCTACTACAAGAGTACCTGCTCGAGAAGGCTGGGCCGGAAATGCTTCTCTGTGGCTGCTTGTGAGTCGTCTTCAGTAGACATATACTATCATGACTGCGGGAGAGTTTACTCGTTGTCACCCCACTGACGTGATGAGAAACCCTTCAGTCATTCCCATAGGCCCAGCCTTGAGCCTCCGCAGCTGCAAATCAATAAGGAAGGGTTGACGTGCAGCTTCTTAGTGATGAGGTGCTGGTCAACAGTGGCTTGCTGCATCGATGCATTGTCGATGCGAGGCAGGCTCAGGCAGGACGACGAATCCGGCCAGTTGTGTGCAACCAACATGAGATCCTCGACGTGGGGTTGACAGTTTGCAGAGGTGCCATAGGTTGCTCTTCCCGCACCACCCCAACTATTTGTTTCGCTCCAGTCAAAAAGAGGTTCTTACCTGCAAGATCGATGAACAGCATTGAGGGCTGTGTGGACCACAAGCAAGCCGGCGGCTGGCACGGGAAGCCGTCATAATCTCTCCATGGTTTTCGTGCTGTTCCGAGGCACCTAGGCGATGCTTGCTTTTGATCATCCCGCCCTCGTCTATCCTGACACACCAAGTCGGCCTCTAAACGGGCTGTCAAGGCGAGCGAATCTGATTTACCGCCGCATGGCAAGGTCAGGAAATGGCCCGGACCAGTCGTTCGACCTTCACCTCCCACACTCTGGACGAGGCGGGGTAACCATACACACAGTGCAACCGCCAGACTGCCCTACACTCAAAGTCGTCAGCCGATACTCTCGGCGCCATGTCTCCAATCTTATTGGATATGCAGGGTATGAAACTCGCCCTATAGGTATATACCTCTGTATAGATGAATATCGGAGGTGAGGGCAGGTCGTCGTCAGGGCCGGGAGACCGAAAGGGAAAATGTGGAGGTCTTTCTGGAAGAGCACCCCAGACAATGGTTCATTTTTCTCGGCAACAGCCTTTTCTCCAGACAGATGCGCCTCTCAGGGCTCGGCAGGGGGGGCAAAGCAGTGCGGAACGATGGCTCGGCAGGGCGCGGGTTGCTTGCTTTTTCGATGCGTCCAATGATTCGGCACATCGGGCGCGTCAGGAAGGCGATCAATCTTGGGCTCGCTGGCCCCGGCAGCCATTCAGCCGCCTTAGACGGCCTTGTTCGATTTTCAGCGAGATGAGAACCGTGAAAAGCCGGAATTGTCGCGAGTTGTTGGCAGAGGTGGCAAGCAATGCCAACTGATGAGGGTCAGATGCGGTGTGAACGCATTGGCAGGAACACTCTTCTGTGCCTGAAGGCTGCATTCGGGTCACTGGACCGAGCGGTGAGGCCGCTTGGCGTGGAGAGAAGGTTGCAGTGATGCATCGCCGTCTCTCGGAAGAGGGGAGAAAGCCATAGCGAGTATCAGAAAATATCGCAGCGATCGAGGGTGGGAAGAGGGTATTGGGGCCAAGAGGATGCTGAGACGCGGGAATGTGTTGCTGGTTCAACTGAAAAAAAAGTGTCAAACAAGTCATTCATGCTGGATTCCTTCATGAATCCCGTCATCCTTGATCGATCCTGGTGAGTATGATTAGTCTCTAAACGCACCAATTGGGAGCTGTGGTGAATGTACATAGCTTACTGCTGGTGATAGGTGAGGTCTAAGACAGAAAGCCACTGGTAGTTGGTTCAAGAGAAAAGTGGGCCCCTCGAGATTACAACAAGCCACTTTGAGGGTTTGTTTGGCGCGCCGTTGATGTTTGGTGGACGGGTCATGTTTGATGCTAGAGCTTGCCTCAAGGTGAAGGTGGCATCGCGGATCTGGGCCACGGGCAGCATGAAAAGACCCCGAAATGATCTCCGATAATTTTGAAGTCGTGCGTCGGGTTGACTGGATGCAACACACCCTTTTGTCACTCGTCCTTGTGTCACCACCCTTGCCTGCCGGAACTGCTGCTGATGGTCAGAACTCAGAAGCTTCTCCTTCACCGTGCATGATGGGCGTTGGTGATAGCCGTTTTGGGAACAAGGTGAGCTGGCACAGCGCGGGTAGGTAGAGATAGATGGAGATAGCAGAGAGATGGCAGAGACTGTCTGTAGTGAGAACGTGTGAGTGAGGTTCAACAGTCAGGGGGCCTGGCCTCGTCCATTTTGATTTCCGCCCCATCTTGTGGCCATCGCGCACATCCCGGTCGGCTTCAATCAGAAGTCGTCGATAATTGCGGAGGCGCTCGGGCCTAGAACCCACTGCGAACGAGGGTTCCCTGGGTGGCTGCCGAGGGCCCGACCTGAGACCCTTTTTGGTCTCTTCGTCTCGACAGGGAAGGCCGGGGTGAGCAGGGCCAGGGTCGCGGTCACCGTGTCTCCCGCCCACGCAACTGCCAGCGCCCGCGATTCTTCAACTCTCTCCCTCTTCTGCATCCCTTCCATGCCGTCAAACCGCCAGACTCGACCCCCGAGACACGATCCGCAACGCACTCGTCCATCGCCTCCCCAACAGATCGCTCATTCCGTGCATTTCGGCAAGTTTGCCCTGTGCATAGCCCTGACGAGCTTGGCATCCCTCGGGCCTCTTGTGTTTGCCTGCTTGCGAGAGCCGGTCCCTGTCTTGTAAAACCAGATCAGATCCCTCCCGCTGCACCTCATCATCCTGAACATATTAACGATTGCTGGAAACAATTGATAACCTGGAACCACCACCACTTCGACCCCGGACCTAATCTCGACGACAACTACGGATACTCCGAACTTCCCTGTCTATCTCGACTACCGTGCTGCTGTTATCACACTCATCACTATATATATATATACCTACATAAAGGCATTCGCCGGGTTCAGGACGCGTGGACTGGGGAACCCGGCGGATCTGGATAGCTTCTCCGGACAGTTCGAGACTTCCCCGCAAAGCCGGAGACCGAGACGCGCCTTCGATTCCCATGTTTTCAGTCGGACGACACACCAGTGACTTGCAGGAAACGACGCTGATTTGGGAATGGCCACCGTGGGAAGAGAGGTCGAGCTTCATGCCGACTGTGAAATGATCGTCATGATGGCTTACAAGTTTGAGAATCTCCCTGATGGGAGAACATGAATGTTCGGGGCCGCCGGCGGTGGAAGGTAGGCGGTTGATTCCGTTTGTTCACCCCGACAACTTGCTGACCATGCATTCAGAAACACCGCCGATGCCCGCCCCATCACTTTTTGAAAGATTTAACCCGTGGGGTGCTCCTGCTGCGCCAAAGGACCAGTCTCGGGCACCCCCTCAAGTGGACACCTCTGCTGCCAGTACGCTTGATGCATCTCGAACCATGGCAAATGCTGACGATGGTTCAGATCGTGCCTACGCAGGACAAGGCCAGTTGACGCCAGTGAGTTCACTGTCGAGTGGATCACAACCGAGCGAGCAGAACATCTCGCCCAAAACACCAAATGCTAGACCTGCCACTGACAAGCCGGACGAATTCTTTGCTCCTCAAATTGCCAATGATTCGCCTCCCCCTCAACCAACAAGGAGATCAGGGGGTTATGGGGGGTTGGGTAACGGGACTGATTTCGACGACCAGCTGCCGCCATCAAACCCAGCAAGGAAACAATCACCACCGAATCTAATGGAACGCCTGAATTCCATCGCTCCCGGGCCGTTTGATGCCAACAGAAGGCCTTCGAGCAGTGCTCGTAGCGATATAAACGATCGTCCCGGTACTTCAGCTTCCAACCTTGGTAGCTTGGGTGGAGGACAGGCACAACCCAGCCTGAGAAAGAACGGCTATGGGGGTTTTGGCGTTCCTGCGAGGAGTCCGAGTCGGCAGGAAGACAATCCTCCGCCATTGACACCCAGTCGCGCCGATACATTTCCTCGTCCGAATGAAGGCTTTCCGCCACCCCAGCGAACACCTTCTGCGCCACCCGCGGCCTTGAGAATTCAGCCGCCAGACAGATTACGTGCCCCATCAGAGTCTTTTTCAGACAGAGATGGCGGGACATCGCCAGACAGCCGAGGGTCCATGATGAGCGACAGACCTCGCCGTCCCAGCCGTGGGCCAGACACTTCGAGACCTCCACCTCCTCGCAGTGCTACACTCCGACCCACTACCCCTGGTCTCCCAACTATCAACCTTGCTGAGGAGTTCGGCGTTGGGAATCCTTACCATACGCCTTCGGAATCGACAGGATCAAGCGTGTCTGTTCACAGCATGTCGGTACAGAGCGTGTCAGCCCAGAGCAGTTTTGAGCGTCGCCCTAGCCAAGCGAGCTCCCGAACTAGCCCACCCAGGTCCATAGCATCGAGATCTGGACGGAGGAAGCCTTCTGACACATCTAGTTTTGATAACTTGATGTCGGATCTTCAGTCTACAATGGACGATAATCAGCAGAAACCGCCAGGTCCTGCCTCTCTCAAAATGCCATACAAGGGAGGTAGAGATCGGCCATCGCCACTAAGCGCTCGTCCGCCACCGCCAGAGGGAGGATATGATCCACGCATCGACCCGCGTGGTCAGCGACGAGCAGCAGGAGGATCCCCTCTTCCCTCTCCGTTGGAGATCTCGCCGCTTGGCGAAAGCCCTGCCATTATGACACCTAGCATCTTGACACCTGGATCTGGAGCTCAGCCATCTCCAGGCTGGCCGACCCCGAAACCGGAACCAGCTCGACCTCGTGAACAGGAGCCGCCTGTACCGCAACAATCAGCGTTGAGAGAGCTGCAGGGAGCGTCTCCCATGGACAGGTCACAAGGTCCGCAACGAGCACCGCCGATGGAAGCACCAAGAGAGCTTCAAAGGGCACCCACGATGGAAGCGTCAAAGGAGACCCAGAGGCCACCCGTGGAGCCTTTTCGACCTCAGCTCCAAAGAGCACCAACAATGGAGGTCCCGAGACAACTCCAGAGAGCCGCCACGATGGACGAGCCAAGGGACATGCAAAGACAAGATCCCAGCAGAACTCCGCAACGACCTCGAGACCCCCGTGACGAGCTTCGCGACGGCAGACCTCTCCACGAACGATCCCGCTCGCAACCTCGCAACTTGCCTCCTCCCTCGGCCCAGCCTTCCCGCGGCGACTGCAAGGCATGCGGGCTGCCAATCAAGGGGAAATCGATTTCCAGCGCCGACGGCCGTCTCACCGGGCGCTATCACAAGCCGTGCTTCGTCTGCTCGACCTGCCAGGAACCATTCACGTCAGCGACGTTTTACGTCTTGAACGACAGACCCTACTGCGAGCAACACTACCACAAGCTCAACGGCAGCTTGTGCGGGAGTTGCGGCCGAGGCATCGAGGGGGAGTATCTCGAGGATGAGACTTCTCGCAAACACCACGTCGGATGCTTCAAGTGCGGCGACTGCGGCATGGCGCTTCGTGATGGGTACTTTGAGGTCAACGGCAGGGCGTTTTGCGAAAAGGACGCCTGGAGGCGGGTGCAGCAGCCTCCTCCTCCGCCTATGATGATGGGCGGCGGCAGGGGAATGGGTGGTCCTCCCGGACGAGGAAGAGGGGGCATGAGGCCGCCGGGACCGATGGGGCTGCCGGGGGCGAATCCGAGGTTTGGGCCGAACGGTCCGTATGGGAATAGTCGACTTGGACCGGGACCGAGACCGAAGATGGAGAAGAGGATGACGAGGTTGGGGATGCTGTAGGGGTTACAGTTGAACGGTTATCTATCTGATCACGCCGAACCGAACCTCCCTTCCCCGGTTAATATTAATTCGACATTTTCGACAATTCTTGACGCTGAGCTAATAACATGAGATAACGGCTTGACGTCTGACACTTTTTTTTTCTTTGTTTACGGAAACTCATAGACTGAGGAACTTTTTTTTCTTGTTGGATTCGGCTTTTTATACCCCCCCCCTTATTGTGGATTTGGCTTCGTATATATATATATATATACCCACCGGGATATTCTGGACAGGTTGTTGTTGTCCTTTTTTATCCTTTTTTTATTTTTTATGATACGATAATTTCAGGCTGGCCAACAGCATATTTGGATGGAATATTTTTGGACTGGTGGATGGATGGATGGGTGGATTAGGGTCTGGGATAGGGAGGGGAGGGAACAGAGGGGGAGTTGTGGAAAATGCATTTGGTGGTGGAAGGATGGGATTTCTGGGGATGGGGAGGGGACATGATTGTGTTGCACGGGTTGGGGGGTTCCTGATGTAAGGGCCCGGTGATTGCTTGAATTTGACGTGGTGATACGCGACGGGTGTGATGGATGGATGGACGGGCGGTTACATGAGATATTGAAGGGGGTTTGATGTTGGGATATGCTGTGCGTCGTCATGTCATGGTGATGTGTACAGGCAGGCAGGCAGGCGGGGAGATAGCTGAGATTTTGGAAAAGAGACAATTTTTAGTTGCTAATATATGGAAGACATATTGACCGTTCCTGTTCGCTTTTTGGGGTGATATCGAGGAGGTTTGATGACGGCATGGGGGTGTGAAAAGGTCTGTCTATCTATGCAAAACTCATCTGGCATGTTGCGTATCAGATTCCCGTGGACGGGTAGATGGACTTTCAGACAGATGCACTCCGATTGGGGTTATGATGTGGTGGTCGGTACCTACCCGGCAAAGATGGCCGATGAGAAATGATACAACGATACTGTGGGTGTGTTTTCCATTCCAGATAGTTTGCTTGTTTCAAGTTGGGTCATGGTGTTCCACTGTCTCGGGATAATACCGAGAGCTTGTACTCCGGACTTTGATGGCGAATATGGCCACGACTGTCTGGAGCCCGGGAGGACGTTTGAGCAATGATGGAAGTACCGAACGTTTTGCTGGCTTTTTTGGGGGGGGGAGGAATTGCTCCTGTTGTTTTGCGGGATATATATGGGATTAGAGAAGGAAGTTGGTGTAATGTAGCTCTGCAAGAGATCACTCGTCCTTCAGGTGCCTTGGGGATGGTTCAAGTGCTAGAAATGCGGTTGGATAGGTATTCGCTAGTTACAAAAGGTTGTGGTGTTTATGGGTAAGTTCACGTAGGTAGCCGGTGTCCCATCTTCTAGATCTATGGTTTCTGAAGGAGAATCCCCAGGTTAGTAAGTAGGGTAGGTGGGTACTCGGTCATCCTTTCATTTTCGAGGCTTGCCGACTGGGACTTTTGCCTAGAGTTCAAAGAAGATTGTCCGAAAAGGAACGCCAACAGATTCGATCCGGGTCGGTTTATGTCTGGGATGAGAGGGAAGCTGGCATGCGGAGGTGGACTGATGGAAAGTCATGGAGCGCCAGCCGTGTGTCTGGGAGTTTTTTAACATACCGCGAGATGGAAGGCAAGCGACGGAATGGTTTTGGGAACTCGAGGAGGGGGCTGGGAGAACTCCGGATTCTTGTCGTGGCAGTGATGAGGATCAGGATGATGGGGAGCCAGACAGTTTGGCGGCTGGTATAGATCATACCATCAGTGCTGCTAAGGAATCGAGGCTCTCTCCAACTTCCGCGAGGCCAGCCCGCTCAATGTGTACCCAATCTCCACCGCCCATCCCACAACACCGTTTATACACAGCTCGCAGAACCTCCGAATAGAGTTTAATCACCCCCTTCTTGAAACTGACGATAGCCGATCTCCGATTTGTTTTGACAAGCATTATTTCACTCAATCACCTCCGGGGAAACCACAACCGAAATTATCATCCTCTACACCGTCTCCTCCTCCACAAAAATCCGTTGTTCCCTTAATGCGCGCTAGAAACTCGCTTCGAAACGTTTACGCCAGGGGGGGCGAACGGACGCCCGTTGCCAAGTTTCGCTGGGCTTTTTCTTTTTTTTCTTTTTTCTTACTGGTTTTCCGCCACAGAGATCTTGTGGACGATGAAAAATCGTCCCCTATTGATAATGATTGGCGTTGGGGGGAAAATGATGTGCACAATCTCAGGTGACACTGCGTCGTCGATTCCCTGTGGCTTGCCGGCTGGGTAAAATAGGAGAGAGTCCTTTACGATCGACAGAAACTCGAGGGATCATTATATGATTTGGCCTAGAAAAGATAAAGAATCAACTTAACCAAACCTGTGTCCCTGACGATCATTGCTTGTTTGGCAGGTTATTGTATTTACGGGTTGTATGCAAGATAAGATTTCTAATCAGCCGGCAGAGAGGACAAAAAAAGGCTTGTTTGGATTTGGCATTGGAGTTGGAGTGGGAGTTTGGGACTTTGGTTAGGTGGGTTGCAATAGACTAAACCAAAGCGCCAGAAACAAAAGTTTCATTTCCCTCGGCGGTACTCGTTGAATTATTGACACCAAAAGAACGGTTCTTCTGCAAAGGACGACAGCTGAGCCGGTGCGGTCTCCGGTGTGATGTTACCATGCTAGATTAGGTGTAGATATTGTGCCGTAGAGCACGACGCTGCGGCGTGGGAGGTGATTGGTTGGGTCAGGACACAGGTCTGCGTAACCTCAGTTGGTGATGGGAATCGTGGGGATAGATTTGAAGGATCAATAGGCAGGCAAGGCTCACTGGAGCAAAGGGTCTTCGTCGTCGTCGTCAAAGTGAAGCCATCGTGGGCTTGAATGGTGAAATGGCAAGCCCATGCGAGGAGGGCCGGGATGCAGGTGGCTTGTGGGACGAACTGGTGGCTTGGTGGCTTCGATTCGAGGTGCATCACACACAATTGTGACTGTCTCTCGTGTCCGCCGAGTCTCACACTTACTTCGTGTTCCCCGTCATGATGTGGTATTTTGTGCCTGGAGGTGCAGAGACGGATTACTGGACTTGGATATATCATGAGGGCGTCTGACGTTCTGTGTGAACATGGTATAATGAGGATTCAAATCTTACGTACTTGAGCTCTCGATGTTGCGGTTGGTTCTCTGTGACAGGTCTAGACTCTGGGCTAGCAAATCCCCTGCTCGGGGTAGCGCTGCTCGGTTGGGTGGCCGTTGGCGTCATTTCCGCACCCCTGTCTCATCTTATCAGTGCATGCAGCGGCCACAAGTCGTTACCTACACGTGCTACCTCTTGAAAAGAAGAGAACTTGAAGTGTTACGTGTCCGAGGCGGTGGGATCAGGTTTGTCTCCCTCGTGAGAGGGCGATCGTTATCCATCGTGCGACAGCCACGAAGAAAAGAGCGGGTATCTCTGCTGCGATAACCCAGGAAAAGGCGGTCGATCTGTCAAACGATTCCATGTTGAACCAGAAACAGAAACAGTCCCCTAATTCGGAAGTGGGCCTGGGCTGCATTGGCCCTGTCGTGCGCTAAGCTTTCTCCACTCCCTGCAGAAATCTTCAGGGGCTTTCCCTTGTTTATCGAAAGTCGAGAAGGGGGCAAACGACAGGTCGGACCGCGCTGCCCCCACGGACCAGACCGGCCGAAAGATACAAGCTCTTGTCATGCCTCGTTCTGTGTGACCTGTGAATGTCTCGTCTTTTTTGCTCTACCTTGATTGAAGTACTTCTGTTCTACACAGAACGTTGTCGAAACGTTTCCCGTTATCGCACCAGAAAAAGCGTTGGCTTCTTCGTGCTTGTGCACCGAAAACGCACGTAGGACTCTGGGCTTTTTTTTCTTCTGGCGCTGAGGCGTGCCGCTCTCAACTTAACCTCCGCTTCTCCCTTTTTATCGTCAATTTGCCTAATATCAGCTACGGTGTGGGTGGCCGCCAGTCTTTACTGCCTTCCTTTTTATCCCCCAATCGGCAATCGCGATCCAGTATCGTGATCTCAGCTGCACTCTCCTGGTTTCTGCGACCGACTGCCAACGGTAGTCCCCTCCAAGGTCGACCGACCGACTGAGTCGAACATCGCGACTTCGTTTTCCATTCTCTAGGCCGCAGACAGGACAGCATCGTACCGAAATGCCCGTATAGCGCCGATCGTTTTACACACCTACATTCGTTTCACGTTTCCCGACCACATCGCGGCGTTGACCACCACCATACCAAAATCGAAATGTTGACAAAAACACACATTCGCCGAGTGCTTACTCGGCCAAAAACTTATATCCCGGCTCTTGCGGTGTTTGTTCTCTGCTGGATCCTGCTGGCGCACCACGGTGGCTATAGAGTGGTTCCTTTCTACGACCGTCCAGTCAACACTGAGCGCGACCCAGGTACGGATTGAGTTCTCCGGACGGATACTGGCGTTTGCTGACCACAAAATAGATGAGCGCAAGGAGCTTGCGTTGCAAGCGCAAAGACAACTGTTCGAGAAAGACTGGCGCGATCTGGAAAAGTAAGTGACACCCTGGAAAGCCATTTCACCATCTGCTTGACGCTAACGTTCGTCTTCTAGGAAACCTGGACTAGGCGCCGTATATGGCAACACCTTGAACAGCCTTACCGACCGGGACACCAGAAAGCCATCGCACGAGGCCAAGCTGACCCTGGGTGACAACTCCACCTCCTTCACCAAGGAACGTCCCGCTATCTACAACCCATATCCCAAGTACAACTCAAAGGAATGGTTGGCCACCCATGCCCTGTATGTGCCTTGCATTGGAGCCACGGGAGACGAAGTCGAGGATATCAAAGTCTTCAGGGGCCGCCCGCGCAACTTCCCCGACCCCGGCTTTGGAAGCTACAGCACGCTTGGACTTGACCGCAACCTTTGCTTCGAAAGAGAGACTCGGATGGGCCAGTACGGAGTAAACCCGGTGATGGATAAGGACGGCCAGCCGGTCAACTGGGACAAGGTCAACTGGGGCGAGTTGCAATCCAAATGTGTTGATCAGAATCAGGCACGTTTTGCCACGAGCGGTCCGCCGAACGCCTATGTCGACGAGGAGGAGGACAGCGAGCCTTCCCCCGACCTGAAAAAGTACGACGAGTCTGCCGAGAAGCAGACGCCCAAGGACCTGTTGGCTACATTCAGACGGTTCTGGCGTGGTCCGGATGCCCGCCCGCTTCGCTCAAGATCGATTAAGGGCGTCTTCGAGAACAAGCGCGCGTACAATTCGACCGTCAAGGCCAGAGAGGCCAGAACCGCCATTCTGCTGCGATCCTACACCGGAAAGGAGTACAATGATAACGACAAACAAGCCATTCGGTCGCTCATTACAGAGCTCAGCCTGCGAACTGGTGGAGAGTATCAGGTTTTCTTGTTTGTGCATTACAGAGAAGACGAGTTCGATATCTGGGCTAGCGAGGACCTGTACCGTCAAGCGATTGAGAAGCACGTTCCCGAGGAGCTCCGCAGCATCACCATTCTTTGGACCGAGGGAGCCGTTGACAAGATGTACCCCAAGCTCACTGTCAAGGCGAGGAAGGTGCACAACGGCCAGTTCCTGCCTGTCCAGATGTTTATGCAGGAGTTCCGGGAATTCGACTATGTTTGGAACTGGGAGATGGACTCACGGGTGGTTGGCCATCACTACAATGTGCTCAACAAGTTGGCTGAGTTTGGCCGCAAGCAGCCTCGACGGGGACTCTGGGAGCGCAACGAGCGCTTCTACATCCCTTCTTACTATGGAGGGTTCGAGTCCAAGTTCCGCCAAACGGTGGAGAGACAAGTCGGGGATGAGACGATTTGGGGCGCTCCCAAGCTTCCTGTTGTCAACCCTGTCGGTCCCAAGCCACCAGTCGAGAATCCCAAGGACGACAATTACAAATGGGGTGTTGGTGAGGAGGCCGATCTGATCACCCTGGCGCCCATATTCAATCCAGTCAACAGCGGCTGGATTATGCGCAACCAGGTGTGGGGATACCGAAACCTGAACTTCCCATGGGGCAAGCTACCTCGCCGGGCTACGATCATTACTCAAGTCAGAGCGTCAAGGAGGTTGATTGACGTGATGCATGCTGAGGATCTCAGAGGCAACCACGTCGCCTCCGAAATGGTTTCTCAGACCACCGCTCTCCTCCACGGACTGAAGGCTGTGTATGCGCCCATGCCAGTCTACTTTGACCGGGCGTGGAGCGGCAGCCAGCTGGCCAAGTGGTTCAACGGAGGCCCCAAGGGGCAAAGTGGCAGCTTCGGCAGCGCCATGGGATGGGGACAAGAGGGGAGATACCTGGGCAGCACATGGTACTACCGTGCCATTCCACCTCAGCGATTGTACAACAACTGGATGGGGTACGAGGACACTGGCATCGGCGGCCCCGAGTGGGAGCAGAAGCACGGGAGGACATGTCTTCCTTCGATGATTCTGCACCCGATCAAGGAGGTGAAGCCAACGGAGAAGGGGTATTCGACTGATTCGAAGCTTCCTTATGATTGAGAGGGGCTACAAGACAACACCAGCCGGTCTGATGGAAAACAAACAACAAAAAAAAGTATCCCGCCGAGTTGCTTGGTTTGAGAAAGAGGCTGCAAGGGTTGAAGGGCAGGACGATTTACTTTTTTTTTTTCTGCGGCGGAAATTTTGGGGGGAGGGACGAGGGTTATGAAGCCACCACATGCTTTTCTTTGGGAAAGGGCAGATGTACCGCTTACCTACCAAGCAACTCGTTTATTCATGAGGAGGTTACCCCAGGTTATTGTAACCAGATCATTGGATCTGGGGGTCGCGACCTCTGGTGGAGCATCATCGTCATTTTATCATGGGATGCATCACATTTTTATATACCCCGGATCATCATCATGAATATGGCCTCCCCCTGCCCCTGCCTGGGGGAGGGGGGGGGGGGGGTTGTGGGATGACATGTAACACACACACACATTGCTGCTTGTATGATAAAAAGCCACGATTTGTTTTGGGAGTTTTTGGAGTTGGTAGAATGGATGGATGGGAAAGGGGGGTAGGGGGATAGCATGGCATGTTTTTGGGAGCGTGATTCAAAAAAAGTACTGTATAGATAATTCTTAATGAACGGAATGGCATTTTTCATGAATATTTTGTTTCTTTATGTTGAGTATTGATGGGAAAGGGGCGTGTCAAAGTGATTCCTCTGGCGGGTTGGTGGTTTGGGTAAAATCAGGGGTCCACCCTTGTTCAAAAATAGCACCGCGTGACAGGCTGGCTAGTGGTGGAAGAGAAAGGATGATCCGATGGGGATTGGATTTGCCGGGTTTGTAGGTGATGGGATGGGATGGGCTTCTAGAACTTTTGGATTTGGAGGTGTAGGGGGGCAAAGGAGGGAGAAATGTGAACCCGAGTTTGTTGACAGTTTTTCGGGGGTTGATGATGATATCTACGATATGAAAAGTGGTGAATGATAGGGAAGGTGGGTCGGATATTAATCTTTTGGATCACCTAGCAATACCACATGCCATTTCCATCTTAGATGGGTAGGTGTAAAGCTTATCATTATGTTCCATGTCCGGCAGGCGCGGAAGGATCCTAGTAGGTATCACGGTAGTTTTTTTTTGTTGTTGGACTTCTGGAAGGTGCGGTGTGTAATTCTCGAATGATGCACGGGAACGGAGACGGAGAGACAGTGTGCTGGAGTGGTGTAAGTGAAGCCGGGAGAACCGATGGTGTAAGACATCTCAACTCACTTCCTCCATAACCAGGTTTGGGGGGAGTCATGGCCAGCAGCCCAGAGCGGGACCGAACAGGAAAAGAGTTCGGTGTTAAGACCCGGAAGTTAGAACTGGCCTGGGGGAAAGAAACTCCAGCCCAAGATGGGGAAAATCCAACAATGAGAAAATGGATAGCCTCAAGCACGACAACCTGGGATTGACAGGGCTGCCGTTGAAAATCGATCTCGTGGCGCCTGTAAGCCCCAAAGTTGTGGAGCGACATGGTCAGACTTTCAGCGCTTGAACAACGCCAAATCAGCCCAGAACGACAAGCCACTGTTCATGCTGAGCCACAAACGCCTTGGGAATCTTTGTAATACCTGCGTTTTGATTGGACAGAGATCCAAAATGGGGTACGGGTTGTGGGGATGTGGTCTGGGTGAGTCGATTGATGGACGACCCATTGTTCGTGTTTGCCGGGTGGTCCGTTGAACTTGGCAGTCACACGGTGTGCGGTGGTGGTGGTCAAAGGGCAGGGCTGCCAGGTGGGCTGGGCTCAGGCACCGGAGTTTGTGGCATGTTTGTTTTAAAAGGGATGAGGTTCCCGCCCAAAGTCTGAAGGCTTTTTGGTCTTTTTGTTCTTATGATCAGTAAAGCATTTATTACCTACACAGACGATTTTTGATCTGGGGATCTGGAAGTACCGGACAAACGTTCAACAAAACGAGTTTCATCAACCCAGCCAACCACAAGCTCTCCACTTGTTCACTTACACGCGGTCTTCAACAACAACCACAACCTTTTATACACCACCGCTCTCACCACCACCACCACCACCACCACAACAACAACAACAACAACAACAAACAACAACAACAACTTTCTTCTCTCTTAAAGTTCAACTCACAAAAACAAAGCCGTCAAAATGTCCCCGACACACACCATGTCCGCCCACCTCTGCAAACAAATCGTCTCCTCCTGGCGCGAGAGCAGACAGTCCAACACCACCACCAGCAGCCCCCTCCCTTCCCCCCCAAACAACATGGGCTCCTACTTCCCTCGCTCTCTCTCTTCCTCATCATCACCAAAGACCTCGCTAGACAACGGCGACCGTCACGACACCTCTGTCCCTCTGTCAAGACAAACGTTCAACAACAACAACAACAACAACAGCAACTGGAGATGGGGGTCCCGTTAAGCGGAAGGAACTGATTGGTCCAAAAAGGGAAGGAGGAAAGAAAGAAAGTGTTATCGTATGATTTGAGGGAGGATATCGCACCACCCAACTACACCACACCACACCACACCATTTTTATTTAATACGACTACGAACCACCCACACCAGTTACTAGAGAGAGGGAGGGATGGATGCCTGGATGGGGTATGCCGAGTTATGCAGGCCCATCGTTGGTGGTACACACACCTTAGACTTGGGTTTGAAAGGAGGGAGGTTTAGTCGACATTACACAACATGAAATGGGCGGTGGAATACAAGGGATTTTTGGGCTGGACTACTGGACTGGACTGGAATTGGATGGCGACATTCTACAATGAAGAGAGAGGGAACATCATTCGCAGCCCGCACAGCCAGCTTGGCAGGGCGCTGGACAAACACAACGGAGTTAAACGGAGAGGGATTCATTGATTTTGCTTTGTTATCATCATCATTATACCAATTTACTATTTTTTCACCATTTACTTGAACTATGTCGCAATATCCTGCTTATGTCACTGTGGGTGAGAGTGAAAGTTGGCATTTTGCCTTGTAAGGTGTGAATGAGATGAGATGGCGCAATCGACACTAACAATTGACAGTTCCCTTGTGCTGGAAAAAGAAGATCATTTTGTTGGCCGCTTCGGTACCGAATATCTCTATAATGAAAATTTGGCTCGCCCAGTCATGAATCCATAACGGAAGGTTTCTTTGCGCGGTGTCTGTTACGCAAAATTCTTTCGAGAATCGTGCCATGCGAGAGGGAATGTCATGCCATTTTTATCTAAACCGGGCGTGCCGCAGGTCGCCGTTTGTTGCTGCTACCTTGACCGCTGTTACTGGTGTAAGTGTTTCTCGCACGGTGTGGGGAATGGATCGGACCCGGAGAGCGGTACAGGAAAGGGGAGAACCGGTGGGAATTGAGATCGGGGAAAGGTTTATAAGGTCCACATTTTCCCGTTGGGGGAGGGAGATCTAACGGGAATGCCGGTGACCGGGTTTGGCTGCCGGTTTTTGGTGGTGCGGAGGGAGGTGATGGATTGATACCATATCTTTCTACTTGCTCATTTGTGCCAATGCCCCAGCTCTGCATGTTGAGCGAAGGCTGTATTGGCTTGACACACCTGTTTGAGTTACCCGTTGGAGATTTGTCTCGAGGACACAGGTGTCTGTGTTATTCATGATCTTTCTGGCATCGTCTGTGGCGTGAGTCGGCGACAGCAAGCTTGGACGAGGTTGGATGATTCTGGGTTGGTCAGTGAACGTTTGTCCCCGGCTGAACTATTGTTGTCCTCTATCTACTTGTACACATCCAGTTTCTCAAGATGTACCAACCCATTCGCAGGCTGTCAAATCCCGTCAGCTTTTCTTCATCCCCATTCAATCATAAAAGGAAGCTACTCACCGGGGCATACTGCCTCAACTTCACCCCCGCCTCCCTGAACACCGCCGCCGTATCCCCATCCATGCTATACCCGTGACTATACACCACCTCCCCGATCCCAACCTGAACAATCTTGATGCTGCACGTCAAGCACGGGTGCGTAGTGCAGTACAGCACCGCGCCCTCCCTCACCCTCTCCCTTCCCGCTTCAAGCAGGGCATTCTCCTCGGCATGGATACAAAGACAAGTCGTCAACCCGTGCCCTGACCCCTGACCGGCATTGCACCTGTCACATCCCCCCTCCCCACAGTTGACCAAGCCCCTGGGTGTACCGTTGTAACCCGTGCTGATAACCCTCTTATCCCTCACAATAACGCACCCAACCCGCCGCTTCATGCAGTTTGCCCTCTGCGCCGCCAGCTCAGCCAACGCCATGAAGTAGGCGTCCCACGACGGGCGGAGCCGGTCTTGATTCAACAAATCCAGCTTCCCCAGCGTGGCGTACAAGTGGGCGAGAGAAGAAGAGGTGTTCAACAACCTCACTGTCGCTCTTGATATCATCGCCTGGGTGCCGTTTACTGGATCGTAGAGATGGGAGTCGTTTAGTGTGACGAACGACTCGAGATCAGTAACTTCATGATCGGGTTCCGACTCCTCGTTTGGTCCTTTCAAGAACCGGCCGTGGTTGGACTGGGACTGTCGAGCTAGGAAACGTTTCCAGCGGACGGTCAAGGGGGCGTCGACCGAGAGGAGGAGGAAGAAGGGGCGGCGGGTGTACATTTCGAGAATTTCTTCTGAGGGAATGTCGGTTGTTACGAAGCGGTCGCGCCATCGTTTGGTGACGAATTCGAGGAGTTCTTCGGGGGTGGAGAAGGTGGTTTGGGTGGTGGTGGAGGAGGAGATGGAGGATGGGGGGGTGGTTTGGGTTGTTTGTTTTGGGGAGAGGTAGAGGTGGGTGAAGCCGTGGTGGTCGGCGAGGTAGTTGGCGATGGTGCGCTTGCCGGCGCAGATGCCTATGATATGTGTAAGTAAGAGTGGATGGGTGAGAGGCCAAGGTGGTCATGTGTTTACTGCCGCAGATTCCAATGAACATTTTGACTGTTGAGTGGAGATTGAAGATTGGTGTTTTGATCAGATGGAGAAGTAGGGATCCGAAATGAGAACGTCTATTCTCTCAGTAAATATCTACAACCATGAAACTCTCCGGCCAGCTAAGGTGTGTAATAAGTCCGTTTTGAAATGGCGGAGAACGAAGACGCGCTTCCAGCTGCAAGTCATCAACGCGTGAGCGCGTCTTCAAGCTCCTCGTGGCCGATGATTAACCGGTGGGATGTGTCTGTCTTCAGTTGGCCATGATATCAAACAATAGTACATTTTGGTTAAGGACTATTCTATGTTCACAGTTTGGTCCCGTTCCTTATTTCCCATATCTGATGGGCCGTATTCTAGAATCTCTCCGTGACCATCAGCCTTTGTCCAAGGTGGTGGCTCAGGTACCTTGCCTTGTTCATGGCGGGGCAGTCTGGTATACGCTTGAAGCAGATCCCTGGAAAGTGCGGGGCATCAGCCAGAGCTTCCTTCCTCCACGCCCCGCTATCGAACTGAAGCTGGTACCTCCCATCTGACTTCCAACTTGAACCGAATAGAACGGCAGTTGCGTATCGTATATAATCCAGGTCTTACCTTCCCAAGCTTGTGACACACCAGGCACCGGTCATCCGGTGATGCCACACCACACCTGACCAAAGCTTTGCAGCTTACCTGAGACGCACATGTGTTCCAAGGTGTATCTATCTCTAACGCTCTAGACGATTCGAGTCATCCACAACAGTATTATCCTTCTTTGCCAAATCCAACAAAGCCGCCAGGCTAGATCTTCTCAACGTCGCCGCTTTGACCAGTTCGCGAACAGTAACTTCGCTCCGAAATCGCGTACACAACTTGCGATCACAACCCCGCGGTCAGTCTTCCCCAAACACCAACGAATCGAGAATCAACCCAGCGAATCGACCCCGCGAGGCGACCACAGAGTACCATGGCGCCCGTCAAATTCGTCCCATTCTCTTCGGAGATAGAACTACCGTTCTATTCATCGCTTTTCTCGTCCAAACTCGACCATGACCGACTTGACGATTCCGCCCGCGCGGTTTTGGGCGTTTACGAGCCCCGCGTGCAGGCCGATCCCGAGGCCAGCGTGAGGATGCAAATACTGGGAAATGCCCTCACAGCCAAAGAGTAGGTTTCTGCAAATTGAACTTTTACATTGTGCTGTTCGAACTAATGGCTGACAGTGACGACAGCCTACCTGTTGGCACGAGTCGCGCAAAGGGGTTTATCAAGAACGTTAACACCATCGAAGATTTCAACAATGTCAACAAGACTGCCATGATCGAGGACATCGGCCGGCAGGTGTGTTTATTCTTGACCTGGGGCCAGTTCTTTGTGAACTAACCACGCTTTGGACACCAGATTTGGGATGCAATTCAAGACGGCACAATCTACTCAGTTCCCTCTCTACTGTCGTCCTTCGCGATCCTTTCGTTCGCCGACCTCAAAAAGTACCGATTTACATATTGGTTTGCATTTCCGGCCCTACACTTCAAGAAACCTCTATGGGAACGATCTGGCGACATCGAGCGGTTAAACTCTGGGGAAAGCGAAGCTCTCGTCGAGTCGGTTGGCACATGGCGGTATACTGTCAGCACGGAGAAGGAGCATGGTTTCTTTCTTGCGAAGAAGTCACGGGGCGAGCATGCCACAGGAAGAGGACCTGTGGACGACTCGATGGCAGAGGAAATAGGATACCAGTGGCAAATCGGGTCACTACGCGATTTTGAGAATGGCTTCTTCAACGACATCCCCGAGGAGGACCGATATGTTGCCTTTGTGGACCCCTCAAACTACCCTGAACACCCTTCATGGCCGTTGCGAAATCTCCTGGTCCTGATCTCGCATCGATATCGGCTGAAGAAGGTACAGATTCTTTGTTACCGTGATACCCAAGCACGCAGGCACGAGGCTCGGAGCATCATTCTCCCGTTGTCCTTGAACCTACCCAAAGATTTCGATTTCGCGACGGTTCCCGACGTAACAGGCTGGGAAAGGGACGGCGGATCGAAACTGAGGCGCCGGGTAGCCGATCTGGCCGAGTATATGGACCCGACCAAGCTGGCCGATCAAGCTGTGGACCTCAACTTGAAGCTTATGAAGTGGCGCCTGGCACCAAATCTGGAACTCGACACCATCAAAAACACCAGCTGTCTCTTGCTGGGTGCTGGAACGCTTGGCAGTTATGTGTCTAGGAATCTCATGGGCTGGGGCGTACGGAAGATCACTTTTGTGGACTATGGTGCCATTTCATTCTCGAATCCTGTTAGGCAGCCATTATTCGAGTTTGAGGACTGTCTTCAAGGGGGCAAACCAAAGGCCTTGAAGGCGGCTGAGGCGCTCAAAAGGATCTACCCGGGAGTGGAAGCCGAAGGGCATGTGCTCTCGGTGCCTATGTTGGGGCACCCAGTTACCAACGAGGCTAAGACCCGAGACGACTTCAATAAGCTACAAGAGCTGGTCAACTCACACGATGCCGTCTTCATGCTCTTGGATACCCGCGAGTCGAGGTGGTTGCCTACGCTCATGGCCAAATCCGCGAACAAAATCGTCCTCAATGCTGCGCTTGGATTCGACACATATGTGGTCATGAGACATGGAGCCAAACCGGAAGATGGGAGTGAAGACACCCTGGGTTGCTATTTCTGCAACGACGTCGTTGTTGCTGCCGATGTAAGTTTTCTGGCTGTCCCTATTCTCCACATGATACACAAAACTAACGAGCAAATAGTCCATGAAAGACGCAACCCTGGATCAACAATGCACCGTCACCCGTCCCGGAGTGGCAGCTATTGCCTCGGCTCTCCTCGTCGAGTTGTTCTCCAGCATTCTCCAGCATCCACAGAGGCAGCACGCCCCCGCACCTGTTCCATCAGCCAATGGAGAATATGAACGTGACCCCCCTGAGCACCCCTTGGGCATCGTACCACACCAGATCAGAGGGTTCTTGTCCTCGTTCAACAATATGAATATCCGTGGGAGGTCATATCCACAGTGCAGTGCTTGCTCCAAGCCAATTCTGGAAGCTTATGCAAAGGATGGATGGGGATTCGTCAAAAAGGCCCTAGCTGATAGGGACTATGTTGCCGAGTTGAGTGGGCTGGCTGAGGTTCAACGACAGGCGGAAGCGGCTGCTGCAGATGTGGAGTGGAGCGAGGAAGAAGGTGACGATGACGGCGAGGGTATACTACTATGACGTTAGTGAATGCTTTTGTAGATACGGGCTATACTGGCGTCTTGGTGTTAGCGGGGTTTCATGGTTACCCAGGGTTTAGGTCAAGTCTTTGGTCTTATGATAGATGAGATATTATATGCTGTTCTGCTTGAGATTTATCTGAGAGGTGTACTAAGAGAGTCGAGAGGAGTGCTAAGTTCTGCAGAGAACGGGCAGACCACGACACTCATCTTGTCTGTGGTAAAGCTACAAGCGAGCAAGTGTTGCCGAAACTGCTGCCTCCAGTGTCATCACATTGACCATCTTTGAAGCCTTTCATATTCTGTTCTGTCAAGTCGCTATACTTTTGTCCACAACATGATTGCTCTCGCAAGTCGAACCCCCGGCTAGATGCCCATCACGCCAACCCAACTTCGTCCTAGCCCCGCCAAGCTCATCCCTATCTTATCCCAAAGCGGTCAAACCCGTCAAAACTTCCCGCCCCACTTTATTTTTCCCTTCCCTCTCTCCCCAAAATTTCCCCACCACCAAACTTGGCCCCTTCCCTTTTTTCTCCAGCAACCACCCCGACAAAACAACCGACAAAGATGGCGCAAGGAGCCATCAAAAAGGCCCCCAAGGCCAACCCGGGGCTCACCAAAGCCAAGGGCAGCGGCGGCGGAGCGAAAAAGGTCAACAAACCCCAAAAGGCCAAGAGCGGCGGGAGCGCAGACAAGCAAAAGAAGAAGTTCACCTCGGGCATGGTGGCCAAGACGGAGCTGATGCTGGGGGCGAGGGCGGGGCATCTGGAGCTGATCGGGAAGGGGAGGGACAAGACGAAGAAGGGGCCTGCGACGGAGAGTAAAGGGGGGAGCCGGAAGTTTGGTTAAGACTGACTGCGCACTTTGTATGGTGGCAAGTCTGGGACGGAGAACGACGGCGGGGCGGGTTGGGAGATTTGGAAGGGGATGGAAACGACAAGGGAAAGGACGACAAGATACCCATTGTTTACGATATTGTTTCGCGATTCTTGCATGACTTTTGGGATTGGAAGGGATTTGGTACGACTCAATATGGCCGACAGACTGCTCGCTTTTGTAAAAATTGCATTTACGCCTCGACAAAACTCTCGGCGACTTCTCTCAAGACGCCCTCTACATACTTTGCGTCCCTCTCAACCTCGACCCTCCACGTCGACACAGCGATTCTCACCGCCTTCCTGCCTTGCCATTGCGTCCCGCTCACAAACATCTTGCCCGTCTGGTTGATCCGATCAACGAGAACATTATTCAGCGCCTCGTTTCTCGCCCGGAATAACACAATCATGAAGATGTCTTCCTCGACATGATTCTCAGTCTCAGGAAGCAGCTCGTAATGTTCAGAGTTGTGGATAAAAGAGGCGAGTTTCCTGGCAAGGAACACCATCCGGCTGAACATGGCCTCCATGCCCTCTCGGCCCTCGCTTTTCAGGACGGCATAAACTGGCAGGGCGCGGAAGCGACGGGAGTTCTCAAGGCCGATGTTCAAAGGGCCGAAGATCCCATCTTCTTGGGAACCGGCAGCAGAGGAGGATGGCGGGGGAGCCAGGTAGGCGGCGCCCGGGTTGCTAAACACTTGAGTGAGGGTGGATGGGTGGCGGGAGAAGAAAATGCCGTTGTCGTAGGGCTTTTTAACACGCACACACACACACACATATTAATACAGCAAGCAAATAAAAAGTTGAAAACATATACAAAAAAAAACTCAAAAAACTCACCACATTGAGAAGTTTATGCCCATCCACGCAGATACTATCCGCCAATTCCATGCCTGCGACACAGGCACGCAGACTAAGAAACTGGTCTGTTTTGGGCAGAGCCCGGGCAAAGATGCCAAAGGCGCCGTCGACGTGGATCCAGGCCTTGTAACGGTCAGCCAGGCTGCGGATCTTGGGCATGTCGAAGATGGCTGTGGCGAACCGGCCGGTGTTGACCTCGCCCGAGGAGATGGCTATGATGCATGCTGTGCTGTTTTTTTCAGCCTCTTTCAGGGCTGGTTCCAACTTGTCGAGGTCGATTCTCCACGGTTTGTCATCTTGTCCAACATCGAGCACGCACTCCTCCCCCAACCCCAATATCTTGGCCGCCTGAGCAGCGAGGAATGGGGTTC
>NW_001914858.1:725134-759501 GCF_000226545.1 Podospora anserina S mat+
GGGGGTCGGGTCCGGGGTCGGGGTGGAGATCTGGACCGGTGGGTGTGTTCGGGGTCGTCCTGATGGGCGGGATGGAGGTGGGAGGGCGGGTGTTCTTGGTGTTTGATTCGGAGGAAAGCTCCCGGCAATGGCTGACTTGGCAAGGTGCTAAGAGAAGACGGTGAGGCTCGGAGGATATTTGAGAAGGGCCAATGACGGGGGGAGGAAAAGTGCTTGAGAGGGATCTTTGAAAGCATGCTGTAGATTTGAGAGTGTCAACTGGTTGGTCATATGCATGGCGCCTGCGGAGTCGGTAAATGCGAGCGGGATGGGTGCTTCCTCTCGGGCCCTTAGGCAGGAGGGAATGCTAGTTGGGCCATGGGGGAAACCATCGTCATTCGACCCCTCGTAAACCTGAGCTCTGCAACAGGTTGGAGCAGATAAGTGGTCGGGGACACCCCTGGCGATGGATGGGGAAGGACGGTAGCCTTGTAACCCTCTCGGTAGCGGGTGTAACGTGAAACGTGCGGAACTTTCTTTGGACTTTTTAGATTTTTTTTCTCCGGACATTTCCCCTAGTCGGATGAGATATCAACCGGCTGTTATCAATCTGTCCTAGTACTAGATGTGAGCCCATGACGGGCCTGCTACCAAGCGTTGAGTGTGAATGGATGTCTAGAGACGTGCCAAGGTCGGAAGACAGTCTGATGGTGATAGAAATATATGCCCCATTTGAGAAGGCGATAAATGGAAGCCTTAGATGTGCAGCTGCAGGCTGTTGTTCCATGTTGCCCCTCACCCAGCGAGCCGGTGAGAGTGAGGGGAATATCGAGCTGTCATGCAGCGTGCAGCACGCAACAACCCGAAGCGGAGACTGCTACACAGCCATCTATACGGGGGAGGCCTTCTGATAGGTTGAGCTTAATTACCACGCGATACCTGTTACGCCTCTGCATCAGAGGTTGTCGAAGACGAAAAGAAAACAAAGAACGGGCAAGCTGACCATCTCCAGGCACCCGTGGACCTGTTTTTCAGCAGCCTTCCCCAGGTCCACTCCAGACTCCGGTGGTCTTCGGTTAGCGGCACCGTGCCATGAATTTGGCCACATGCCAACTTGAATCGTGATAAGTCGCGAGAACAGGAAGCAAGATCGATGGCGAGAATGATTGGGAAAGAGGGAAGACCGGCAGTTAAATATTCGGGTGATAAACCTCACTAAAACCCAGGAGTCCCTTGCTACTTTAGCGCCCATGATCAGCATGCTTCCCACTACAACGGGAGTTCCCACACCCAAATCTCGCCTGAACGGGACGGCACCCGACACAGGGCTCATCGTGAACATGCTGCAGTATCCCTTGCTATCCCTTGTAAAACCCCCGTTTCTTCACCATTCCAGGGCCAAAGCTAGCTCCGTGGGCAAAATCAGCTCAGGGTGGTATGCGACTCTAGGGCCGGATCTATAATCTTTTGCTGCTGCCGCCATCATCATTACTCCCCACCACTGATTTATCAAGAGAAATTTACCCAGTTGGTCACCTACCTTACCCACAGCGATCAGGACCTCCCACACCATCGGCGGACAATTGCTGGGTACGACACTAATACAACTTAGCTAGGTAACGGCACGGCACAGACTGATCGATCAACGGGCACCGAGAGCTTCCCGATCTGCCAACAAGTCCAAGTCCACACCACCCAAGGGCAGTCGAGACCCGTTCCGAACTGTTGGGCCAGTGATCCACGCACACGGGTCTTTGTTCTGACAGAACGCTCCCGCTTCTGGATCACACCCAAACTGTTGGGTCAAGGCTGCCGCTCAAATCGACAAAGAACCAAGGGACCAGCAGGGAGGGTTCCGAGCGCAAAGGGCCTTGCGTGGAGGATCCGGGGAGGAGTCGCCGACCGCTGGCTTATACGGTGTTCTGGACCTTGTGTCTTGTCTTTTCTCAAGTAACATATTTCTCGGCCTTCTCCTTTGCCCGTCCCCCTTCGCTACCTCGTAGTGTAGCCGCGCCGCACGCCAAAGCTCCATCTCGGCATACTCTCTCTGGTGCCAATATCTCAACAATGGCTGAGTCTACCAAGTCTGGCACGTCTGAAGTGTCATCCTCTAGCACGGCCTCAAAGCCTGTCGATGACGACAGGTTCACCTTTGAGTCTGTCCTCGACGACTCATCACACATCGAGGCTGATGTAAGTTGTCCGAGGAGCATCGTCCAATGTCCCTGTAGCCAAGCTGAATCCTGTTGCTTCTAGTCAAACCCCCATGACATCTAGTATGAACAACCTGCCTGGCCTAGTCAACAGCCTGACGCAAGACTGATGCCAACCTTTTAGTGACACCCAATCCCTTTCCGAGTCCATAGCCGACTTCCGAGAGGAGTTTGGCAGGACATATCATTCCTACCGTGCCGGCTGTATGTCCTCTCTTCTCTTCCTGCTTCGACCTTGGTGACTGACAACTTTGCCTAGCATACTACTTCCCCAATGACCCCACGGAAGCAGAGCGAATGGACGAGCAGTACGAGATCATCAAGGTCATCATGGACGGGCGGCTTCATCTGGCGCCGTTTACCCGCGAAAAGTACCCGCGGAAGGTGCTCGACATCGCCACAGGGACTGGGCTTTGGGCCATCGAGATGGGAGACGAGTACCCGGATGCTGAGATAGTAGGAACGGACCTCTCGCCGATTCAACCGCCGTTTGTGCCACCGAACGTGAGGTTCTTTGTGGAGGATTCGTATGTTTTACCCTCTCTCCCCTATCAATTATCCTCCGATGGCTAACACATCTCCCACAGAACCGAAGAATGGTATGCATGCCCTACTTTCCCTCCCACTAAAGCCGCTCCCCACTAACATGTACTCAAGGGACTACCCCCCCTCAGAATTCGACCTCATCCACACCCGCGTCACAATCGGCTGCTGGGCCGACATGAAGAAGGAAATCATCGCCCGCGCCTTCCACCACCTCAAACCAGGCGGCTGGCTCGAGTGTCAAGAAGTCCCCGGCATGCCCCACTGCGACGACGGGACCATGCCCCCGGACTACGACTGGCTCAAGTGGACCCTCGAGCTCTACAACAGCTCCCGCCTCGCCAACCGCCAGGTCGACGTCGGGGAGCAGCTCAAGGACTGGATGAGGGAAGTCGGCTTTGTCGACGTCCACGAGGCCGTGTTCAAGATCCCGCTCAACGGCTGGCCAAAGGACACGAGACTCAAACACGTGGGGATGCTGTGGCAGAGGAACTTGCTGGATGGCTTGCAGGGTTTCAGTCTGGGGTTTTTTAGCAAGCATTTGGGGAAGACGCAGGAGGAGATTGAGGTATTCTTTTTTCCTTTCCAGCAACATATTTTCTTTTTTTGTCTTTCATGATGATGGAGCTAACGTTGTGGTATAGGTCTCCCTCGTGGACGTAAGGAGGAGTCTCTTCAACAGAAAGATCCACGCTTACCACAAGCTCTACGTGGTCTACGGAAGGAAACCGGAGGGCGCCGCCACCGCGCCAGAAGCTGAGGCAGGAGGAGACACAGGCGAAAAATAGCACACCGATCTCGGGCGTGTTAAAACACTTTTTCACTTTTGGGTACACAAACACATCCCAGACCAGCGAGGAGCTTTCATACATGTCGATGATACCTTACGGCGCCAGGTTCCCGTTTCTCTCCTTTCAATGTTGGATGTCACGATTCAGGCTACCGTGGTTGATGAAGGAACAAAGAAAATGGGGACAACATGACTTGATGTTGACGTTACGTGCCAACTTAACTTAGGTAATGAAGAGCCGATGATGATGACTTTGGTGTGCTCAACATATTATTACCCCACTGAAAACGCCTACAGGAAATCAGTCATCAGTTTTTTCGGCTACCTACCAAATCGGCATCCCACTACCTAGAAGTACGAACGCCCTGCTTGCAAAAATTCCAACAAGAATAACAAACGACAATCTGCCCATCCTCTTCTTATACCACCGAAAGAAACAAACACGCAAACAAACCCATGAAAACCCCACACAATCTGTTCTTTCCTCAATTACTCAAGCAGTATGCTCCAACCCCCCCTCAACAGTCGCATCCTTCGCACTGTCATCCACATCCAACACCTTTTCCTCTTCCACCCCTTCCCCCTTTTCCTCCTCCTCCTCATCATCACTCACCTCCCACTCATTGGGCCTCACAACCCTAACCTTGACCAACCCCTCCACATCCTTATCCTCCTCCTTCACCTGGTAGTAAACCCTCAACCCCACCGCCACAACCGCATTCCAGGGGTCCTTGACAAACTCATCTTCTTCCTCTGACCTGTAACCACCAGGGCCATTCCCGGGGGGACCACCAGGGGGCCCACGGGGGAGCATGCTTCTCAAAAGGTTGGCTGCGTTGTCGTCGTTGTCGGAGACGAGGCAGTCGAGCTCCGAGTCGGAGAGGTCTGGGGGGGACATGGGGGGCATTATGGAGGGGGTGTCGGAGATGTAGCCGCCGTCGTCGGGGGGGTGCTGTTGGGGATAGGGGCGGCGGGGGGGTTGGTTGTAGGGGTAGTAGGGGGCTGTTAGGGCTCTAGAGGGGGGGCAGGAAGGGGGGCAGGAAGGGGGACCAGGTTGGTATTGAAGTTGGAATTGCTGCTGGGGATGTGTGTAAAAAGTAGGGGGTCGGGAAAAGAGGGGAGGCTGGAATTGTTGTAAGTCGGCTGTAGGGGGTCTCGAAGGGGGTCTAGAAGGGGGGCGGGATTGGGAGCCGGGATGTTGCTGATACATATGTTGGGGGATGATGGGGTGCTGGTAGAGAGGGTGAGGCCCGTTGAAGGGGTGGTGATGGGGTTGGGCGGGGTGCTGGTGGTAGATGGGGACCATGGGGGGCGGGTGAGGTTGACGAGGCATCTGTTCGACGTTGTTCTGGTCAGGTCTGGTCCCGAGGAGGTCCTCGAGCTCGGCCTTGAAGTGAGAGACCACTTCGAGAGCTTTTTTCAGCTTGAGGGTAGCCTCGGGATGGGGATCGATGTCTTTGGAATTGGACGCAACATCAGCATCTTTGGCTGGGTCAACAGTGGCTCCTTCTTTATCATCCGTCGTGGCTGCCTTAACTGGCTCAGATGTGACCTCCTTCTGTTTGGCTTCCTCGTCAGGATTGGCAGGAACATTGCTGCTGCCTTCCTCTGCGGCATTGTTCTTTTCGGCATTGTTCTTTTCGGCATTGTTCTTTTCGGCATTGTTCTTTTCGGCAAGTGCTCCTGACGATGAAAGGGAAGGAGTATCCTCGCCGACAGTGGACACATCAGGTTCGGCTGCTGCTTCCGCCTCGTCATCGGCTTTCTCCTCATGAGCTTCGATCTCAGTTTGGGTCTCTTTGTCGAGCTTGGGCTTCTCCGCGCCCGAGTCCGCCTGGACTTTTGACTCGGCCAGAGGTTGCTCCCCGACCTTCATTGGTTCCTCGCCATCCTTGGGTTTCTTATCGGGCTCTGCGCCCTCCTCCACAGCAACCTCAGTCTGAGTTCCCTCATCGAGCCTCGCCCTGTTGTTGCCCTTTGGCTTGTCAGCTTCATCATCCGCTTCAGCCTCTGCCTGCTCCTGCTCTGCTGCCTGCCTCATATGCTGCCTGGAATCCCGAGCTGCGCGCCTCTTCTCGTCACGTTTCTTCTGCTGCCCAACTCTCCATGCCTTCTCGTAGGCCATCTGCTTCTTCTTTTGTTTGATTTGCCTCAGCTCCTGGCGGTGGATCTTTTTCTGATAGTCAAGATATCGCTTCCGGACCTCTTCGCGGTGCTTCTGCTGTTGACGTTTCTTAAAGGCCTCACGCGCAGTCTTTTCCTCCTCGGTCTCTGCAATCTTGGCTTTGCTGAGTGCTAGGTCATGCGATAGGCCAATCCGGAGTATTTTGTCACGGCGGTTCTTGACATTGGCGCGCAGCACCTCCTCAGGCTCCATCAAACCTTCATGCTTCTCCGCGTCAATCAAAACGAGGACGGTGTACTCGTCTGCCTCAAGGTCTAGCTCCACGCTGATAGACCTGCTCATGCCGTGGCCCGAAGCCTGACATCGAACGATGTAGTCCTCTTCGCCAGCCTTGTGGACACGGAACCCAAGCAGGAATTCATACCGGCCCTCCAAGCCTCGGAAATACCGTTCATCAAGCTGCGCCAGGACAAGAACGACTGGCCCCGATCTCTCCAAAGTGAAGGCGAACTTGGTGTGGTGGTATTGCGGCGACCACGGAACATCGAGCGTCGTCCAGATCGAGGTGATCTTCCAATCAGGCCCAAACAACCTCGTACGTTCGAATCGCTGATACTTACGCAGCAGATCCTTGTACGACATCCAAAATGAGCCGTCATCACCGAACTTGTGGTTCAGCTTGGTCAACCACTCGGGAGTCCATTCCTTACTGCCGTCACTCCATGCTCCTCGCCATTCACCCTTGCCCCACGGATTTTTCAACATGACCAGACGCACGCCATCAATCTCGACGGCCTTCATGATGGAGTAAGCGTGCCTCTCGACGATGCCTCTTCTGTTCCCATAACCGCACGCCATGTGACCGGTCGAACATCCAAACAAGAAGTCTTGGTTGACCTTCATCAGCTCGTTCTTCCAGAAAGCATCCTTATCCAGGATATCGGTGGTATTCAACTCGGAAGTCACACCGCCGGTCAAATCCTCGATACCCTCGGCCGTGAAACCGCCATCGATGGCTTGATAATCGCCATGTGCTTTGGCATATGCCTTCTCCAGCAACGGGAGCCAGGTCTCGTTCAGATTCTCACACTGCGCAAAATACAGGGCGACACTTCCAGATTGAAAGTTTCGCCGGAAGATTTCCTCGGGGTCGGGGCGGTTTTCGATGTCATCCCATATTCGACGTTCGACGTTGATCAAGCCATCTACGACTTGCTCATCGTAGTCTTGCTTGATCAAGTACAGCTGGAAATATCGTCAGTATTGTATCCCGATCCAAATGCGAGGGAGGCAACTAACCTTGTCGTCGATGATTTCGCTGAACCACTCGCCATCACGGTTGAAGACAAAACCGTATACACCGAAATTTTCATCACGAGCGACGCAGACCCGCTCGATCAAGCCCGGCTTGTTGCTAAGAGTACAGATGGCTGCGAGAAGCCAGCAGTCACCATCTCGCCCTTGACGAACATCGTCTGCCGTGGGTCCCTTGATGAAAAACTGGGGGTCTTCAAAGATATCTCCCACTCGTTTGACAGACCGGGGGCAGAGCTTAGACATCTCGGCCCTCACCTCAGCGGACTTCTTTCGGCTACCTTTCTGATAGCCAGTCTGACCTCCGCGCACAGGATCGCTCTCGTCAACTGAATCGATCTCTTTCTCGGCCTCTTCTTCACCACCCTCCCTATTCCTTTTTGTCTTCTTTCCCAACGCTCTCGCGCGCTGCCGTCCTCTGGGGTTCCACTCTGGGGGCTGCCTCGGATGTCTAGGCTGATCGTCGTCACTGTTGTCATACTCTGGGTAGTCATCCTTGTAGTTGCTCAAACTCTCCAGACAGTCCCTCGTTCTCGTCTTGAGGTCCCACTCCCTATGTAACTTGGTAAGTAATCGACGTCATGGGAAGCAATGTGGGAACTGGAACCTACAAGTCGAAATGCGGATCGCGATACTTCTGGTTCACCCTCTTGCACTCTTTGACAATCTTGTCAACTTTAGCTCGACAAAGAGCCGCCGCCTCCTCGTACGAGGTGCTTGTCGCTCTTCCACCACCACCACCGTTGGCGAGGTCTTTGGCGGCGGTACGTTTGGCAAGCTTCTCGGCGTATTCATTCTTGGGAATAATATTTGTTACTTTGGTAGCAATCAGCGGCTTGTTATACAAGATGGGTTGTTCTGCAGTTGGATACAACCGTGGGCTGAACTCCCTGAAGAGGGGAGATGGACAATGATCAAGGGCATACCTTTTCCTGGATTGTCACTGGTGAATCTCTTCCAGAAGTCGTCGACATTTTGCTGGGGACCGTATCTGCCACGACGGCCGCTCTGCTTGATGAAGCCAGGGGGCGGAAGGACTATGGGCTTGACGCCATAGGGCTGATCGGGGCCTCCTCGCCGGGACATGATTGTTGTTTTCCTGTTCACCTTCCGATTGTTGCTTTGATATACTTTTATGTGCTGACTTGCTTTTGAATAGGAATTAAGAACAAACAAATATGAGATCTGTGGGAAGGAGTGTTTATCAGGAGCACTTTGGAAGAAGCAGATCAACAAGGCCACACGCTCCTCGCGGAGCCCTCCTCGATGTGATGAAGGGAATGAAACACAAAAGAATACGCTGGAGCAAAGAGGATGGTTCAGGACGAGGCTACGAGCAACAAGAGATGGGTTTATATAGGAGGGTTTCGGGCCTTGGTGCGGCTGCAAAACGAACTGTGCCATCCATCTGCAGCATTGTTAAGCCAGGTGGTGCAAGGTTCAGCAACAGGGTTCTTGGAAGGCAAGAGAGACTAAGTGTGCAATTCCCGCCGTAACACAACATATGGTTGGCGCGCCGGTACGTCAATCATACCATTTGGTAGTTGATTGTATCCTATCAACCACCCCAGACGCAGCAATTTGTTCAGAGCTAACTGCATCCCATTTAGCGGGGAATTTGGAGGGGCAAGATGGGGGGGAGGGGGAGAATCAAGGGGGAGCCAAGAGGGAGGATTGGGACGGCAGGGGAAGAACCATGCAGTTAGTTCGGTTTGTTAGCATTGGCTACTAATTAGTCCGAGGCTGCGTTGTACTAGGCATTTTACTTGTTTTGTATTGAGCCTCATCTTGCAAGGGGTTTTCGATACGTGGGATCCATGTCGGTTGTAGAGATGCGGACAGAGACAGGAACATGACCTCGCCGTGCAGGTACAGAATGCACCTTGAAGATCGAACGGAGTCTGGGACCAGCGACTATCCTCTGTGTGCAGGGCGGATTACTGCAAGTCAAGTCTGAAAAAGTGCCCACTTTCTCGGATGAAGATATTGTGTTTTTTTAGTCTTATGTGAGTCCTGCAGTTGGC
Source organism: Podospora anserina S mat+ (assembly GCF_000226545.1). Lineage (NCBI taxonomy): Eukaryota > Fungi > Ascomycota > Sordariomycetes > Sordariales > Podosporaceae > Podospora > Podospora anserina. The sequence goes on from NW_001914858.1 coordinate 734,123, forward strand.
TGTCGGATAGGGAGCAGTGTGCTCACACCTGAGATCGATATCTGTTGTGACACTTGCGATTTTTGCGGCGTTGAGACTTTTGTGAGATAGAGGGAGTTGATGATGTGGGAATACAAAAGTGGGTGGTTGATGGGGTTTAAGGGCGATGGGGATGTGTATGACACTGTCGTGTAAGCCTGAGTCTGGATTAGGCTAGTCAAAGTTTGGTGCCGTTGCATGATTTGGGCCGGCGGTTGTGACTTTGAGAATGGTGATGTGGTATGGCACAAGGGGGTAGGTAAGGGGGTGATTGGCTGTTTGGTTTACATATGATCGGGGGTATAATTGGTAGAATAGAGAGTAATTGCGTTGTATTCCTGGGTTGGGTTGGACGACAAGGCAGGCAGGCAGGTACGTTGAGCATGTGGGTTAGGGCAGTCAGTGCTGCCCGAGATTGTGAGTTGGATGATGATGGATATGAAGGTTAGGTGATACAACATGGTGGCAGGGTGTTGGAATGATGTGTTCAGGGCGGCGGCTGCTAACGTTGACACGAACTCTGGATGGGGTATAGGTTTAGGTGGTATGATACGGCGAGCGGGTGGTGTTGTTTGGGGCAGTGCTGAAGTTGGTGAAATTTTGGGTCTTTGGGTGGCTACCTATCTCACTGGTGATTTGAGGGTAAATGATTGAAGGGGTGGTGTTTGAATGAATGGAGACGATGAGTTCAAAGTGATACGCGAAGGTATGTGTACAGGGCAGTGCCAACATCGTTCTCACTTGCATCCGGGAGGCCATATTGCAGACTAGAGACAAAATGGGACTTCCATTCCTAAAGCCTTGGTTTTGTCGCGGTGAATTGAATGGATGAGAATGTTCGATACCGGCCTAAGGCTGAGAGCGGCTGTGCTGACGAAGGCGCAGACCTGGAGGAGCGGGAGACTAAAATGACGGGATGGCGCTGCCACAGCCACCTCCACTGCTCCATCGAAGCCGGGGAGATTGACGATTTGGAGAAAAGAGCCGCCGTGTAGTTCAGACGACGTTTGGGTAACCGCTCTCCCTCGTCCTCGATGGTGGTGGTTATTTTTTGCGCCGCTGCCCAGCATTCAACCAACCACTTCAACTCGATTGAGATCGGACCACCCTCCCATCACTTTCCATCGATACCAACGAACCTGCTCAAGTCTCACACCACCGGAAGAAGGCGTTCTCCAACTGTTGTTACCCTCACTGTTGTACCACCCCCACCCCTCAAAATGCTCATTTATTTTCCTTCTCAGACCTCGATCCTCGAAACCCTACAAGGATGGCCTGGGTATCGTATCCATGTTTCGATCTAATGGTAACCTTGCTGCGATCTTCGAGAGCTTCCAAGGTCTCACACTCAGCCTTGCACAACACAACACCAGACAACAAAAGCGTGACGTAGAATGAATAATAATGCCCCCCAACCATCCAAAAACATCTCTCTCAGTTTTATTCCCCCCATTACAGTGTGTAAAATATCCCCATCCATACAATGATATCTCTCTCCTTTCTTATGACTTATCACCACCCGCCCCCCCCCCCCCCCCCATCCCATATATGTACTCTTTCAACTATGCTCCATGCCCATATCTTCCTACAGAATAAATATCAATACAATCAAGCTTCCCCGCACATTTCCCCCCAGTCATCCATCTCAGCAAAAATTCGATATCAACCTCCCTATTATGTACAAAGAACACCCAACCATGACAAACCCCTCTCCTGCTCACAAGATTACCGCCCCCTGGCACTCAACCCCGAAAACGCATCCGGGCTATGCCGGCCATTAGTCCACTCCAACCCAACAGCCATCATGCTCTCCCTGCTGACATTGTGCAGCTTTGGCTCTTGCTGAGGAGCAGCAGCAGCTGCTGCTGGTGCTGCCGCACCGCCCATGCTCATCACAAACGGGTTCTTGCTGCCCGTCGCCGCGGGACTAACGGGCGTGGGCACTGCCTGCTGTTGCTGGGGCTGCTGAGACGGTGGGTAAAGCGAGTTGGGTGTTTGGACTGGTGTGGCCTGTGCTATGTCCTGAGGAGCTCCATATGGGTTTGCCGATACCTGGGGCTGTTGGCCGTAGAGAGCCAGGATGGAGGCCTTGTCTGGTCTTTGCTGTTGCACGGGCATTTGCTGCTGATATGTAAGTTGCTGCTGCTGCTGTTGTGGTTGGTGCTGGGCGAAGTAACCGGTCACTTGGGGCGGGAGACCCATCTGTTGTGGTACTTGTTGCTGGGGTACTTGCAACATGGGTGAGAGCTGTCCGTACTGCTGCTGCTGCTGCTGCTGCTGCTGTTGTGGTTGCTGCAGAGCGTTGGGTTGTTGAGAGAAGAAGGGATTCGACTGCTGCAGTTGCTGTTGAGGCTGGGTCGCGTAGAAATTTTGCTGCGTCTGTTCGGGAATCTGACTGAGCATTGGTGACTGGAGACGGGTTGGTGACTTGGTAAAGGGGTTGTTCCCGTAGTTCCCGTTGAAACCAGTAGTATTGACAGACAATGGCTGCTGTTGAGGCTGCTGGTTCTGGAAAAAGGGATTGTATCCGGTTGACTGGGGTTGCAGAGGTTGCGGCTGGGGATATGTTTGGCTACCATACACTCCCACCTGGCCATAAGGCTGCTCCCCAGGCGATACCATACCAATGAAAGGACCCCCAAGTGGAGCCGTCATCGGCTGCTGTTGATAGATCGCTTGGGTCTGCTGTACCTGTTGCTGCTGCTGTTGAGGAAGTAGACCGCCTGTATGATTCGGGAATAATGGCTGCTGAGGAGGAGCTAGTGATAAGTTCTGGAAAGCCAAATCGAAAGCTGATGGTGCTGGTTGAGCCTGCTGGGGAGCACCGAAAGGATTCGTCGGTAGATACGGATTCTTGTTCTGCAAAGTCCCTGTTGATTGCGAAGACAAAGGCTGTGGTGGCGGCGGCGTGTCGAGCATGTCGAACGGGTTTGTACTTGCTGGACTGATCGGACGTGCCGAAGTTGGTGTTCCTGTCGTCAAATTCCTGCCCAATGGCATCGATGACGTCCGTACTGGCTGCAACAGGCCTCCGGGTGCTCTTCCACTGCCCTCTCCTAACCGTACCAAGGCCTCAATCGCTTTCTCCAAGTTTCCACCCACGCCCTTCAAAACCATCGCATTCCTGCTTTCATCCGTGAAACCCATATCCCGGAGTTTGGTCAACTTTTGCTCCGTATCCTCCACCTTGTCCGGTTCAGCCGAAAAGCTTACGCCAAACACAGCAGACCCCTTGTTTCGAAGTGGAGGGTGAGATCGGTCATCACGAGGACTAGTCGGTTCGCGGCCTGGACTCGACTTCTTCTTGGAGCCCAGTGGAAATATCGACGAGGCAGAACGGAGGCCAAATCGGCTTGGGGTCTTTGGTGGGAGCGGAGGAGGGGTATCTTCACTGCTGCCGGTGTGGTGCTTCTTGGCCGCGGCCAAGGTCCGATTCATGTACTTTGAGCGGATATATCGCTCCATAACGCTGTCGGCCTCTTCGACGTCGACGGGGATGGAAGGCTTCTTGTTGTCGGGGTTGTAGATCTTGTTCGAAACAACATTGCCGACCTTCTTCATGTTCTACACAGGAATATTAGCCTCGGCGCGGAAGGGCGGGGGCACTGGGGGGGGCTATTATCGTGGCCTGGCCTTACATCGACTTGTTCGTTGGTCCAACTGTCCATGCTTAGCGACTTGACCTTGGACACGTGTGTCCCCATCTTGCGGTGCAGGGTAGCGCACCGCATGCACAAAAAGATGCCCAACTGCCCCATGATTGTCAGTTACAGTGCCATCGTCGCGGGTGAAATTACAGAGGGTCGCGTGGGGGAGGCGGGCGAGCCCGATTCGGTCCTAACATACACTCCATGATGCCCAAGCTATAGCGGAAGCGCGTGTGATCAGTCCAAGGTACTACACAGATCGTCAGAGGAAAAAAAGGAGGCCAATTTACATGGATTCCGGGCTGAACAATCGGCGCAAAAGTTGTTGCCGGGAACGGTCTGAACAAGCTCTTGCAAGACTTTCTCATTGCGCGCCGCCTGGCGCTTGCTCATGGCTCCCGACATGTCGTCGCGTGCCCGATGCGCGTTGGAGTTGGTTTTGACAGGATGGTGGCTTCACGCCGAGAAAGTTTAAAGAAAACAAGAACCAAAGTCAGGTAGGCGTGGTAAACTTTGGGTGTCCTTTGTGTGTGTCGGGCGGAACTTGGAGGTCGGGAGAAGACTTGGACCGCTAAAGAAAGTCCAACCACAGCGCGCGCGCAACGACCTCTCTGCCCAGCCTGGCCCGTGGTGCTCCAACAGGGGTGTTCGCCGTAGGGGAAGATCACTGTGCATAAACCGAGATCAATGACAAATAAACCCGAAGCTCCTTTCTTGTGTTCACTACTTATTGGCCGCCTTACGGAGACCACACCCGACCTTCCTACGGAATATCTACACAATCCTTCCGGGCAACAAAATTGTCATCTTTTACTTTTCCTCTTCTCCTGAAGGCGGCAGAAGTCCAACCGCGCTAGCGCTTGACGGCAACGAGGGGTTACCAAACGGGGGGCTCCCGCGCTCGGATGCCCGGGGGATGGTGTCGCACAACCCTGGAATGGAGGCGTGCCACCCACGCGAAGCCAAGAGGAAATTTGTAGGTCATCTGCATGGGTTCTTTTTACCCGTTCATCAAAGGGGAAGATCGCGTGCGTTTTGCAAGCGTTCCGTGGTGTTGGGTCGGGTGGGAAACACTGGGTAACCGGCACTGTTGCCCAGAAGCCCGGTTATTCCTCTCAGCACCCAGCCCCGCTAGGGCCCTCGAGCTCAGGGGGCCTGGACCAGCCCCTTTTTTCGAGAAGGGTGTCATTGCATATCGAGAATTTGGCCGACAGTGACGGCACAGTTTGGTAGTGATCATGTCTTAAACCTTTGAAGACATCAGGTTTTGGTAGCAACAGACCAAGTCCAGAGCTGAGTTTTCGATATTCCACTAAACTCATCGTGCTGCTCTAATCTGTATTTTCAAAGTCTTCCTCGTGCGGGATAAGACCATCCAGCCCTTTGAAGAAAAGACCAAAACAAACAACGCCCAGATCGCGAACCACAACTCCAAAACGCCCCCTATTCCCCTCCCACCACCCAACCATCACCTCCTCAAAACCTCCCCAACACCCCCTCAACCCCCTCCATCTCCTCATCCCCATCCACATCATCCCCCCGCCTCTTCAACCCAACCACCCGTCCCCCGACCCTCACAAGCAACATCCTCATCCTCTCCAACTCCTGTTCCACCTCTCCATTCCTCCCCACCAAATTCTCCTGCACACACTCCCCCGCCCCCTCAAAAGGCTCCAACAGCTTCCTCAACCCCCTCAACCTCCCCACCCGCCCCTCAACCTCCTTCCTCTCCCCCTCCAACCTCTTCAATCTCCCAACCAGCTCCTCATACCTCCCCCTCTCCTCCTCGTCCTCCCCATCATCACCCCCCCATCTATCCGCCAACCTTTCAATCACCCCCCCCTCCGCTATTCATTATCAGCACCCACTCCTTTCCCTCATCATTTTGTTTTTTGTATAGGTACGTACCTAAATCCTCCCCCTCCCTCACCCCTTCCCCCTCCCCCCCATCCCCCTCCAACTCCAGACTTTCGTAAGAAGACGAGATATAAAGCGCCTCAATCTGCTCAGCAACATGCCTCGTCGCCTGTGGCGCATACACCCGTTTGCAGTGCTGCAGCACCCTGTTATTCAGCTTCGCCATCACGTCATTCACAGCCTTGTCCGGTAACTCCTCGTTTGTCGTCTGCCAGGCGCGGGACGGATGCAACGGGTTCGACAACGCGCGGGTTTGAGCACTCAAAAAGTTGGTTTTGAGGGATATGATTGTTGGCGGGGCGGTGTGTGACATCTTGTCCGCTACCTACGACGGAAAAATAAAACCAGAGAAGAAGAGTAGATGTGACTCGGGGGTGATTTTGTCGGTGAGTTGTAAGTTGGAAGTTGAGCAAGTCGTGTAAGTTGACTGTTGTGAGTGAAAAGGCGACCAATGAGATGAATGGATGGGTGGGTTGGTGTTGTTGGATCAGAAGGAAGGGTTAGGGTTGAACTCGAGCTTCACAAACCATGAACTTCAAGACATCTTGGACTTCACAACATCACCACACTGCGAAGCAGATTGGCCAACCAACGCTCTCTATCATTCCCAGTAAAATGCCAAAGCATGCAGCTTTGATCATATGGTATAATCGCTTCATCGCCACGGACATACACCGCAGCAAGACGTATGACGACTCGGATCAGAGCCTTCCCAAATGCAAACCTCACATGCTTCATCCCTCTTACCGGCCCACAGAACCCCAAAATTTGATGCTCCCTCTTCGTCTCCTCTCAAGTCTCCCTATCCACAGAATATCTGCCGGCATCCCCAAAAGTCCACATCAACATGTCGGCAATATCACCCGCCAACCTTCTCATCTCTTGGTCCAATCCTCCATGTTGAGGCAGGTCAGTGTTCCCAAACAGCTCGATCCACTGGGGCACCATAACATTCACTCGAGCCTTTCTCTCGTCCATACTGGGTTCCCCATGTATTCTGCAGGCCATGGTAATAAAGTCGGATATGGTTGGTGGATAGACACGCGACCTCCTCACTAGATCCGTAATCTTGTTCTCGCAAGCCTGTGCCCGCTCTAACAAGCTGGGTACCTCGTCCATAGAGTCCTTGAGAAGTTTGATGACCTGAACACGCTGAGCTTGAGCTTCGATGTGTTCCTTGTAGACACTGTGGTGCTGGTTAGCTTCTGTGATCATTGCTTATCGAAGAGGGGTGGAGACGCACTGTTGGCAGCAAGAGACTGTATAGCCAAGAATAATGACTGGGATGGCCCAGTATGTTTGCAGTAGTGTACAGCTCACGAACTATTTGCTATGTTAGTGGTGTATCCTGAAGTGGCCAGGAAGTTAGTGGAAACACTCACCGTCAGAAGGAACAGTAGGATGCCGTTGTACAGGAAACGACGGTTGAACTGGTTGCATGCCGCGACATAAACGGACCAAGTCGTAGCCAAATCACCGAGTCCAATTCTGGGCCTCACCCGTGGCCCTCCCTCAAGCTTGCTGCTGAGTTCCCGCAAAGTGTTGCCCCACTTGTGCGCCTGTTTACGGAGTTGGATGGCGCTCCTCAGGTGCTGGACAAGCCTAGTCCTTGAGATCAAGTCGAACTCGATCTGGAGGTCCTCTGCGTCGTGGTCGAAGTTGCCCTCGCATCGGCTGGATACGCTAAGCGCATGTATAATATCGTCGCAAAGAACAAAGATGCTGATGACGTCGTCGTGGCCCGGCCGATAGAAGATGTCGTGGAGGGATGCCAGATCAGCGTGCCAACAGGACAGCTCATTCTCGACAATACGTGGCACGTCTTCCAACTTGGGCACGTCTTCCAACTTGGGCACGTCTTCCAACTTGGGCCCGTCTTCCAACTTGGGCCCGTCTTCCAACTTGGGCCCGTCTTCCAACTTGGGGAATGGCATGGTTCGTCTTCGAGTAAAAAGGAAGCTGATGGATTCAAGAAATGTCCGCAGCAGACTCATGATGTCGACTGTTTCTCGGTTCGATTGGGGAGAAAATGAGAGATGATAAGAAGTAAGTGTATCAGTAAGTGTATCAGTAAGTGTATCAGTAAGTGTTGGAAGTGAAGAGAAGAAAGAAATAAGTGATCCAGGAAAGAAAACCGCCTGATATACTTGGAAAAGACCAAGTGTTCAAATTTTGCGTTGGTGGGCAAAAACGTCATGTTGCCCAGTGGCGCTTTCAACCTTTCCATGCAAAATACGGTTGTGCCAAATGACAACCTCTGGGGAAGGCATGATAGCCATGGAGGAAGGCATGCCTGATGACCTGGGAGCACCATGGATGACAGGAAGGCATCGTCGGCGACCGCCCAATGTCCTAGGCTGCACCCTATTAATAAAGGGGTCAGTCATGCTTGACCAAAGTCAACAAATAGATCAGACACTGGACAAGGGGCATCCAATTGCTGCGAGATGAAGTGTCCATGAGTCCATGACAGTTCGCCCGTTGGAGGAGGGGCCACCGAACGTCAAGCTTCGGCAAATCATCGGACCCGACCGCTGATTGCAGCTTTGGTTGCAGGGGAGAGCACCTGAGCGCGCCAAGCACTGCCGCCACAGCAAGCAGACCTAAGCAAATTGAGCGTCATCATTCAAGTGGTGCTCTGGCGAAAAAAGCTTGGGAAAGAGAAGCTCCCGTCGATATCCGTCTCCCCGCCCGCCATTGCGACGGCAAAAGGACGACAACACAACCAAACATGTGCACGGCTGCCTCGGTCTAGTTTTCCTTTTCCATCTCCCAACATGCGGTCGCAGTTGACTCGCAATGCCCACCGTCGACTGCTGGCCGGCGGCCCTGGCGCCCCTCCATGTCCCGCTTCTGTGCTCTCGAGCTATCACGCCCGCGCTCGATGTCTCGCTGCCTCGACACCTTCGTTGACACTCACGACACCACCTCGAAGAACCTTCTTTGGCGTGTTCAAGAAGCCTGCCCGCGAACTCAAAGCTCCCGACGTCCCGCCCGGCTATGAAACCTTGCTCCAGTTCAGGGCCCTCGAGGTCGAAGATGCCCGCCCACCCGAAAGAGAAGGCTTGGTCACCGGCTTCAAGGAGTTTTTCAACCATATGAGGAAGCGCGGAGGAGCAGCAAAAATAGGCCGCCGTATCAGTGTTCCTGGGTCCATAAACTCGACCCAGGCCTTTCTAGCCGTGCGGCTGTTGCGCCATCTTTTATCCACCGAAGGCGGAGGTGACTCTTTTACGTTTGCAGATCTTAAGCTCATACTCGAGATTGCTGTGCGGCCGCCGAGAGGAAAAGCGGATAACCACCTCGAGTTGGTGAGGTTGGTGTATGGAGAAACGAAGCGGAGGATAGACCATATGCGGACCATCGGGCTGAGCGAGGAGGAGATCACGCAGGCGATTGGCATCTCGGACAGAGATCAAAGCACGTTCTTTGCCTATTTCATTACCGCCCTTACGAGGTTCGGGGCATCGCAGGAGGCTGTGGAGAGGATGAACGACTACCAGGAGAACCTCCCAAAGCCGTCGCGGGTAGGGGCCTATACTGATGATGGCTTTAAGGTTATTCAGAAAGCAAACGGGATGTGGATGCGGGTCCTGCGAGGGCTTGCTAACGAAGGTTTGGAAGATGAACTGATTCGATCATTCAGCAAACTGGTCAAGGAAAACGGCGTCAAGTACTTGGCTGGCGTTCACGAGATCTTGACGACATTCTACGCCGAGCGCAACAGAGTTGAAGAAACAAAGAAATGGTTTAGCAAGCCACTGTTTGCTGGGAGCATCAACCCTGAAACATACATGGCGGTGGTACGATTTGCGCTACGAAACAACGAGCAAGAGTGGCTAGAATCGGTCATCGAAGGTGTAGTCAACTCCAAGCCAGCAAAGCAGGTCTGGGACGTTGTATTTCAATGGGCCGTCTTGGCCAAGGGGAAGGGCGTGGAAGATATCAAGGGCATGTTCAAGGTTATGGGATCACAAAAGACTGAAGACCCCAGCAGGAAGCTCGAACCAGATGGCGACACAATCAACTCTCTTATCAGCGCCGCTGCCGAGATCAACAACCCCTACCTGGCGGAAAGGTTTGCCATGCTCGGAAGAGAGCTCCGAATACCACCGACAATCCAGACAATGCTTATACAGCTAGATTACCGACTAGACGCTGGTGACATGAGCGGCGCAGCGGAGGTGTATGGCAAGCTTCAGAAAGTCGTCCAAGGCGACGAGGACGTTCCGGTGGTCAACAAGTATCTCCGCACCCTTTGCGCCTCTTCACAGCCACCGCTGGAGAGGATTATCAGCGTCACTGCCGACCTGGAGCACCGACATATCACGCTCGAACCGGAAACTACCAGATCCCTCTGCGGTGTCTTTTTGCGGTTTGACCAACAGTTTGAAGTCATCGATACCCTATCACTTCACACGGTATCTTACTCTCTCGAAGAGCGCGCCATAGTCCGCCAGGCGATGATGGACTACATCACCGACCGCAAAATCAGCACGGCCCGCGTCTGGGACTGCTACCAATTACTGAAACAGTTCTTCCCGGAAACCTCGACCGAGGAGCGCGTCCGGCTCATGGACTCGTTCTTTGACCGCAAGAGACCAGATATGGCGTGTTACATCTTTGGACACATGCGCGGACACGGGAACCCAGCCCAGAGACCAAACTCGGACATTTACGTCAAGTGCTTTGAGGGTATCGGGCGGTTCCCAGATGCGGAGTCGCTGAGGATGGTGCACAACATGCTCAAGATGGACACGACGGTGGAGATGAACACCAAGTTGTACAATGGGCTGATGCTGGCTTACGCGGCGTGCGGGGACCCGATTGATGCGTTGGGTTTCTGGAGGGATATCACGAATAGCAGGGAGGGGCCGAGCTATAACTCGTTGGCGATTGTGATGTGGGCTTGCGAGCTGGCGCCGAGGGGGGAGGAGACGGCGAGGGAGATTTGGAAGAAGATGGTGAGGATGGATTTGGAGATTCCAAAGGTGGTGTTTGATGGGTATTTGGGGGCGTTGGCGGCGAGCGGGAAGGCGCAGGATGAGGTGAAGAAGTTGATTGGGGAGATGGAGAGGGGGTTGGGGTTGGGGTATGGGGTTGGGGTAGAGACGTAGGTTTTTTTTTTGTCCTCTATTATGGTGAAGTGATTTATACTGACCAATTTTAGGCTGGGGGTAACATTCAATGCCATCCCGACAATGGAAGGGAAGAACGCGTTTGCTGATTGGGCAAAGGTGGAACACCCCGAGGTATGGGGTGAGCTGGAGAAGACGGGGAGGAGGGAGACGATTGATGGGCCAAAGTACAATATTGAGAGGAGGTTTGAAGCTTGAAGAGTGTGGGTGGATTATTTAAACGACATGAACTAAAAGTCATTTCGGGGTATTTTGGTGGCCAGGGGGTGGTGGTTGGGGTTTAAAATGCAAAAAAATGTTTGTGTGTGTGTCTGTGTATAGAAAAGCGAATTGTATTTCAAACTGTTGTAACTTTTGTACATATACAAATATATGAAACCACTTGGAAAGGTTGGGGTGTGGGATTTACACAATCCAGGTTGAGATGGTTATTGTGCTGTTACAAGTTCTTCACTCGAGGCTGTCCGGTTTACCTCAGGGGTGGTTGATGACAAAATGTAGCCCATTTGTATTGATACAGTTCATTTGAATAATATACACCGACACCGTCTTCCTGTTCCCCTCATGTTGCAATTTTACTAGAAATTCATGGCAGTGTTGATCCTCCCCCTCATCTTCATGACTTCGGGGTGTCTGTGGACGGATGGGTGGATGCCGAGACCGATGGCCCTCCTGATGGCCTTGGCCATCTTGCGCTGGTTGACGGGACGGAGGCCGGTGTCCTTGGAGTGCATGATTCTGCCCAAGGGGGTCATGAATTCGGAGATCATGGAGAAATTCTGTTTTGTCTGTGTTAGCAACTGAACCCATTTTCTTTCAGCTACTCTGCCCTCCTTTTCTCTCTGCCACAACTTCCCTCCTCCTCCCCTTTCACCATCAGATTCGTCTAATGTCTTTCTTTCCATGATTTCCATCATTCCTGCCTGCCCCTGATATACAACCCACTTTCATCTTTGAGCAAGGAAACCGGACTGCAAGACCTACCCTGTAATTATCCAGCGGGTTCACCCCCAACATGTCAATCACATCCCTCTTTGGGCTCTTGACGACCTTCCACTTTTTGGCCTCGGCCGGGCTCAGGTCGTGGGGGGCGTAGACGTCGCCTTCGCGCCAGCGGCGGGGGTGTTTGCGGAGGTACATGTCGGCGCGGTGCTGGTGCTTGACGACATCCTCGGCGGCTTCGAAGCCGTAGTTGGTGTGGCCGGTGGGGGAGGGGGCGGAGGGTTGTTCCGGGGCGAAGAGGGAGGCGAGGATTGAGGTTGGGGAGGGGGTTGCTGTTGGGGGTTTGGTTGAAGCTGGCGAGCGGGTGAGGAGGGCGGGGGAGGGGGTGGGTTGGGAGGAGTAGAATCTTGCTGTTGGCCGGAGGAGGGCTAGGGGGCGGAAGGTTTTGGTGGACATGGTTGCTGATGGGCAGGGTGAGTGTGGGCGGCGCTGACGGGGAGGTATCGTCAAGCGACCTTCAACGGTGCAGTTCGCGATAGTTTTTGGTGGGTTATTGATTTTGAGGCTTGGAATGCCGTGATTGGTTGGAATTGCAAAGCTTAATGTGGGGAGGTGGGTGGTTCTTGGCGTGAGACAGGGGTTGCGGCAGGCAGATGTGGGGGGGCGATAAGGCTCTCTCTCCAAAATTTCTGGGTTGCAGGATGCCATCAAGGTGCTGTTGTTTTGCTGGTGAATTTAATCAGTGACAAACTTGCGACAAACAACAAAAGACGAAACTATCGACTTTTTGATCGGCGACAAATCGGAGAGCAGCAAGGATGGTCAGGAAACTCAAGTTTCATGAGCAGAAGCTCTTGAAGAAGTGGGTGGTGATGGAATGATCGAGAAAGGGAGAAAGGCTAATGTGGGATGCGCAGGCATGACTTTGTCAATTACAAGCAGGATAACAAGCATCGGGATCATGATGTTTCGAGGTATGGATTCTGTACTGTGGTTTTTGATGAATTGGGGCTAATGGTTGGTAGGCGGTATATGATTCAGAAGCCGGAGGATTATGTATGTTTTGATGGCATCGAGGATCTGACTGTTTCGTTGCATCTGGACCATTACTGACCTTTTCAAAGCACAAATACAACAAGATTTGTGGCTCTCTTCGACAATTGGCCCACCGTCTTAGTGTAAGTTTGGTCTCCGAATGAGTGGACTCTTGAAAACCAGCATGCTAATCCTCGATAGTTGCTTCCACCAGATAACGAGGTCAGAAGAAAACACGAGACCCTTCTTCTGGACAAGCTCTATGACATGGGCATTCTTTCGGTGTGTGACCCCATTCCATGATAAAGCAAATGCCCATACTGACTGGTGATTCCAGACCAAGTCAAAGCTGTCTAATGTCGAGCACAAAGTCACAGTCTCAGCCCTTGCCAGACGGCGGTTACCAGTCGTCATGACCAGATTACGCATGGCCGAGACCGTCCAGGCTGCTACCAAGATGGTGGAGCAGGGCCATGTCCGTGTTGGTGTTGAGCAAATCCAAGATCCCAGCTTTCTGGTGACGAGAAGCATGGAGGACTTCGTCACCTGGACCGCTGACAGCAAGATCAAGCGGAACATCATGAAGTACCGCGACAAGCTCGATGATTATGATCTGCTCTAGAGGGTTAAGGTACGGGTAGATTCGCTAGGAGCATTTGCATTTTTGGCGTTATTATGGGCGGATGATAAACTTGGGCGTTGACAAGAGTTTGCCAGTTTGGCTTTAATTATCTTGTGAGACAATCCGATTTGATTTGATGTTTGTGCTGATTCAATGGGTTGGCCTAGGTCCCTGAAGCGTACCTTCCATGCTAACACCAGGCCTCCTTCCCCTGATTGACCTGCCTTCGGGGCCCATGGCAAGATTGTTCGGCGCTCTTTCCATTTATCAGATATTTTGTGGGAGTGTTTGCCACGCAAGTGTTCGATGACGGCAGACCAACATTCAATCCCCTTGCTCTACACTTCTTCCAATTCCATTCATCTTCACCCCCGTTTAGTCTTCATTGCATCGTCTTTCGTTCATGTCCTAATTCCTATACGTTATCTTCATCTCCTCCTCCGACGTGGACAGAGGCTATCCAAACAACCAACCAACCACCAACCATTCCTACACCCTTCGCTGGTCCAGAAGCCTCGAGGCCATCGCCTCCTGTCCCTTGTTCATCAGACTCTCTCCCTCAAGTTCATTCCGACTTCACCACAATGAATGCCAACCACCCGCCAGAGCTCCGCACTGGGCTGCAAATGAGCACAACCGGACCAGACGTACCTCCTAGTCCTGAGTCTTGTTGCTTCACTACCGCACCAGTTGGCTTGCCAGATTTCGGTGAGGGTGTCTCGACCGTGCCTTCATCGAGCAAGGCATACCAGGATGCTCTGCAGAACCTGTCGGCCAGCCATCCTCCCTGGCTTGACAAAGCCGCTCCTCTGTCTTACTTTACGCCCGGGCTTGTTGGGTCCCGTGAAGGCTCTCCGAGAAGCTTCCTGTCACATCCACCGGTACAGAAGCCTCTACCAGTCGTTCCGGAAACAAGACGGAAACCTGATCCAGAAGCTGGTCATTCTGGTGGTGGAATTCAAGGCAGGATATGCATCGATCCCCGAATGCATCCGACGAAGGCCCACGCGAAACTTCATCATCCAGGATTGCTGAAAGGAGCCGATTTTTGTGATGCCGGGGTTGAATGCGCTCCTATCGAGCCAATCGAGTCACCTGAAAAAGACAAACGCTTGTTTCCGTTCGGCGATTTCTTTGATGATTCTTCAGACGAAGAAGGCCCCGTCGTCGGCTACCGCTTCCGCAGACTCACTGGTGGTGACATTTGCAGAGAAAGAGTAGACGTCTCCAACCACAAACACTCTGGTCACAGCTCAGCCCTCAAAGTACGGCCTGCTCTGGGTGTCACGGCATTCAATCTTTCCGATCACGAACAACGTCAGCCGTATCATGGGGTGTCAAAGGTCCGCACACTAGCTGATATTCCCCCCATCAAACTTCTTAATCCGCCACTGGAAATACCGTTGCGGGACAGCAGCTTGGCAGACCCTGGCCAAGTTTGTGATGACCTCGCACCCGAGCAGACAGAAGCCCGTTCCGATTCATCCCGGCCCTCCAGCGAATATTCATCGCGCTCTAGTTCCCGGCATATAGGCGATATGTTGCTCTATGGGGAAGGGCCGCCATTCCATCAACGTGCAGATTCCGCCCAGTCCATGATCTCGGACGGGACTGTATTCAGTCCATTTGAATCGGGTCAACCTGCTGTAGGAGAAATCTTTCATCAAGACCGCAGTCCTATCCTGGACGAGACAGCTGTGCTGAGCGATGCTGAACCGGCTAACGCACCTGAAGAGACGTTGTGGGCCAACGGCAGGTCATTCAGTCAGAATGAGGATCCGATACTACGTCCATTAGAGTGTGGGTTTCCCACTGTCCATCCATGCTCTTGTGTTGTGCCGAAGGTCCAGCCGTCTACTGAAGATCTTCTGGGTGTTGGGCTCCGTCCCTTGGTCGAGTCTCCAAGAACCAAGTCAAGTGCGGAGAGAAGAACAAGGAATCGTCGAGCAGAAACGGCGCCCGAGTTGGCTGCATACTAGGAATCAACGTCTGAGGTAGCCAGGGGCTCGGATGTAGAGTTGTCAACTGCAAGCAAGAAGGTTGGCGAGCTCCATATTCGTCATGATACTGGGCATTCTACTAACACCTCTCAGGCATCTTCTGTTGATCCTCGCCGTGCGACTACGACCACCGTTTCGTCAAACTCGGGGGATGGTCCTCGCTCAACCGGAATAACAACCCCAAGAAATTTGGACCTCAGTCGTCTGGCCTCGTTCTTCCGTGACCTCACCAAGCCGTATGAGACGTACCAGTCCAAGTTGACTGAATTACCCGCAAGGGAAAATACGGTAGAGTCTGTTGCGGGCAATCAGCCAACGTCTCCCGTCTCGGGAAGGATCAGGAACCTCACTGGTAATTCCACCGCGTCAACATCCTTGGATACGCGGTTCAAGCGCACTGTGTGCAACATGGAACAACTGCTCAACAAAGCCATGGATTTGGCAAATCAAGCTGTTGACCAAGATGACCACCAATGTCTCGATATGCTTGGAACAGTGGACCATGAAGCAGACTCTCACAACTCTCCACCAAGTGTGCACGAGAGCCTACCTAGCGTCTACGAGTCGAGTGACGATGAACAGCCGCCTCCTCCTCCTCCTCCTCCTCCTCCTCCTGTTCACAAAAGAACGATCGAGAAGGTTGCTACGCCACGTTCTTCGATCAAGCAGCCTCCTCATGTCCCCAAACATCATAGGTCAGCTCCTGGTATGCGCAGTAGGAACGTCAGAATCGAGATTCCCAAGAGGGTCACGAGCCTCAGGAAGCTTAACGCTGGTATGGTGCATGCCCCACTATCAGACCTTCAACGGAGTCGATTTCAGGAGTTGTCGCCCCCAGTGAGCCCGCTCACGCACGCCCCTTCCAGACCAGACGATCACGGCCAGACAGATTCTCTATCTGAACAAGGCTGCATTTTGATGAGTAGAGGGTCCAAGAAGGTCAAGAAGTGTCGCAGTTGCCGCCGTCTTCCTTTGCTCAACCATCGCTTCAGCTTCTTGTGTGCAAAGGAAGAGGATGTTCCTCTTAAGGATACTCGTTCAAGACCTGATGCCAAGCTGCGACCCGCCGGAAAGTCAATTTCGGGAAAGATACGAAAATCAAACTCTTGGAGCTTCGATGGTGCTGTTGACCATCGTCCTGATGATTCAATGGAGGACAGTCTGCTCCATGAGACGGATGGAGCTGGGCCGTCGGCCGAGAGATCATATCCGGTCAAAGATGATCACTTTGAGCAAGATGATCCTCACCCCGAGAATGGTACCGACAGCAGACGCATCAACCTTCGTGGCAAGGCACACGTCAGTCTCAGAGGCTATCAGGGCTTCAGCCTCGCTCGTGCATATCGACGCCATCCCATTGCTCGCGACTGGTCTACGGTCCGGAAACGTTTTGTGGCGACGGTTGCATGCCTGAGTACGGCTGTCATTGGTGTTCTTATCGGCATCTATGCTGGTATGGTGCCTTCGATACAGTACATGATTGCTGACCTGCAACACTACGCCATTCTCGGCAATGTTTTCTTCTACATTGGTCTCGCCATCCCCAGCTTCTTCTTCTGGCCGTTACCTCTTCTTCATGGCCGGAAGCCCTACATCCTGTCGAGTTTGGTCTTGGCTATGCCTCTCCTCTTTCCCCAAGCCATCACGGTTAGCCAGCCTCGGTCACCCTATGTCAGCACCTGGAGATGGGCTCTGTTGAGTTCTCGTGCCTTCATGGGCCTTACCCTGGGCTTTGCTAGCATGAACTTTCACTCCGTATTGACTGATCTGTTTGGGGCTTCGTTGATGAGCGGCAACCCGCACCAAGAGATTGTTGACAAGCATGACGTGCGAAGACACGGAGGAGGTATGGGTGCTTGGTTGGGGCTCTGGACATGGTGCTACACTGGCTCTCTTGGAATTGGGTTCTTGCTTGGGGCCGTCATCATTGACAGCGCAAACCCATCATGGGGATTCTACGTCAGCATCATCCTCATCATGTTCATCCTTCTTTTGAATGTTGTCTGTCCCGAAGTCCGACGCTCCCCGTTCAGGAGATCCGTGGCTGAGGTCAGAAACGGCAACCGGGTTTCGAGAAGGGTGGCCCGAGGGGAGGTCATGATGCATCGTGTCAAGGATGGTCCTACATGGTGGGGGCAAGAGGTGTACCATGGCATCTTGTTGTCGCTGGAGATGCTTCGGCAGCCTGGCTTTCTCATCATTGCGCTCTACACGGGATGGATCTACGCCCAGGTCGTCCTAATCATTGTTCTCCTGGGTGCCTTGACGTCGAGGTCATACCAGTTGAGGTCACCGTTTGTTGGTCTCTGTGTCGCTTTCATTTCGTTCGGTGCTTTGGTGGCCATCCCGTTCCAAAAGGCGAACTTATTTTCTCGGGGTCGCCACCACCAGCAACAGTCAAATGAGGATACATTCGACAAGAAGTTCTCATGGACGTCTCACCTGCTGAGGCGGACAATTGTTTGCTTGGTGTTGCCTCTTGTGGGAGTCGCCTACACATTTGCCTCGACCGGCCCTCCGGTTCCTCTTGAAATCCCTACACTATTCGCTACGATGATTGGTTTGCTCTCGGGTCTCGCCATCTCAGAATGCAACGGCTTGATCATGGAGACATTTGACACTTCGGATCTTCACCCGGGAATGACTGGCCGGCCGCGTGGTGCCTCCAACAAGTCATCCAAACGCACCAACTACTCGTCTTTTCCCTGCGTCACAGCCGGGTTTGCAGTTTGCCACACGATTGGGTTTGTCCTGGCAGCTGTGGCTACGGCAGTGGGAGGTAATCTGCAGCGAAACCTCGGTCAGCAAGCTGCAACTGGTGTCGTTGCCGGTATTCTGTTAATCCTGACGCTCCTTCTCCTCGCGGTTCTCATTCGCTTCAAAGATGTGCAAATCATTCCCGTTTCCAAGAATCTCGAGATGGAAAAGTGGGAGAAGTACCGCAGAGAGAGCATCCGCCGTCGCTCTGAAGTGTCCGCACCTGCCACACAAAACACCATGACCGACGCAGAGATGTGGCGGCCTCTTCTCATGGGCAATCCCTCTAGCCGCATGCGCCGTGTCAACATTCTTGAGCTGGGGTCCATGAGTCGGTGGACAGAGATTCGCAAGAAGAACCGTCTGATTGATGAGACGTCAGCTCATCTCAACCGTGCTGCTCTCGAGTCGGCAGCTACGGCCCTTGAGGAGACAACCACTGATCTTGTCCGTCGTGTCAGCAGCCGGAGGAACAACCGGAGCCCTCCGCCACGGAGGTTTTTCACTGGCAGCCCTGGCCCTTCGGGGGTAGCGAGAAGTGAGAGTCCCATACAGCGGGCTGTGATGACGCCAAAGGCTATGGAGCTTGATTCCTTTATTGTGGTCAGACAACCACCTGTTGCTGCTACTGCTGTTCCGGCGAGTCCATCGCCACTTCCGGGCCATTCCAAGACGAGAGGCGCCGGTGATGACTTTATGGAGCGGGAGTGTGTCATGGGGCAGACGGTGAAGGAGGAAGAAAATGAGAATGGGGATGGGGCGCTGTTTGAGTCGAGTGATTTTTTGAGTTCGTCGGATGACCAGAAGGATGTTGTTGGGCGTGGTCGTGCGGAGATCAAGGACAAGTTTGATGATGCGGGACATCAAGGTCATGGTCATCAGAGTCATTTTCAGGAGGAGGAGAGCGAGGGGAGGAGGAATGGGAATGAGATTCAAAGGAAGTGAAGACTGCCAGAAGGGGGTAGAGATTTTGTGATTTTATGGCCCTAGATTAGGTACCTCTATAAGTCATGCTCACACTTTCACGTTTTGTTTGGGAGTTGAAGAACCTGTTGCCTGGCCATGAAGTGTGCTCGTCAGGTTGCTCCTTCCCTTCAGAGCTGTTGTGGCTGCTGCTGGTCCATTCATGCTCACCTAACGTGGAAAGAGGAAGGAGCGAACCAGTGGTTTATATATTAGGTCAACCATGTACTTTCCAACAGCAGCTCTGATAATCCAGCCAGGGCGCCACTTATGTGGTCAGGACAAATGGTCAGATTGGAGGAGCTGCTGTTACCGCCCCCCGGTCCCCCCGCCGGGAGTTTGCAACTGATAGCTTCCGAGTTCGATTCCGAAGTAAACCCACTGAGGGTTTCGTAGCCGGCCACCCTCAAGGGTTGGCCGGTGAGCTTTTGCTTTAATTTTTTTTGGCGATTTCTTTGCGATTTCATTTATTTATTGTTGTTGTTGTGTAGTTGCCTAGGTGGGTGGATACCTATCACATGGAATGGGACGATGAGACTTGCTTTGTGTGTATGGTGGAAGGTTTGAGAAGGGGTTTGTTTACTTTGTGATGAGGGTATTTTGAGAGAAGAGCGAAGGTCTTGTGATCCCTCCATCTCTTTTATTGCTCTGTTTGATTGAGCAGTCCATCCATCTGCCTTTTGATCTGGTCCGTGACAGGGCTAACCTTTTGCTCTTGAACAATTTCATAGTAGGTGGTAGCCCTTTGTTTACATAGCTACTCCTAACCGTGGTCTGTGGTAAGGTTTTGTTGGTTTGGGAAACCACCACGTAAGCTTGTGGTTCAAACAACGTTTCATGTATTCATTCAGAGCCTGCCGTCATCTCCAAGGATAGACAGATGGGCCATGATATCACCCTTCCTTTTCACTTGGTACGTTTCAACACACACTGTGTAGAGCTAGTTCGCCAAATGTACCTTCTAGTCACTACACGCTGAGTAAGAGAGAGGGATTCAGACGCCAGAGTTGAACAGCATGAAGCTAACATCTGCTCACACATGACAAATTGGCCATGTGTAAACAGCCAAAACGCTCATTCGTTCATCTCGAGCAAGCAAGCAAGCGAGCTGGTTCAGGGAGCTAGGTATAGTACACCGCATCTTTGGTCTTGGTCTCGTCTTGGTCCTAGGTTTGGTTGGTTGTCTTTGTTCTTCCCTTCTTTCTCCATGCGGTGTGTCGTGTCTGGTATGCCATGCCATGCCTCTAGGGTCCTCATGATCGAGTCCAAACGATCGGAAGGGGTCCAACGTCCGTTCACGCCCATGTGTTGTTGCGTCTGCTGTGTCCCCCCTTTTTCTTTCCAACCCCTGAAGTTGTCGTCAGCTTGCATTCAGCGATTTCTTTCAGGGTCCAAGTTATTTTTTTTTCCCACCCTCTGGCCGGGCTGGCCTGGTTGGACTTGAGAGTTCGATCGATCTGGAATTTTAGGCAGGGTCCCTCACATCAAGTGGGCATGTCGTCATTGACCCTTGAATTTATCAAGGACGACCCTTGGGCTTGACATTCTCATGTTGAGTGGGAGGGGGAAATCCAGGAATCCCATCATCCCGCCCGGTTCCACTAGGGACTGGCTTCCCTTGACTTGGCTGATTGGGTGTTAGGGATGAGATCTGAACCTTGGCTGCTGCAAGATCAAGGTTATATCGGTCCCGTTCATGGGGACACGAGGTGCGAGAAAGGCCACGAGGAGCTTGTGCCTGTGTATCGTGTTAGGTGTGATGAGGGTGGTTGACTGGACCCTAGGTGCAGATGAGGGTGGTCAGGTACGACTCTTACACGACAGTGTCAAGGGGTTTTCGAGTCGGTCTTTTGGCTTTGAACTCGGCGATGAGAGGGGGAGGGAGGGGGGGGATCCTTGTGATGATTTTCTGTTGGGAGGCATGTTGATACGTGCGATTTTCAGGGTCTGAGACTTGCAAGCGGTGTCAGGGACAGGATGGGATACGACGGGGGAGCAGGCCGAGTGGTGGTGGTTGACGTTGTTGTGATAATGGAATGTGTTGCTCGGCTTGACAGGGGTCGGAGACGAGGGCGAGGAGGGGGCCCGGGACGTGCTAGATGACGGTTGCAAACTTCCCGGAATGAAGTCGTATATAATGGGCAGGAACGGCCTCGATGCTCCTTCTCCCCAACGGATCGGACGGCTTGGCTTCTGAAAGGTAGTATTATGGAAAGAGCGATGCTTCTCCTGCCGTCATTGACAGCTGAGGTTGGATTCTAAGCCATGTATTACTCATCAGCAGAGGCTAGAAACCGGAGGTCCCTTCTTGCAGTCGATAAGGCCGCACGCGAGTATCACATTGTGACATGCATCCTGTCGTACACCTTGTGAAGTTGTACACACACGAGGCCACACGGTCAATCAATGGCATCTAAAAACGCCCTCGCGGGGATTCGAAAAAGTCGGACCCTTGGCCTTGTTATGGTTGTAGCACCCCCATCGGAGTGTTCTAGAAGATGAGCAGCGTGGAGGTTTATTGGGTGCGGTTCGGATCTGGATATCTAATACTGCCTGAAACTGTTGTCAGATATTGCAGCGGCAAGTCAACGGCTAGGTAGGCATGCACGAATTTTCTACAGAGCTTGTTCTACTTGATCAAGTCTATCACTGGTTGATCATACGTGTCAACCATCCATCCAGAACCTCATAACACCATGACTCCCTCGAGTAAACATCCCTCACTTGACAACAGCAGGGACCTACCTGTCAAAACTGCACCCTCCCGCGGCCCGATCTTCGCATGCCAAAGAAATAGAAACCCATGTTCACATTTCCTTGGTTTTTGTAAACTTTCCCAGTCAGTCCGGGTCTTTGGATCCGGCCTCTCGTTCCCCAGCTCACCCGCCGCGCCCGTCAGTCAAAGCCGTTGTTTTACTCTGACCCGAACCACACTGGAGTGCATATGTCTGATCCAGATCCAGGGACGCATTACCCGTCCGCTTCCCAGAGCCGATCCGGGCAATTTGTTTCAATCTTTGGGATCGAGCGGCTCTTGGGGGTGCTTTTGAGACATATTATCGATTTAGACCGCCTTTTAGACGTCAGTTGTATTTTTCTTTTTCTTGCTTTCGGGGGATGCCTCGAACTTGGACACTCACGATACATACGACAAAGACAATACAACCATTTCGTTCACCGACATGGTAGACAGGGCAGATAAGCCAAAACACAAGAGAGGACCACAACAGAAAAGACAGCTTCTGGACCAGAGCAGAAACACCACATTAGCCAGCAGCGGTGTGTTTGGAATCGGATCTGCTTGGCTCCCTGGAATACATGTGCATAGGGTCCAGGCAAAGCCAAACCGCCGATACGTACTCTGCAGCTGGGACCGTCTCCCAGCTTTCCTGCGAGGAGTTTCTGGAAGCCTTGTCAGCCTGCAAAGGAAAGGCAACCCGTCGAGCTAACAGCGTCTTCCCTTGCGTCCCATGACACGAGCCTGCCATGCTCTCACCAGTCGTCGGACACAAGCGAGACCCCTTCCAATATGGCAAATGCAGGTTTGGCTTCTTGCTCGCCGTCTTCCATCATGTGTCATTGCGCGCTGATTGAAACACCCTATCTGATAGCTTGTTCGTCCGGTCGATTTGGACGGCTGATATAGGCCAACCTACCACACAGTGTATGCAGGCTGAGCCCTATAGCCAGAGCTGATATGTGATATCCTTCTCCCTTGGCTCTTGTCTCTTCCTCCTTTCCCGCACCACCAACACGGGGGGGCCAACGGGCAAACAGAAACAAATCGTACGCCTTGTCATGCGCGCGTGCAGCAGTAGTGTCATCTGAGGAGTCACACTCCCCCTTCACAATCGCAATCGACATCTCGATTCTTCATCTTACATTATTCGATTTTCTATCTCGATCTTACGATTTCACCCGTACCCGCCTTTTCAGCTGAGGGAGTTTGCTTTCCCAGTGGGCGGCTCTATCCCTGACTTGGCAAGCTGCAGATTGCAGATGCAGCTGAGAGTCAAACTAGTAGCTCCAGATCGAAAAGAAAGTAGAGAAAGGAGGATTGGGTGTTCTAGACCCGAGGAATTGTGTTGGTAGAAGACTTCTGAGCTTTCACTCAAGCCGGAGTAAGCGCCGTAAACATATTTCCAAGATTGCAAATGTTTGATGAGTGCATCATCGCCTGCTTGGAGATGATATGATGCTCCTGGTACAGTATGTGGTTGCATTTACCCCGGCGGCGTGTTGGTTTTGGCAAGCTTTTTTCCTCCATCACCCACACGCCCTCCCCCCCCCCCCCCCCAAATGCGGCTTTTTTTTTCTCTTCCCTCCCACTCAATGCATGCAACCGACAAACTCCATCATCCCAGAAGTTCGGTCGGGCAGAAGTGGATGGACTCGGAATGATAGCCTGCGGCTCGTTGCGAGCACAGTGTGTATTTACTCCACAGATTTCGTGCCATTCCCATTCCTGCGGACCACCACCACTGGGCAGAAACCCCGCACAGTGCACCTACCACCCCACAAGCCAGATCCCGTGACGTCAGTTGACTGACTGTTACGGTCGAGATTAGCGAGGGGAGGAGGGAGCTTGGCAGGTAGAGGTACTTCGTTGGCGGGGGGGGGGGGGGGGTTATTAAATTCTCCAATCATACACCTGAGTTGCTTTCACGACAGCAATTCGACTGCGCCGCAGGGTTCAGTCAGCCTTAGGGGGAGGCGAATGATATCATTGATGATGGTTTTAGATGGATGGTTTAGAAGATTAAAAGCGGGGGGTGGAAGTGATTGTTGGCTTTGATATCGACAGCTGGACCCTGATCTGTTGGCCAAACGCTGCTCTCCAACCAGTGCGAGGGGTAACCGTTCCAGCTTGCGAGCAATTCAAAGCTGGAATTCTTGGGACTAGTGTTTTAAATGCCAAAACGGTGTTGTCTGTCGGACTCCAGTTTATAGCTAGGCCCCGCCCGCACGCACTGAGAAGCGCTCTCAGCCTTGCCACAGTGCGGGCTGAGGGGGGTACCTCGAGGTACACAGGTATCCGGCCGCCGCCCACCAGTCAGCCACCTAGATCGATTTCCCGTTTCTGAGTGGTGAAAAAAGGGGGGGGTAAAGATCTGCGACCTGTCGATTGGAGCGGGCGGGTCCTACATTATGGAGGTTTTGACGGGGCCACGCGCGCGTGTGTGGAATCGAGAGAACACAAAGGTCTGTTGTGTGTTTGGCAGGTGATCGGGTAGGAGTCCAATGAGATCTCGATTAGATATGTAGAGGTTGGATTAAGGCAGAGATGTTGGGATTGGGAG
Organism: Podospora anserina S mat+; assembly: GCF_000226545.1. Taxonomy (NCBI): domain Eukaryota; kingdom Fungi; phylum Ascomycota; class Sordariomycetes; order Sordariales; family Podosporaceae; genus Podospora; species Podospora anserina. The sequence continues at coordinate 758,462 of NW_001914858.1, forward strand.
GTAGGTTGACGATGAGGTTTTCGTTTCTTACCCTATGAAAGAAAAGTGACAACAAATCGGAAAGACAAAAACCTTCCTGCCAGGTGGGCTGACATTTTTTTTTTTTTTCGCTTGGTGGCAGAGTAGTATGGGGTGGACGAGATTTCTCTCATGTTGCAGCTGGAATGAATTGTGATGATGCAGCTACCCGTTTCTTGTGTGTCCCAAACCTACACAACCACTCACAAAGCGCGAGCCGATGATTATCCATCCGCTTCGTCTCTCTCCAAAACCAAAGCCCGGTTCTCGGTTCTCCACCATTATCGTTTATATTTTTTGGCGTTGCGGCCGCAGCTCGAGGTCTCTCTCTCTCTCTCCGTTTCTTTATCATTGGGTACCAGAAATAGTTGCACAATGCTGCCCAAATTTTGCCTCCTTTTCTCTCCCTAAACCCGTTCCCGAACCGTGTGTACACACTTCCCGAGCATGTGTTTCGGCCCGGTAAAACGAATGGGTAAGCGAAGTAAAATCACCTGATGGTCTCGGTCCGACGTAAAGGTAGCTTTTGGTTTCTTCTTCTTAAAGAGGGGGAGGAGAGCAAGCAGTTCCACACCCACACCGGCCGGACCGCGACTTGCACTGACTATGATGAGTTGGCAAACAGGTAAGGTGGACTTGTCAGACCGTTGCACGACCTTTTCTTTTTTGCCTTTTCCTCTCTCCCTCACTTCCTCGGCTGGGTATTCTTCCGCGGACCGGAGGAGGAGGAGGAGGACGACGACGACGACGACGAGGGCGAAAAAGAGAAGAAAAGGCTGATGATGGGGGAATGATCTGTCAGATCTGGGCGGCCGCGGAAAGGAGGATGGGGAAATATCCTCCGGTGGGGCGATCATTCTTTTTTTCACTTTTCTAATCGGTAAGCATAAAAATGGCATGAGAGAACTGACAAAGTTGAACCCGGGGAGCCGGGGCCATGATGTGGGAAAAGAAGGCTAGAAACGCCTCTTCCCGCTTTGCATGATGACTGCTTGCGTTGCGGGTGTGTGATCTGTTCTATC
>NW_001914858.1:759651-761345 GCF_000226545.1 Podospora anserina S mat+
GCTAGATGCAGAGTGTGTCATTAAATATTTCTGTTAGATAAGTAATTGGCATAGTTTATGGTTAAAAATTCGCTGGTATCTGTTTGTGTTTAATCCCTTAGCTTTTGTTCCTGATTAATTTAAGATTCATGTGCAAAAATTTTCCAAATAGTTAGTGATCCACCCCCCCCTCCCCCGTTTCGGGATCCGACATCCAGGGTCCACGATATTTTTTTGGCATATTTGTTCCCCCCCATCACAAGTATAGCAATCTATGCTCGGCCCGCTGCGTGTCTTTTAGCTCTTTATAAGCACCGAGTGACAAGTTCAGTGATCGACACTTTTTTCCTTCTCTGGGGGTTACGGTCAGCAAGCCTCAGACAGCAGATAACTGAGCATGAAATGAAGATCTTGATGCCCAAGGGCGCACAAGCATTTTTTTTTTCTATATCGATATCATTTGTCAGAGCGAGGGGGCTATGATTGATCAAGTCAGCTACCTGAACAAACAAGACAAGATCTTCGATTTCTCAATAGGCAAGAGTGAGAGAGAGGGGCGGGGGAGGAAGGGTGGATGGATATTGGTGGGGAAGGGGCAGCCCGTCAATCAATTAATCACTCGGATCGGGCTTGACGGGAATGTGCATGAGGGAAAGGGAGTTGATCAAATGTATTGGGTGGCATGGTTTGTGTGTATCTTGACTATCAACTGCACATGTTCCTTCCACACCCACCACCACCCTATTCGACAAGAGGGTGAATATTGACCAAAAGGTCAGATGTTTGACGCCTCTTTTTCTTTTCTTCTAGTGGCCAGAATGTTGCAGTTGAACTGGCGGGAGCAGCACGACTAGCTGATTGCCTTGTATTGTTGGTCATTCGGTTTCCTCTCTGATGTTGGATCCATGTTTGTTTCGCCACGGTGGTATTTAACTTTCGAACAGGGCAACGGTGGGCAATAGACATCAACGCACCTGTCAAACCTCTTTACCTACGTGCCTACCTACCTTGCTCCTACTTCTCAAAACTTATCCCAAAGTGTGTATTGGGGGAAAAAGAAGTAGCATACAAAACTGCCGTGCCCTTCCACCACAACACAACACTCCATACACTCCATCGGCTAAACCTGCCCCGTTTCACCAACACCATCAACTCACATTTCCATCCATCCACCCAGCCAAACAAGGGACCACCCGCAGCCCACACGCAGCCTCCTCAAACAAAACCGCAAGATAATTCCTCTCCCCATCCTAGTAGGGATTCCCGGCCCTTCCTTTCCCGATTCCGAACCAGCAGCTGTCAGAAAATGTTTGGGCGACAGGAAAACTGTGTGTGTGTGCTTGTATCAAAAGCCAGCCAAGCTCCTGACTTTGACCATGCAACTACCCGTCCGATTTTCTTGCACCTCTTCTTATACAGTATGAAAAGGTAAAACGCCACTACATGTAAAAAGTTGCACTTTCTTTCCATGTCAAAAGTATGATCAATCAGTGGTGTTGGTGTGAATCCGAGCCTCTGTTGTGTGTGTATTGTGTCACTAAAGGTGCCCAAACTTGCCATGCCTGCCCTCCCACCATAATCACTCTCCCCGAAACACCATCATGATATCTCGCAAGAAAAACCACAACGTCACACACACGACCAACCGAACAGGTCTTTTCACAAAAACGACACACCACACCCCCAAGAAAAACGTACCACACACACGCACACAC
>NW_001914858.1:761495-798725 GCF_000226545.1 Podospora anserina S mat+
GTGCTGGTTGTTGCAAAGGTGATTGAATATATTTCCCTCTCCCACAAGGAGAAAAAAAAACGTATTCGGGTATTCGGAGAACATTTGGTGTGTGATATAAAAAAACGACATGGTTGCAGAAGACGGATACACGTGTTTGTTGCCTGGAAGGAGAGAAGACCAAAAAAAACAAGAAAACAAAAAGAAAAAAGACCGGTCAATACTAGCTCCGGTCCTCGGATGGCTTCGGCCTCAGCGACCTCTGATCAAGCTGCCTTTTTCGCTCCAGTTTCGCATAGTGAAGACCGCAGGCGTTGCATAGCGTCCTCGCCCCGTCGGGACCGCGCCTCCACTCTGGGGTGTCAATCCTGTTGCAGCTGTGACACCGTCCGGGAGGAGCCGCACGCTGTTTTGATAACTTTGTTAGCTTGCCATGTGCCATTTATCCGGTAACCATCTGTCAGACAACAACAAAAAAAAAAGAAAGAAAAAAAAACTTACGCCGCGCCGTTTCTTAACCTCGTTCAGACTGTAGGCTGGCTTCATCCCGTCGTTGTACATGGCCACATCCTCGTCCTCGGGCTTTCGGCCGTGATCGCGCGCTCGCTCGTCCTGAATTCTATTCCGTTGAATCATTTCCCGCACCTCCTCGAGCTTCTTGAGGGCAAGCAGGAGGCTGTTGAGAAGCCCGCCGACCTCGTTCTCGGTGGGCATTCTCGACAGGATGGGCTGTGAGCCACCCTGCTCCCGCGCGGCAGCTACGTAGGCCTCGGCAAAATTGAAGCCAGTACGGCACGAGTTGGCAACCTGGTATAATTTGTTAGCATCTGAGTTTTGGCATCACGGTTCAAGATGCGACTCACGATTTGCAGAGCATCTTGGTAGCCATATGTTTCGTAATGCTTGTCCAGGGCGGCCTTGTAGTCCGACAACCGATGGTGCATATATTCGCTGTTTTCCTCACCATACGCAGGTGGCCGTTGCGAATCATATGGGGATGAGAAGCCTGGTCCTGAGCTTCTAGGGGATGCTGGGTATGCCGACAGAGGCAACTGTCCAGGTGGCAGGCGTCCGGTTTCAGAATAAAGCCCTGGCAACTGCTGCGGCGGCTGCTCGCGATGGCCAGCGCTGAGAGGCGGTTGTTGTGGCTGCGGTGGCCTGTGGTCCGACTCAGCCGAGTCGACTTTGTGTGCATGTGAAGGGGAGTGGTGTGGCCCCGAGAAAGTGTTCAGTGGTGGAGGTGCAGGTCGGCTAGCCAAAGTAGGCCGTGATGGGTCAGAGAAGGCAGGGAGGGTATCTGATCGTGGGTAACCCGACGATACAGGATGCAGTGTTCTTGGCGACTGGTTCTTCTCGACTCCAGCCTCAAAGGACCGTGGCGGACCTGTGAGCGATGCGACCGAGAAAGGCGCTGGGAGGCTCTGAGGAGGCATTTGTTGAGGCACTGGGGGTGCAAATGACCCAGGCTTTGTCCCCGAGATGACTTCGGAGATGGAAGGGAGGGATTGCCGGTGGTTGTTAGCGGATTCCGGTTCTTCAGCCGACCGGCGCGGCTCAACCGGCGAGATCATGCCAGGGATGCTGGTGACGGGAGCCGAGTGTGGGTATCCCGAATTATACGAAGAGTGATGCTGATGGTAACCCGGGGCGCTCGGGCTGATGATGGTAGCGGTCGCCATGTTTTGCCCTTCTCTATACGAGGTATCGATGCGTTGGTCTCGAGGTCGTCTATCAAAATGATCCAAGGGGTTGCTGTTGGCAGTTGGAATTCCACTGGAGAATTGAGAATGTTAGACGCGCCTTGGGGAAGGGAGCAGCAGCAATCAAGCAAAGAAGAAAAAGTCACAAACCTTTGCCTGTTACCTGAATCACCCGCTTCCATAGCGGGTCTTGTTCAACTATGTGTGTATATATATCCTTCAAGCAAGCAAGGCGCTACGGTGTGTGTTTGACGTGCAGATTGACGGGTGGTGCTTGTCGAGTGCGCACAGTCGCTACCATCCAGCTGGCGGTGACGGTCGGACTTGGGACCGTTTTTGGCGTCGGCTCTGCGGCTCAATCAGGGCCGGTGGGCAACGGTGGTTCAGCGAACGTATAAGAATGCTATTGTCGGCTTTCCGCTTTTCGGTTCCGTAGGCAGTCCGCGGGCCAATTCCTGAGAGGAGAGGCCTAATAGCACTCAACAAGCACGGGGCGATGCTGCAAGAATCCTCAAAGGGCACGGCGGCGGTAGATTGGGGGGGGGGGTGGAAGGCAGTAGGTCACAGGCGTGCAAAAGACGGACAGGAAAGGGAGGCCAGGTGGAGGTGGGCGGACAGGCGCGGTTTTGTGTCTTTCCTTATTTTGTTAGGGGACCCGGGGGGAGGGGGCTGCTGAGGCTAGAGGACTCGCAGATAGCCAGCCGCTCGGGGGGAGAAGGGGGGGGGAAAGGTAGGTATGTATGTGTACTGTGTGGGTTTGGGGTGGATTGGAGGGAGGGGCGATCGAGATCAGGTGTGGGTCACCACTCTCCCGTGGAAATGGATTGTGGGAAACGTGCTGTTTCCCCCCGGACCCTTGTGTCTCGCGCCGACGTGAGACCAGGTACCTCGACCAAGCGTTAGCGTTCCCAGCTCCGCACCTCGCAAGCCTGGGCAGAGAAGCAGCCAGCCAGCCAGCCTACGGATACAGCCAGTCAGCCAGCTCGTCCACAGCACAGCACAGCACAGCGCAGCTCCCACAGCAGCAAGCACCAAACAGCTCACTCACCCCCCTCTTTTCGAGCCGAGTGAGAAGAGGAAAGCAAGCTGCCAAGCCCGGGCTACCAGATTCGATGATGCCTGTGCCGTGTTGATGTCACTGTCCTGCCAATCTGGACGATCGTTGCGAAGAAACCGAAAAGGCGGAACAATTCGCTCTCGGCCCTGGCGGGCTCGTGTGGTTGGCCAGAAATCCCTCTGCCTGGATAGTGATGACGACTGGTCGTTGGAATTGGGAACTGGTGCACCGTAGTCAAAGCAGAAGAGACAGGAAAAGAGAAGAGAAAGCGAAAGCGACCGGGCCGCTGATGGGCGAGGGCCGGACGATAGACAGTAATTATTACTACCTTCTCTCTCTCACCTCGAGGTGGGAGCACCTCCAAGCTGCAACACGGGTAGATGAGTCTGGTAGTGGCAGTTTATAGCTTGCTGTGCGTACACTACCGTGCTCTGTGTGCCTCACACAAAGTCGGAGAAAAAGACGGGAGGACTTGAAAAGGCTCTCCCTCTCCCCAGATCGATTGGAAAACATGCTACAGTAAGTACTGGTACTTGCCCAACAGCGTCTTATGTCCGCAGTCTCTTTTGCTGGTTGCTGCTGCAGCATCAGGCACTTCTGGAAATGCTCTCTACCTGTTCTTCCAAGTACTGTACTGTACCTCGCGGTACCGGAAACGATCGCGTTCCCGGCATGGCATGGCATGGCATGGCTTCTCCCTCTCTCTGATGAGATTTGATGAACCGATGCGCGGGTCGTCCAGTCAGGAAATGCAGTTGGTTTGAGTGGGGGAGGGAAGGGGGTGCATGGGGGCGCCATCTCATGCTCCACCTGATGCTTGGGTTACCACTGGGCTGGGGCCTTGCTGCGATGCTGGCTGGGATTTTGGTCAGCCAGGAATTTGGTACCCCAGCCCGATGCGGTGAGGGCAAACCTTGTCGCCTGGTTGGCCGGCTTCCTGCCGAGTCCACTTTGTCCACGGGTACTTGGCGGTACCAGGAGATGTCGACACCCCGTCACCGTACCGTGTGCTCTTTTTGGCTTCGAACTGTGTCGTCGCTTCCTCCTCGACAGAAGAAGGAAAACGTCAGCGCCCAGCAAAAAAAAAAAAGCAAAAAAAAACGCCAGCTGACAAGGAAACACCCCCCAAGGTCTCCAAGGTGGGTGCATTTCGATCTGCAGGATCCTTTTCGAGTCACGTTATTAGAAGAACATGACAGATAACAGTCTCAACCACAATCATTGTTTGATCAAATGGCAAGTTCCGCCGTCGTCCCGAGCTGCTGCCATTGTCTGCCGCATTCAAGAGGGCGGCTCACATCTCTATCCGTATGTACACGGCCTCTGTCCCCGCACACAGAAGATCTGGCTATCGGATCGGACATCGCTCCCCGATCTGGGTGCCGTATCGTGCCACTGTGCCTCCACCATAGGTCAGCTTTTGAGCGCGTACGTAAGGTAGCTATTGTACGTGTGTACTAGGTGGCATGTTGGGCAGATAAGGAAACATCCAGGCAGCAGCAAACACGCCCAGCGTCATAGTGTATAAAAGTCTGGTTAAGCTTATGTTACGGACTTATTTGTCGGGTCGCTCAGGGCGGCAACGGAGGCTGCACCAACAACAGCTGGAGAGCACTTGTTTCTGTGGTGGGTTTTCGGTAGGGAATCTCTGAGTCTGCCGAGGCCAATTCATCACTATCGCACGATTTCACCCTGGTGTTTGCCCGGCTTGGCGTCACATTCTAGAAGGAAAATGTCTGTGACTGCCCCCTATGCTGGATCGAGATCCCTGGTCTTGGCCCCCTGTGTCGTGTAAATCGTTGCTGTAAACGGCAATCCCAGCCAGACCAGATGGATGGGACGGATGAGATGACGCCTTTGTTCCAATACAACCGCTGTTTATACTATCTGGCCAGCCGTCTGGCTCTGCTTGAATGTGCTGTCACAGGGCGCTGTGGAACAGCGTCGTAGCTGTGAGCTATTGAGGAGTTATATCCAGTGGTTGCTCACTAGTCCAGTCGGGGCACTCCGAGCATAGCAGACTGCCGATTTCCCCAGCGATCGGTACCGGTATCTCGGCGGAGAATGTGCATAAGCAGTTCCCTGCTTTTCAGTCGGCTCCGTGGTCCGCTGGAGGGCTCAGCAGAGGGAAAATTGCCAACGGTTGGCAGTTTTCCAGTCCCGGCATCTGTCAGAGAATGCCAGCGCCCAAGGCGGCTGGTCTGGCAGCCGCTGACCTGACAAACTCACCTGATGGAGGGGTAGTATTCCGACCTCTCCATCTCCGCCTCGACGAATGGGCTGTGGCATCACACTGCTCCCAGGTGCACTCAGCCATATGAGCTGGCACTCTGGTGCGTGATACAAACAGTGCGGTGTTGCTACCAGCGGCTCCCAGAGATATGCCGAGCGAGGTGAATGAAAAGGCCTCATCGTGGTCAGAAGAGGCGGGCCCCCGTCCAGCATGAAATTCCCTCTATCGACTTCTGGCTTTTATGACGAATCTCCAAGCGGGAATAGTGTCAGGTATCGCATCCGCTCCATCCTCTCGCCCCTCCAAATCTCCGGGTCTCCCAGCGTGGGGCCGCCGCGAGGGTCGTGTCGTGATGGATTCAGGAGGTTCGCACACGAGGAATACGACGCTGTTCCAACACCAGCACGTGGGCTCTTGCTGGGTTGTACCACGGGATACCCTGAGGATTTCGAGGGAGCGGTTTGAACCGAAGGATTGGGCCACAAGGGGTTTCTCATCGATCGGATCTGGCCTGGTGCCCCCGCTGACGGGCAAGGGTCATGAGATGAAAGGACACGGCCAATCTTGAGTGCCACAGTGCATGGCGCTAGGCTGGCAGGCCTGCGTGCTGAAAGGTTGCGGTTTGCTGGATTTTTCTCGCTAATCGAATGGCCGAATCGGCCGGGCTTGGGCCTTGTCGAGAGCGTGGATGGGTGGAATATGGGCAGATGGGATGATGGAATCAGTGGAAAATGCAACGCACCCGAAAAGTCCCGCCAAGCTCGGTTTTGTGAGCGGCCCAATCTGTTTTCCCCGCTCTGCAACTCCACGGGCAGACGGGTTGGCCCTATCAGCATTGGCTGATTATTTTCCTGCAGACCAAAGAGCTGTCTGCGACAAGAAAAAAATCGCTGAAACGGGCAACATTCACGGGTAAAGTCAGATGATGAACGGTGGATCGGCTTCGGGGGAAAACCGCGCGGGAAGGGAAAGATGGCGTCGATATGTTCGATATTTGCATGTACGGCACGTGATTGTGAGGTAATAGGTATTAGGTATCTCCCCGCAATTTGCAGGATATTCCTCTTCGGACAAGAGAAGCTGTGGCGGTGGTAGTGTACCTATGCTGTCTCGAGAACTTTCGGCAGAATGCTACCTGGAGAAGCAACAGCAGCATCAGCAGCATCATCATCAATCAACCCGCAACTCTGGGAGATCGAACCAACAACAGCTGGGAACGGATATCATCATTTTAGTACATGCCGCGGGAAGAGCGTCACCTATCTAGTGTCGCGGTCCCTGTCTGCCTGACCCGCTTTTTGTTCCACGCTTGGGCCTGGTGGACGATGGAACCGTTCGTCCTAAAAATACCACCAACGCCCGCACTGTGTACCTCTGAAGCTTCCCAGCAGTGAGAGGTGTACAGTGTGCCGATGATCTCAACCGCTCTTGCATCTGTCAGAAACAGGAATTCTGCGCCCCTGGCATTCTTCTCTGCATCTGCCACTCACCTGTCATCACTTTCCCTTTTCCCCATCGCTGTGCCTCGTCAGCCATCACAAAACGAACACCGAGCCCAGGACTGACCACCAGTGCAGTGAGATGTGTGCGTGCCCAAGGCCCCACAGCGGGGAGAATTGGACGGAACAGCATCCGGGCTCACGCTCGGTGACGAGCCTTCTTTCCCTCGGGAGCGGCGGAGAACTTTCCGGGCTCTGTGCTCTCTGCTCGTTTAGTTTCAAAACATGCTGATCCGATAGATCCCCAGTGATTTCTTCAGAAAACATTCAGGCACCCGAACCTGAAGGCACCATCGCTCTTTTCCCCTTTCTGGCCTGCTGTTCATCAAGACCCTGACAGCTAAAACGCACTATCGACCAGACCAGGATCGGATATGGACAGGTTTTCTTAACGGTTGCTTTTATCACGCTAGCCATCTTGATCTCGTGTGGGGACCCAGCGGGCCAGAGGAAAGCGAATACGTGAGATCGACACAACGAGACATCCACCCAACGGCCGGCAGTTGTGGGTGCAAGAGGCCGGAATAACTGGGAACAAGTGGCCGTTCTTACCGACACATCTTCTTCGAAGCCTTCTTCCCGAGCCTACCTACCACCAACCGCTCTTCCACAAGTTCTTCGTATCGTGCGGTCTGTCTCTACGAGGAGCCCATACTCACCCTAGGTCCAACACCATCCCGCAGATGTCCGATGTGGCAGCCTGGGGATACGGCAAACCTCGCACAAATACAACTCTGCTTAAGTCAGCGGTGGTTGCGTTCTCGCAGCCCTCACACTCTCTGGCCGTCTAAGGGGATGGGCTCTGGATTGGGAATGGTTCCTGAATGAGCCAATGTCCCAATTCCTGCCATTGGTGCGGGGGTCCGTAGCCGCATCCCAGATCAGGCGATATCTGCAGGAAATCACATCTCGCGACCTTCCCACTGGGTTCCATCGAGACCGATGTCGCGCTGGCCCCCCGTCAATGTACTCACAGGTACCTTAATTACTGGCCGACCCCACTGACCAACAACCCTCCCTGTCCGGTTTCATGGTTCGCTGCCCACCCTTGCCCGTCCCACGAGCCTGCCGAGCTCCGGACTAGTTCAGAGGATTATCAGCTTCGCCGGCGACCTTTCCAGAAGTCAGATTGGCTGGAAAAAGAGGGGTGGGGGCGGTGGGGGCACGGGGAACCGTGCTCCATGTTCTGTTCTGACGCGGTCGACGATGGGGATTGCAACGTTGGAAAGGACGCCCTGCATCCGATCATCCAATTTTATCGCCTCTCCATCGCATCCGCATGACGAGATCCAAGTTCTGTTTCTCGTGTGTCGACCACTAGCACGAGTCCGTTGGCAAGTGTTGGAGGTTGGGGGACTTTGGCGGGAGAGGGGGGGGGGGGCAGGGCAGTATCTCGCTGAATATCAGTCACCAGGTCTTCCTGCCATGTGGCATGTCGTTAGCCCGCTGCAGGCAGAATTATTGAGACTGATGGCTCTGACGTTGACAGCTTTGACAGGTTCGGCCAATTTTCTCGAACAAGAAGAAGCCTACTACATACATGTCGGGTTGATAAAAATGCACATGCATTACATCGATACACACCGAATCTCACCTACTACTATTGTGCTGTCTCATTGGATGTGTTCTGTTCAGCCTGAAAAGAGAATTGTGTGTGTTTTTCCCCCCATCGATCTCACAAAATCTCTTATCTCAACCCGTTCGTTCCCGCGGGCTGCTGCGCACCCCACAGTCCATCGCATCTGATGGGTAATTTTTTTTTTCCCGATCTGATTTCCATCGCATCTGATCTGATCTGACCCGACCGATCTTGGGAGGATTTTTTCGATTCCGCAGCAGCCAGGGTGTGGGAATTGATTTACTACGTCAACTCCGGCCCCATATAGCCTTGTTTTGAGTTTTTCCAACGGTCAAAGACACATCGGGTTTTGCGTTGTCAAGGACTGAAGAAAGATAGGTAAAACCCGCATTCGCTTCTAATGCAGGCAGGATATCCACCGACTTTTTCGGATGTGTGGGGGGAGTATGGATGGGACTTGGAAGTGTGGTCACGGGATGGGGATATGGAGGTGGATGGCTGGGCTAAAAATATCGGGAATTTTCCTGCATTGGACACATCACTTATCCTACCTACGTGCGGTCTGGGGGGGTTGCCTACTACTTACATGTGTCACTGAGACTGAGAAATGTATTCTCGTGTCAGAAGATATTTTTTGTTTTTTTGGCCATTGGAAAATCAAGGCGGCGGTGGCCAACAACATTTGTCACACGTGGTCGAGCAGTCAGTCAGTGTGTTAAACGAAGCGTACATATATAATCGTCCTTGATATGTACCGATCCGTGGCAGGTACGCGGTGTCATCAACAACAAGTCGAGGCTGAAGGATTGGCACTAGCTTTGAACAGCCAGACAACGGGTGCTTGCTTTTGCCTTCCCGCTTTTTTTTTCTTTCTTTTTTTTTTTGAAAATCCCCGACGGGTTGTGTTACCTGTTTCTGTGCGAGGGGGTATCATGGTTTTTTTTTTGGACCAGTTGATGCTTCGGCTTGATGTATGTCAAATGGCAGCCGGCAGTCGGATAGCTTCTACATAATTTGCATATTTGAGGATCCCGATGCTCGGACTGGGGGGGGGGGGGACGCTCGGATAGGGGAGTGGTAGGTTCGGAACGGTGGATTTCCCTTGTCTGTTGCTGTACAACCGTGGTCGAGGTATACTAAGGTAGGACAACTCTTTGCTTTGTTGTTTTGGTGGTCCGCTTGGGCCGCATGTTGGGCTTGTTGAGCCTCCTTTTCTCTCTCGGCTGAGGGGGCATGGTGAGGATATGAGGCTGACGACTGAGTGATTGTGACTCGGGCAACGGATCATACGTATTGCATATATCGTTGCCTTACTTTTGTACCCCCACTCTTTTGGGGTCTCTCTACCAGCAGCTTTGAGGGGGAGGAGGGGAGGGGGGATGGTCACGAGATCAGGATGAGCTTGGCGGGATCAAGTTGCTGTTGTTGTACAAGGACAAGTGGGTGGACTTTCCGAGGTTATGGGGGAAGTTGGAGCAACTCCAGATCCCGCACGCTGAGAGGTTCGATATGGTCGATTCCCGTTTTCGTGTTTTAGTCGTACTGGATTGGGAGAGACCAATGGTTGCGAGGGGGGGAGGTTTTGTTGAACGTTACGGTTACGCAGTTTTGTAACGAGAGATTCTGGACTCTCTGGAGTGGACTGGATGGGGAGGGGGGGAGCGTAATCTCGTCCTTCGATGTTGTTGCTGTGTGTGTGACAGTCATCAGGAAGTTGTGGTTGGTTGAGTGTGGCACTGTGGTTAGAAGGCCCGAAGGGAGGTGTAAGAATTACTTTACCTATGGGAGTACATTTGAGAAATGGGTTTGTGTGTTCCCAGAAGAACAACGCGACTTCAAGGGGGCAGCGATCATCACTATGAGAGTGGGTGTGGCTGTCTCACACCGGTCAATATCACTGACACATATCCACACGCCGGATGACCTCAACGGTAGGAGAGAAGGGGGGCGGAGGGGGGGGACCTGTCTCGCTCGATCTGGACAGATCTAGGACCTTGGGTTTGGGTGGTGTGGTTGCAAGCAAACCCCAAGGATGTCAGCACAAACACCACCAAAACCACGGAGGGTTTGAAGTTCCAGGCTGCTGGCCACGTAGGAGGCGCTTTGTGACAGCTTTTGCTCAGGGTGCATGGGCAAGTCACGCTCTATATTTGATGCATCTACCCTTGAGATCAGCAAAAGTGCTGTTTTTTGCTCGTCCGGCTTGGGTGTCAATCAGTGCCTCCCCTTTTCACAACCTCTAGGATGCAACTTACACCTGGAACTTTTCACGGCAGCTCTTCTTGTCTGTGTTCGTGATCATCGTTGCGGTGTAGCTATTGCCACGGCACACAGCTTGGATAGGACAGATTTCAGATCCTGCAGAGGGCCGATGAGGGACAAGGCCTAGAAAAATGTGCTTCGTATACGATCTGCTGGCTTTTCCCCGAGAGCAGATTTGTGGTCTCCAAGTTGTGGTCGCTTGCGTATTTGCAGAGAGATCTTGAGACAAGTACGCCTATACACTAGCACACAGGGGCCGCTTTCTTTTCTTCTTTCTTCTGTGTACATACATGTAAGTCAGTGTCGGTGATATGCACACAGACCCTTTTTTTTTATGTGTTCTGTTCTTCGATATCATTGCTTCTTTTTGTCGTGTCTCTTGCAGAGACGCTAAGCTGAGAGGAGCTTGGTGATGTTTCTGAGCTTGGTTTTCCCACAAAGACTTCTTCCAAAGAAGGGAATTCATCAGCGCGAGCGTGCGCGACACCAGGCAAGTGGTCCCCGCCCCCGCACCGTTCCTTGGGTCCGACCGTCCGTTGGTGGTTTTTGTTCCCGCTGAAGGAAAAATATGATATGATCGATACCTTGCGAGCTTGCATGGAGAAATATACCATGCTGGGTGAGACTACACTATGTTACTAGTAACCGAGAAAGTAGATCTCTTTGGCATGGTGGGTAAGATTTTCAACAAAGTTGCACAAGCAGAATGCCGAGTTCGAAATGGGGGAAGAAAGAGTGGTGATCGCTTTGGGGGAAGCGGGATCACCACCTTGCAGCTTGCAACTGTCAACCTCGGATCCCCCGCTTTTTTTTTGTGCTTCTGGTAGCCGATCGAAAAGCTGCCCGGTGGTCAGGGAATTCTGAATCGGGGGTACTTGATCCTGCTTCCCCTGTCTTTTCCCCATCTCTTTCTCTCTCTGTCTTGCTTTCCCCTGCCTGCCGGCTGAGCTGCGCTGACGTCTATCGCGGATTCTTTTGGGCATCCAGCTCGCGGTTGTCGATTTTCAGCTCTTTCCTACTGACGACTATGTGACGAAGCTAAACCCAAAAAAGTCCAGCATCACCTTATCTCCCATAGTCACATTTATCTTTCACCACTCATCCCTCTCAAGCTCAACTACCGAGGTCCAACCCCCCCCAAGTCTAGGCTCATCTGGTACGCTCTGGATCTGATCAGCGGGTTGTCCATCGAAGGAAATCAGATCAGATCAAGCCCATGACTTGCAGTCCCTTCCGGAGAAATGTCAAAAGTCTGGTTGAAACACTGCAGCACACACGCACACACGCGGAGTTGTATCGAAACGTTGATCTTTACCTCGAATCCGGAACCAATATCTCATTCACTATAGCAGATCGCCTACAGATTTTCCCCATTTGTTACCCTGCTGTTAGCCTCCTGCTAGCCTAAGACATATAACGGACGATAAGGCAAGTTCTCCAAAATTAAAAATCCGGAGAGGTAACATTGGGAAAAGCCAATTGTACGCTACACCTACCTATCAACCTGCTATTATATAAGCACCCAAATTGTAACTCGGGCAGGTGCCACAGTAGGCACAGGCATTTTTTTAGCTAATCTTTCCAATGTTAACTTTTTGGATTTTTTTTTGAAAAACTTGCCTTATCGTCCTTTATAGACATGGCCGTATATGGACCTACATACATAGCTGCCTTTATTCTGCACAGGCAGCAAAGGCGCTAAATTCCTAGCTTTTTTTTTTTTTTGCGCGGGAGAAGAAACAGTAAAGGAAGAAAAAAACAATGTCTGTCAAAACTCTTGGGGGTTCTTTGATCCGGTAAGGACTATCTGTACGGTTTCTGTGAGTCTTTTGGGGAGGTGGGGGAGTGGGTGAATGTAAGCTATGTCTCACTCTATCTCGCAAGCATCTATTGGAAGTGGAAAAAAAGTGAGATCTGAGCTGCTTGTCTTGTGTGTGTGTGTGTGTGTGTGTGTGTGTGTGTGTGTGTGTGTGTGTGTGTGTGTGTGGTGGTGGCGAGCCAAGAAGGGATAGGCATAATCATTACATACGTGAGAGGCACACACACATGCACATCGGCATCGAATCGATCTTACTTTTTGCCTTTGCATCTCGGGGACCCGGAGACAGGGACGTGGGGAGGTGTGAGATGATGCTTGGGAAGGGGGAGGCTTGGCGGTTTGGTGGCTTTTGTTGGTTGGGGATGGGGTGCTGATGGTTTTTGTCAGGTGCTGGTGGTGAGCAAACTTCACCAGACCGGCCATGTCAACGTGATGTAAGAGATGATAGAGAGTCTATCTATTGACATCAGCACGTAAGAGGGAATCCAAGTACCAAAAAGCATACCTACCTGAACTAATCAAGCGGAAGTTCTCAAGACAAAAATTGCAGACAAATCATTGAGTTGGACTGCCAGTATCGTATTCGCGCAGATTACCCCTTGGAGGAGATAGGACACTGCTATCTTTTACACGGCCACAAACATGATAGGACTAAGATAGGTAGGTAGGTGTGAGAAATAAATGTCAGTTAAATGTGTCTTCATCTCTTCCAAAACCTCCAAATAAGGGTATCAGAGCCTATGTAGCAGATGTGAGCACACTCCATGTGTCAGGCATATCTTCAATAACAACACTGGCAATTAAAAGTTACAGGACAGCTCACGCGTCATAAAAGACGCTGGGTTTGTAGTTATGATATGGCGAAGAATGGGTATGGTGTTGGTGGTGTATGCGCCATGGTGGTCCTGAGATGATGAATAACTCACCTACCAAGAAGTATTCCAAGGTACCCTTTGACCTGGGCGTAAGCCCAGATATAGAGATTCGAACAAAAGATTTATTTCATCAGGAAAACACTCTTTAGTCGCCACAAAAGCCAACTCTGCGCCTTCTCAAACTTGAACTAATGTACATACCTGACCTGGACTCTGAACCTATACTGAGCTCGTACGTGTGGTGGATTATCTTATAATAGTAGTAACAGATCAGACATGAATGTGTATCCTCCCTTCTCGCTCGTAGGAATGAGATAAGCCTGATTCCTAACTGCCCGATTCTATTTAGCTCAACGATTTTGACTTCTATTCCCCTCGCTTTACGTCTCCCTGATGGATCTGGTATTGTGAAAACCAGTGAGATTGTTCCAAAAGAAACAGCTCCTTCTTTTAAAATGTTCGTGGATAGGTATCTAGAGTGGTTCTAGAGCTAAAACTTTGGTTGAACCTCAAGTATCTAGAGTCGGACAATTACTTGGCCACCGCCCAGGAACCTCCACACCTCGCTGATGACAACTTTCTTTCGCCTCTTTATCGTGTCACGGAGCGGTTAGCCTAAAGGAGGGGAAAGCGGCTCTGGGAGACTGAGGATGCTATACGTCCCTCAGGTTGATGGTAGTTGGGCACCTACAGAGAAGGTTGGTTGGACTGTGAGAGCCACCTAGTAGTCGATGTCCTCCGCTGTCCACTCCTTCTGTCCAGAGGACTCAGCTATCTCGCAAGCCTCTACTTCTTAACGATTCTCTCCAGTTTCACTTTAACTCGACATAAGGATCATAATGTATCGGACTCAGAACCCTGGAGAGGTCGGTCGGTAATAACCAGAGCAGCAGCAGCAGCAGCAGCAGCAGTAGTAGTAGTAGTAGTAGTAGAGGCATCAGAATCAATTAACAAGGGAGCTGGCGCTCACAGCAGGCGCTCAGTCACAGACGTGTTGCATATTTCAACGTGGATTTGAGAGAAGTTTTGATTTGTTGTTGTAAACGTAGTAGTAAATTCATGCTTCATAACTCATTCCTAAAAGCCAAAATGAAACAAGCGTTCTATCCCCCAAATCGCAGACAAAAGTTACAATATTGTTACAGGGTATCTCCATCATCCCCATCATGCGCCCATCACATCCATTATCATATCCCATCATTCATATGCATTTAGTAAAATCTCCTCCTGCTTCCCCGGCCATCAGTGCCATGCATCCTCCTCGTGCCCGCAGCCTTCTGGCCGGGTCTTCCAGTGAGAGTTCCCTTCAACTTCAGGAAGGCACCACTGATCTTGTCACCGATGGAGGGCCGCCTCTGCTGGTGATGGACAGGGGCGACGGTGGTGTGGTGGTGGTGATGGGTGGTAGTGGCATGATGTCTGCGCTTTCCGCCAAAGAGACCGCCTCGGCGACGGGTAGAGGTAGTCATGGGAGCGGCGGTGGTGTGATGAGTGCGACGAGGGCCGCCGAAGAGACCTCTGCGACGGCGGGGAGCGGTAGTAGTGACTACAGGAGCGGCGTGGTGACGGCGACCGAACATTTTGATGGTTTGGGTTTGGTGTTGTGGTTGGTATTAGTTAAAGTAGGTAGTGTTTGGTTTGCAGTTGATGTTCAAATTGAACTCTTGAGAATGCTTGTTTGTTTGTTTTGCTTCTGTGTAGATGCTGATGATAGTCAAGAGATTAAGACCTGTGTCTCGAGGTCAGATCAAGCAAAATATATACACCATCTCATCGGCCCTTCCCTCTCCCTCCCACGTCACAGCTTTCTTTCAATGTGATCTCCCATACTTGATTCAGACCCTTGGACCCTTGATGCATTCAGATCTCGATCCTATCCACAGCTTAATCCAACTTTCCAAAGACAGGGATGACATCAACCTCTTGCCAAACAAAAGAACACAAAACAAGCAAAAAGTCAACCATGACGAGCCCCTTTGGACCCTTGAACCACCCAACATCGTCAGTGGCGTCCGCTGTGGTAATGCGCTGAGAATCTCATTGGTTGCCCTAAACACCCTTCTCTTTCAGGCGAGCCTTCAGTGCAACCAAATGCGCACCAATCAGCTCTCGTTTCTTGGACTTTTTGGGCAACCGAAGCGGCCCCACACAGGGTATGATGTCACGGTTCATGTCACTTGTCAGACGGCTCGTGCCGTGACAACCGTTGGACTCAAACTCGAAGTTGGCATTCTACCTACTGCACATACCGCTGGGCACTGACGGGGTAAGCTCCGATGATTTGAGGACGTTGATTGTTGCGCGAGCATCATAGCTTGCGTGTTCACCACGTGGATGTGATACCTTGTTCGGACCGTTGGGCCGTTGGGAGTGGAAACTTGCGATATTCGACATGACGACTGCCTATGTATGTAGGTAGCCGAATATTCCAAGGAGGAACAAGTGTCTGCTAAGAATAGAATTCGAGCATTAGCTAACAGCGATAGAAGGATTCTAGTGGGATTATACAGTCTTGATGCTCTCAGCAATATGTGAGAGTCTTGCACGGCTGGGTGATGCCATCACTTTACTCAAAGTCACTTCCGATCCAGACACTCCTTGCCTATTGATATCCCACCTCAATATTATCACATTATTCAAGTCCGAAGATATGTCATTTCCCTTGCACCAACTTTTTGTCCACCAAAATCAAATTACAACTTGAGTAGGTACGGAATAAATAATTGTTGTTACCGAACTGTAACTGCTGGCTGCCCCGTTCCGCCAAGTCTCGCATCTCCAGCACACTCGGATATGTGTCCACAAAACCCACATTCGATAACAAATTCACGTCGGGAATTGTTGAAAAGCCCTAATCCTCCACCAGATCCACAACAACTCAATAAAATCCCCTTGTGGTGTAGTTGGCTATCACGTTCGGCTGTAAATGCAATTTATCGATACCGAAAGGTCACCGGCTCGATTCCGGTCGAGGGGACACATCATTTTGCCTTCACCTCAGTAAGGTGACTCTTTGTTTTTGATTCAGCTATGAAGACTCTTCTTTTTTTCTGGGATGCTATGTGCTTCACAAACAACCCTACGTGCATAATTCTGGAGATATATATTATACAATGGGTTGCTTAACCTACACAGCACAGTCATTACATCAGGTCACCAGAACCCATGACATTGGATTCAACCCATTGAAATGCCATGTCGTTCATCAGAAAATCATTAAACAGGCTGTAGATTCCTGGTAATAGCTTCGGCGAACATTGAGTACCAATCTTTAGGATTTGCTAGCAACCTTAAAAGACCCATTTCAGGCTGTTTCGTAGAAAACAATAAACTTCCTCCGCCAAGGGTATCATTCCAACCAAGCCACTCTACAGTCTCATCAATGCCGTATCCATACTTTGCGTCATCATACAACGAAAACTTACAACCCCCCTCAAGCCTTAAATCTGAAACAATCACTCACACCCTCGAAGCTTTCCACGCCTCCCAACAACCCCTTCTTATCCCCAAAGTACCTGATCCGATACGCCGTCCCCTTCTCCACCTCCCCCTCTCCCTCAAGAGCGGTATCCCACCCAATCGTCACCTCACTCCAACCCATAAGCTCACTCGTCCTCTCCCACTCAAAAATCACACTCCAGTCCCCATCATCTCTGAACCTTTCCCACGTCCCATCCTTACCCAACTTCTCAACAGCAGCATACGTGCCGCCCAGCTTCAGATTGTTCCTCGGATTGGCTCCAACAAACCGAACCTTGACCACATCCCCAATCACATAAGGAGTACCCTTCTCAGCATCCGTCAAAACATCCCCAAAAGACTTGAAAGGCGGCGCATTGTCCATCACCACCGACGGGATAAACGACAACGACCGGTTCGTATTATCCGGCGGATACACCATAGACTTCTGATCATGCGGCGGAGGCGCCGGCGAATCCGAATTCAAATACCCCAACAGCCCCATCGTGACGTTGATATACGCCGCCAGCGTGTGCGGTCCATACAGAGTCGAAGCCCCTTCATACCTCTGGATCCCGTACTCCTCTTCCGTAGTGATATAATGCGTATAACTGTTGGCCGGACCCCCCAACACAACAACTGCATCCTCTCCCGCCTCATCGCTGGTCCTCACGGCCTCCTTCCATCTCCGTCCAGCCATCGTCGTCGCCTCCCCAGGCGAAACAATAATAAAAAGCAGTCCAACTCTAAACACTTGAACATCAACCACATTCGGCGTCCACGGATACGGCCTCTCCATCTCCCCCACATCCAGCAAAATCGGCTTGGCACCATGACACGCCCTCTGCTCCTCGTTCGCATCCTTCAAAAACCTCGACACAACCTTCCACACCGGCGAAGTGGTGTTTTCGTTCCCATCATGCTGCGTAAAATCAAACGCCCCCGGCCCATCACTCGTCCCCGCCGCAAAAGAATACCCCAGCGCAGCCGGACAAGTCTTTGCCATCCTCCCACCCGGCAGCTCAAACTCAAACCCGGTCATGTTGTGAAACTTGTGAAAAGCCTTCACCCAACCCCCCCTCACCGGCGTGAGCTCCCCCTCGTCAAACAGTTTCCTCGCAGGCTCAAACTGCCTCTTCCCAATCTCGAAACAGGAACTAGCTCCGCTGTCCGGAGTTTGAAACCCGGGCCCACGACCATGACAAGACTGTGACTTGCCATCAACAGGACAAGTGCTATTCTCAAAACTGCACATCTCCCCCGACCCATCCTCGCACCACGCGCCCAGAACATTAGGACTCGTATCACCCACACTCGCCTGGCTGAAACCAGCCACAAAATCTGGATTCTCCCCTCTCATCGACTTTTCAAACAAATAGGCCGCAACCCCTTTATTATCCCCCGCAATAAGGGTGTTGTTCCCCAATAACGAAGTCCCATGGACGGGAAACCACGTCAGCACACCCAAAGCCTTCTCATCAGCGGCACGTTCAAATTTCAAGAGCGTCAAATCCTTTTCAACGGACCCGTCGTCTTCGATGCTAATATTATACCTCACCCTCTCCTCCTCAGGGTTGGCAAGGTAAGCAAACAAACTCCGGTTGATATTCGCGCCAAAAACCTTTGTCGTCCCGACGCTGAGATACCCCGGCGTGAGACTCTGATGCGCTTTTCTGATGGATTCCACCGCCCCGTCCACAATGGCTCGGTAGCCTTGGTGATCAAACCCTTTGCTTGTGATTTGTGGGAGGAGGTAATTCAACCACCCAGCTGGCCCAGCGTGGGAGTGCGTTCCCGTAACAGCAACGTTGTGGTGACCGTACACTTTATATTCCTCCCCCAAGCTCTCGAGAGCGTTGAGGATGCCGTAGCGAACGGCGGTGTCACCTGATTGGGTGTCCAGCACCAAGTAAACCAACCGGTCGGAAGGGTTGTCGATGTTGCCGACGATGAAGGCGCGGGAGTAGAGGCGTTGACGGAGACCGGAACCGACTTGTTTTGGGTCGGCGTAGCCCATGAGGTTGATTTCGACTACGGGGCCGGTGATGTCTGCTTTGCCCACGCCGAGGAGATATGTGTTGTTATTTCTGTTGTTATTGTTGTTTGTTGGTGGGGGGTGGGGGGTTGAGGTTGTCCATGATGTCCAGTTTCCGGGGGCTTCGGCGGCAAACAATCTAAGTAGTGCACAGCCGAGGATGAGGGCGCCGAGGATGGAGGTGAGGTACCCGATGATGGACCGGTAGTATATTCTTTTCGGTAGTGATCTCTTGTTCTCTGAGTCCCCGTCTTTGGTCTGTTGATGTGGTTGTGATAGCAACGGCTGTTGTTGATAAGCTCCGTCCTTTTCCGAGTCAACCCAGACGTTGGCGGGGTCGAGCAGTTTTTCGTGGGCGTCCATGGTGGAGGATTTGCAGGGCGGAAGCTACCTGCACTGCATATTCTAGATGATAGTTGAGAGAAGCGAAAAAAAGTTTGAGATAGGTACTGTTGAAGCGGTGTTATCTGTTGTTGGTCACTTGAACCCAACTGTATTAGAAACCAAGCAACATGAACGATAGGCCTGGAGGTGATTTCTTGGCAGCGACTGCCTTGTGTCGTCATTGTCGCAGGAAACTGCCCGATTCGACAAAGGGGCGGTGCACACCCCGCTGCCAAGAGTATCGGGGTGGGTGGCAGCCGTTTGCACTGAACTGAGGAGTTTGGCATTATATTTCACTTGGGAAGCTGTTGTTTAGTTTTGAATGTCAGAACAGTTTTTTCTATGTTTTGGATGGATGAGGCAGTTGCAGTATTATATCTTTAACTGCCGAAGCTGTCTTGGATATCTCATACCGAAAGAGCAGCAAGTGCTGTCTTAGCTTGAAGTTGTCGTGCAGACACTAGATAAGAGCTCCGATAAGAAGGCTAAGCCCAACCCTGGCGTCTGTTCACTGTGTAGAGTGGAGACCGCATTTTTCCAAAGTGAGATCCAGCGCGTCGTAAAGCATCGCATCGCGCAGTCGCATTCATTTTGAGATTTCGTCAATTTCAACCGTCCAGCACCACCACCACCACCAAGATCACCACGCCTGCTTCACACCAGTTATACATCATAACAACAACAAAACAACCAACCTTTTCGCCCTCCACAAGTTCCCAATCTCTCTCAACTATAACCACCTACCCGCCCTCCAAAATGCCATCCATAACCACCATCCACGAGTCCCTCCCATGTAAGTTTCCTTCCCCTCCCCCCCCCATCTGCCCTATTATCCAACTCTCATCCTAACCTCCCAGACATCGACTCCCCCCCCACATCAACCCAACTAACCGCCGCCCAAACCCTCATTACCCGCGAACGCACCCTCCACCCCGACGACCCCAACCACGCCCTCCTCCCCCCCCCGTACCACCCCCAATTCCTCACCCCTCTCCTGACATCTGAATTCTCCCGCCTCTCCAGTACCTCCCCCCCACCAAAACTAAACGCCCTGGACCTGTCCCGATACAACACCCTCCCCTCCCAACCCCCCAACCCCACCCCCCACTCCCTCCAGTCAGAACTTTTAAAAGCCTACACCTCCCACGCCTACATCTCCTCCCGCCGCTCCCACCTCGCCCTCCTTGACACTACGGAAAAACCGCCTGGCTAGTCGGGAACTACCACCTCGAGGGCGAGCTCAAGGCCCTAGAGAAGGAACTCGCCCAGACCAAACAAGAGATCGATCTTGTGACTCTGGCGAGGAAGACAAGACAAGAAGAGGTCGGGCCGGAGATGAGGATGCTAGAGGAGAATTGGAAAATGGGGGTGGGGAGGGTGCTGGAGACGGAGGTGGCGACCGAGGGGGTGAGGAGGGAGGTTTTGGGGGTTCTTGCCGGGAGGGAGTAAGAGATTGTTGTTGTTGTTGGCAAAAGAGACTGCGAGAAACGAGGCGGTATTTCGAGAAGGGGAGAGAAAGAGGTCAGGTGAAAGAAGCAAGGGAGATGTGTGAGGTGGGAATTGTAACGAAATGTTGGGAGTTTTACGAGTTTACCACAACAGGGGAGGTTCTATGCTGAGGATCGTTGTTTAGGGGGCAGAGTAAGGGACAGACACGTAAAATGGGAAGGGATATTGTCATAAATATGCTGGAGTTTGGGAATATACATCAGGGAGAACATGTTGCTTCACACAGAAAGTGTTAATATACTTAAATATGGCCGGGTTATAAACCAAAAGTGCTGCCCAAAGAATTGTCGAAAGGCGTGAAAAGGGGTGCGAAAAACTTCTTGACACGGCGCTATATTCCACAAGACAAGAAGCACTTTGTTGTCTATGTGTCCGTCAACGACTATGCATTTCACACAATACATATGGGTGGGGTGAGCAATGTACATAACCCTAGGCAAACATAGCATTTGCTATCATGACCTGTTTGCTACTCCTTCAGGTATCTAATAACAAGCCAAAGTGTTTGGTCTTGAATAATCAATGTAGGCCAAAAATAATAATAGGGAGACAGCAGAGTGAAAATAATAATCCAAAACTCCAGCCCCAACCCACAAAGCCACACCAAGAATACCATACTTTGTTCCCTTCTCCAATATTTGTTCTTTTCACCACCAAAAAAACTCGAGAAGCAAGCGCCCACACCGTGCCCCATTACACCTCTTTTCCCTATTCTGATCCCTCTCCATGCTCCATCATCCTTTAAACCGTCTGAAGGGGATCCATCTCCTCCACCCCAGTCTTGACACCCACATACTTGGTTCTCCGCATAATACTCTCGACCGGCCCCAGCAACCGCTGGAACGCCGACTTGCCAAGCGACACAACCTTGACCTCGGTGGTGCTCACGACGCTGGCGGCGCGTGGTGCGTCATTAAGCAGAGCGAGCTCGCCAAAGAAATCGCCCTTCTTGTAGTGCTTGACAGCGGTCTCGTCGCCCCTCCTAAGAGCGACCGCCTCGCCATCCACAAGCAAGTAAAAGGAGTCACCCGGGTCGCCCTCGCGAATAATGGTGTGACCGGCCGGGAATTTCTCGCTCTTGAGCGCATCCGCAATCTTGGAGCGCTCATACGGGGTAAGGCTTGAGAGCAAAGGCACCTCCTCGAGGAAGCCCTCGTACATGCGACGACGGGCAAAGGTCGACTCCATCAGGATCCTCCGGAAGGTCATACGGTCCAAGGCCCAGAGGGTGCAGTTGGGCTCGGCGGAAATAACAGTAGCGGCCCGCGGGGCGTTGTACATGAGCGCAAGCTCCCCAAAAGAACCGCCTGCACCAATGGTGCTAACCTTCCTGCCAGCCCCGTCCAAACCAGGCTCGACCTTTCCTGTGGGGCTGACGTAAATATCGAAAGAACCCTTTTCGATGATATAAAAGAAGTCACCGGTATCTCCTTGGGTAATCACCTGCCAAACACATTAGTCGTGCCCTTTTTGGCCAACACGAACGCCCAACTCACCTTGATATCCTTGGATGGGATCGGTTTTTCTATCAAAGCCCCCAATACCTGGGCGGTTTGCTCGTCATCGAGGTGGCTGAACAGGAAATTGCCGCTGATGGCTTCCTTCAACCGCTCCAGCTGCTCGGGCGTCTTCGGATGCACAGGAGGTGTCCAATTGTCATAAGCTTCTCCGGTAGGGGGTTTCAGTGACTCGGCCGATACCGAAGTGCGACGACCCAAGTTGTACTGGGCTGGGTAGCCTGTTGGATCAAGATGGGGCCTGTTGACTCCAGTCATGTGTGTATCAGATGCCGCATCGGCACCAAACGGGCTTCGGAAGAGACCGGCGCCATGGTCGGCTGGAGCGCGGCCAAAGCCCGCCGTTGTGGGCGAAGTCACCATGTCATTTTCGTCCTCCTCGGCGACTCTTTGCATACCAGTGGTCTCCAGTCTGCCAAATGGGTTCGAGTTGCCCCCGAAAGGACTGCTGAAGCCAGTGGACATGTTGGACAACGTTCAGAAAGTGGGTGTGGTTTATCGATTGGAGAATTTCACGATCTGGTTCGAAAAAAGGGGGCCGAGCCTGATGTACTTGAGGTCGGCCTGGGCGAGTATGTCGGTTACAGAGTCAGGATACCAACTCTGTTTCTCTCTGGGGGCTGCAGCACACGGTTAGAACATGGCCGACTCAAGCGGTGCAATGCGAGGATGTAGGAAAAGGGCCATTTAGAGACAAAATGGGCTGCGCGACTCGGAGAAGTGCAGGGCGCCGGCAAGCTGCTGTTGTATGAACGGTCTCGTCATGCAGAGCTCAAACCCGTCTGGTTTCGCCGAAAGAGAAATTGAGACAGGGCAACAAAAGCCGTGAAACATGAGAAGGCATGGCTTGACTTACTTTTCGGCCAGAGACACAGGAGGCGTCGATATGGTTTGGCTGGACAAAGCCACCGACGGTGGGAGTATGTGTGGTGGCGTGGCTATGGGGAGTCTGCGGCGTTCGGGATCCAGAAGCGGGAGCTGGCGAAGAGGGGTAGTGTTGTTGTAGGAGAAAAAGATGCCGCAGTCGACGAGGAGCTTTCTCAATGATAAAGAACAGGAGAGAGAGGGTGCAATCCGAGCTAAGCCAGGGAGGTGGTAGGGAAGCTTAACGATCGGCTTGCAGGCGAACAAGGAATAAAGGCCGGGACAGACAAGTCCGGCACACGGCGGCAGAAATTGGGAGAGACGAACGGCAGGGTCGTGTAATGTGTATTGTAGGTATGTAGAGTAGAGATAGTGACAGCAGAAACGGAGAGAGTTAGTACAAGGAGGTTGGGTTGAGCAGGAGGATCAGGTATAGAAGAGGCCGAGATGGCAAGATGCAGAGATGAAAAAATAAAATAAAGGGGAGTCCAGGAAGGCGGAAAGGGGGGGGAGACTGGAAGGCGAGGAGGGGAGATGGAGGTGAAGCTTTACGTTTGGCGAGTGGGGTGGTTCCCGCCCTACAGTTCGACAGTGCGGTATCGAGACGCCTGTGTTCCCTGCATTTCATCACCGAAAGACTTTGGAGCCATCAAGGACCCCAGTCAGGCCCGCAACCAGGCGGCGCAAATCCGGGGAGACGCCACTTTGGAGCAGCGGTTGACGACTAGGTAGAGCAAGATGATATCTAATACTCGCAGCTCAGAGTCATGAGTGCCGTGACCAGGCACATGAGTGACATGGTGAGAGCTTGCTGTTATCAGCAGAGTCACTGGCTGAGAACGGACATCAGGCCCCCTTCACAACCAGGACCTCCCTCTCGCTTTGACTCCACAATACCGCTAGGCGCAGGCCAGTCATTTGCGTCGAACAATTCTAGAAAGCGCATGGACCGTTATATGGCCCATGCCTTGGCCGCTGACGTGCTGCTGAACTTGACCGATCTTCTGCTTCGGCTTCTCTTGCAGATCTGCCGCAGCGTGCTCACCAGGTGGCAACTGCGTACCCTTGGCACCGGGAGTGAAAGAAGGAATGCTTCTGTCCGGATTTGGGGCACACAAGCCAGGGCAACACTTCAGACGTTGGACTTGGGGCTCTGTCTGCCGGTGGCCTGGCACATGCGCAGGAACACTGTCTGGCTGTCACTCTTCCATAAGACTTCATATTGGTACTAGGACGGCATTGCTGAGGCCTGCAGCTCCTCCAATCCCTACTATTTGATAGACACCAGATAGTCGTCAACGGTACGGATATGTCCCTTACCAGAGAGATTCGTATCAATCAGACAATGGCTCTCGCCCGCCCAGAGTGGTATTCAGCAATTTACGAACCTCTGATCGGACACCCCGAGAGTATCTCAATCTCCACTGTTTCTCATGATTTCCCCTGTGATGAACAGTCCCATCACACTCGATATTTGTCCCACGTGCCGGATCGCGTGACCGCTCTCTCTTGTCTGGTCGTCGCCGTTGGGTTGTTCCAAAAATGGATTTCCTTCTGCCTGTCTCCGTCAGCACTGGAGCCGTCACAGCCTCCTGCCAAGACACAGCACGGGCCATTGAACTCGCCGCAGACACCGAAGACTCCGTGTCTTCGAAACGCTCCTTTTCCAGAGATCCTCTCCCTTTGACAACCCCCCAAGCCACCCCGCAACGACGACGACGACGACGTCGGAAAAAATACGCCCGCCATGGCTCCGAGACGTCGCCGCGGAGCCTCCGACGATGCTGCCGCAGATGACCACTCCGAGACGGATGCGCCCAAGAACCGCCCACCCAATACAGCCTTTCGCCAGCAACGCATGCGCGCCTGGCAGTGTGTGCTGACACCGAAACTTATTGTCACCATCTTCTCCATTCTCGCCGCCATCTACCTTGGCTTCGGCGCCTATCTTACATACCTTGCGCATACTGTGGGTTGGCTGTCCGATGAACTGCCCTTGTAGGGCACATGCTTATAAATTATGTTTCCAGGTCCGCGACATCTCGATCGACTACACCAAGTGTATCACCGACGCACCAACAGATGACTTTGGACCGATTCCGGCTGAAAACATCGAGGCTCATTTCTCGGTGACAAATCCCGACTTGGATCCCTTCCGGTCTCAGTGGAAAAGAGAGACGATCAATGATGTCAAGGTCGCCAATTACACTGCGAAACGGGAGTATTGCTATGTCCGAATCAACATCCCCGAGGACCTGAAGCCGACCATCAGCTTCTTCTATCACCTCAACAACTTTTACCAGAACCACCGTCGTTATGTCAATTCTTTCAATGCCAAGCAACTTCTCGGCGACGCAGTAGATGGCGGCACCATCAACGCCTCCACCTGCGCACCCCTGACTCACAACCACGAGGGCAAGATCATTTATCCCTGTGGTTTGGTGGCCAACTCAATCTTCAACGACACTTTCTCTCCGCCCCTGTTGTTGAACCCGCGAAATTCGTCAGAGGACAGTGTCGAGTATCCCATGTCGACCAAGGGCATCGCTTGGCCTGGAATCAAAGACTTGTATGGTCTTACAAGCTACAAATATTCAGATATTGTGCCCCCACCCAACTGGGAGGAGCGTTACAAGTTTGGTTATGATGAGGTGAACAACCCGGTACCGGATCTCAAGAGCGACGAGCTTTTCCAAAACTGGATGATGTTGGCTGCCGCGCCCAACTTTTACAAACTGTACCAGAAGAGCAACACCAGCGAGGTGATGGCTGCTGGTACATACGAGATCAAGATTGAGTCCAACTTCGACACCACCAAGTATAATGGCGGGAAGTCTTTCGTCCTCACCACTGTCTCGACAATGGGATCGCGCAACATCTGGCCAGGAATCATTTTCCTGATTGTTGGCGGTATCTGCCTTGTTCTTGACGTCTACTTCATCTTGTCGTTCTTTTTGTGGAAGCCGCGCAAGCTTGGCGACCCATCATATCTTTCGTGGAACCAGCCATCGGCACCACAGGGGCATGCTTCGACTTCATAGGGCCACAGCAGGGGCGGTGGGAGAAAAGTAGAGTTATGAGAGCATTATAGGGCGGGGCTGGACTCGTCGTTCTGTTTTCTGTCTGACAACAGTGTGCAGTGTCTTGGGAATAGCTTTGGGGTTACACGGCGTATGGCGGTCACTGGGTTTTTGGCTTGTTTTCTTGTTATTTCTCTATGCCCCACGATTCCTGGAAAGGACGTGGTGAGTTGTCATCAGTTTTGCTTGAACTGTACTGTACAGATACCTGGCTCCTCTCGGGGCTCTATTTGGCATTGGGGTGTTCTGAATCGAATGAATATAATGACGTGTTCTTGCCTGACGTGCCTACCTAGGTAAGTAGCAGACTCGCAACAGTTTGTGAACGCCCGCCGACCCATCTACTACCAATCTGTGGTCAGTGCTGTATTTCTCTAGCAAGAACCGTCCACTAATCACCAATTCACTGCTCGCACCGACGAGCCTTTGCTTTGTCTTGCCATCCACCCCGCACCGGCGACCTTTCAACACTCGATTCGCCGTCCCGAGTCCCGGCACCGAATAACTCACGGCAGCTAGTTTCATCTTCCAAAACCCCGGATCATTGTTGGACCTCAAGATTGAAGGACCAAGATTTTCATTCCCTCAGACTGCTCAGTCAGAAAAGTGGCAGCCTCAGGCCACTAAAAAACCACTTAGGCAACCAAGCACGCCAAAACGCGACGGGGTGGTCCGTGAACGTCCAGCAACGCGACACCCCTGTAAATTTTTGCCTTGGCCCGCCGAGCCTTGTTAAGTTGTTGCACCCTGCACACCTCCTTTGCCCGGCGGTAGACAATCTGCTACCTCTCCATCTCCATACCTACCGACAACCACTTTTCCATCGAGGGCGACGACTCTTCCCACCAGCATCATCACCCCACCGACTGGCTTTTGCGCCGCCATCGCCATCGTCAACCCCCGCGAAAGCGCAGTCGCCCATCATGGCCGACATCAAAATCGACGCCAAGGTCTTCCAGGAGCGCATCTCGCATTTTGTCAACGCCTGGAAGGCCGACAAGCGCTCCGGCGACGCGCTGTTCAATGGCGCCTCGTCCATCCTCATCCTGATGGGCAAGGTCACCGAGGAGCCCGAGCTCTACAAAAATAATGCCATGCACGTAAGTTTATCAACATTGCCCCGGATTGTAGCTTGCGCCGTCTGACAACAAGCTCTGCAGTTTTGGCTCCTCGGCTACGAGTTTCCAACGACATTGATGCTCCTAACTACTGATACCCTCTACATTCTCACGACTCAGAAGAAAGGTCAGCTTGATTGATCTCCGGCTCGATTGCCACCTGTTTTATGCGCTGACACTGCCTACAGCCAAATACCTGGACCAGATCAAGGGCGGCCGGTTCCCCGTCGAGGTGCTTGTCAAGGGCAAGGACGCGGCCGAAAACGAGAGGCACTTCATCAAAATCACAGATGCCATCAAGGCAGCAGGGGTGAGTCATCACCCGCGTGAGTTCGTATGTCTGTTTTCGGAGCTAACGAGCCATGGTTACAGAAGAAGGTCGGTGTGCTTACCAAAGACACCTCCAGCGGCCCGTTCATCGATGAGTGGAAGAAGATTTATGCCGACAACTGCAAAGATGTGGAACAGGTCGAGATCGCTCCGGCACTCTCCACCGCTGCCTTCTCTGTGAAGGACGAGGCAGAGCTCCGCGCCATGCGTAGCTCATCCAAGGCCTGCGTGGCCCTTTTGACCCCGTACTTCCTCGACGAAATGTCCAACATCCTCGACCAAGACAAGAAGATCAAGCACAGCGCCTTGGCCGACAAGGTGTACAACAAACTGGAGGACGAGAATTTCTGGAAGTCTGTCCAGCTTCCCAATCGCCAGAAATTACCGAGCGATTTTGACCCAGAACAGCTTGACTGGGTCTTGGGTCCTATTGTGCAGAGCGGCGGAAAATTCGACCTCAAGTGGCAGCAGGACTCAGACGACGAGATCCTCCACCCTGGTATCATCATTGCGGCCATGGGCCTGAGATACAAGTCATACTGCTCGCAGATTGCCAGAACCTTTATGGTGGACCCCAACAAGTCCCAGGAGAGCAACTACAAGTTTTTGCTCTCTGTTCACAACATGATCCTGAAGGGGATCCGGGACGGGGTGGTGGTCAAGGATGTCTACTCCAAGGCTCTTGGCTTGATCAAATCAAAGAAGCCCGAGCTCGAGAAGCATTTCTTGAAGAATGTTGGCTACGGAATTGGTCTTGAGAACAAGGACCCCACTTTGGTTCTCAACGCCAAGAACCAAAGGACTCTGCGGGATGGCATGACACTTGTCATCACCACTGGATTCAGCGACATTCAGAACCCCAACCCACAGGATAAGAATAGCAAGACTTACTCCTTGGTTCTCACCGACACAGTCCGCGTCACCGCTGCAGAGCCAGTGGTGTTCACAGGCGAGGCTCCCGTGGAGGTTGATGCTACCTCTTTCTTCTTCAAAGACGAGGATGAGGCTCAGCCAACCCCCAAAAAGGAAAAGAGAGACTCGCGAGTCGGTGCTGTTGCTACTAAGAACATCACTAGCACTCGCCTGCGCTCTGAACGCAACACGGCGGTGGATGACGACGCTGAAAAGAGGCGTCGCGCTCATCAAAAGGAGCTTTCAGCAAAGAAGCAGGCCGAGGGTTTGGCCAAGTATGCCGAGTCCACGGCCGACCAAAACGGCGTAGAGGTGAAGAAGTTCAAGCGCTTCGAGTCGTACAAGCGCGATAACCAGTTCCCACCCAAGGTCAGGGATATGGGCATTGTTATTGACCAAAAGAACGCCACCATCGTTCTGCCAGTGATGGGCAGACCCGTTCCGTTCCACGTCAATACCATCAAGAATGCCAGCAAGAGTGATGAAGGCGAGTGGTCATTCCTGCGCATCAACTTCCTGTCACCTGGTCAGGGTGTTGGACGCAAGGATGATCAGCCATTCGAGGATGCCTCGGCTCACTTCGTCAGAAGCTTGACCTTCCGTTCGACTGATGGTGATCGGTATACCGACATTGCCAACCAGATTGCCAACCTCAAGCGCGAGGCCGTCAAGAAGGAGCAGGAGAAGAAGGACCTGGAGGATGTTATCGAGCAGGACAAGCTGGTTGAGATAAGAAGTAAGAGGATTTCGCTTTTGACTACTGTGACTGCCACTAACCTGTGTTTCAGACCGCCGCCCCGCTGTTTTGGATAACGTCTTCATTCGGCCGGCCATGGAAGGCAAGCGTGTGCCAGGTAAGGTAGAGATTCACCAGAACGGTCTCCGCTACCAGTCACCATTGAGCACCACCCAACGTGTCGACATTCTCTTCTCCAACGTCCGCCACCTGTTTTTCCAGCCCTGCGAGCACGAGTTGATTGTCATCATCCACGTCCACCTCAAGGACCCCATCCTCTTCGGCAAGAAGAAGACCAAGGATGTGCAGTTTTATCGTGAAGCCACCGATATCCAGTTTGACGAAACCGGCAATAGGAAGCGGAAGTATAGGTATGGTGACGAGGACGAATTCGAAGCCGAGCAGGAGGAGCGCCGTCGTCGCAACGAGCTCGATAGGCTGTTTAAGAGCTTTGCCGACAAGATAGCCGAAGCGGGCAAGAACGAGGGATTGGAAGTGGACATGCCGCTCCGCGAGATAGGATTCAATGGCGTGCCCTTCCGTAGTAACGTGTACATCCAGCCCACGACCGAGTGTCTGATCCAGATCACGGAACCGCCATTCATGGTCATCACGCTGGACGACATTGAAATCGCCCATCTGGAACGTGTGCAATACGGTCTCAAGAACTTTGATCTGGTCTTTATCTTTAAGGACTTTACTCGACCGCCAGCGCACATCAACACCATCCCGGTTGAGTCGCTCGAGGACGTGAAAGAGTTTCTGGACTCCGTTAACATCGCCTACTCGGAGGGTCCCCTGAACCTCAACTGGTCGGTCATCATGAAGACCGTCACGGCAGACACGCACCAGTTCTTTTTGGACGGCGGCTGGGGTTTCCTCCAGAACGACTCGGACGAGGAGGGCGGGTCTGACGAGGAGGAGGAGGAGTCGGCGTTTGAGATTAGCGAGTCGGAGCTGGATGTTGCCAGCGAGTCGAGCGAGGAGGACTCGGACTTTGACAGTAATGCGTCTGCCGAGGCTAGTGATGAGGCGGAGATGTCTGATGAGGAGGAGGGGGAGGATTGGGATGAGCTGGAGAAGAAGGCGAGGAAGAGGGATAGGGAGAGTGGGTTGGAGGAGGAGGATAATAAGAAGGGGGCCAAGAAGCAGAAGAGAAGGTAAATTTGGATGGGGTAAAGGAGAGAGAGAAAGGGGAAAAGAAAAACTGGTGATGATGATGGTTTGGTCTTCTTTTTTTTTTGATGGGGTCTTTAGCAGGTTATCGTCTACTGACTGGTCTGTTTCTGTTGAAGGGATAGGGAAGGGGGGTACCAACAAAGTGTATATGTATTTTTCTAGGCTTTTTCTTTTTAGTAAAAACGGAAAGGAAAGGTTTTTTTTCGTTGTCTTAATTTGATTACCTACCCTGTCACCCTTTTCTATCTTGTTGGACACAGAATGGCATGGCTGGGGTGGTCCAGGCAACAAGGCGATGAGTTGGCATCTTGGGGTTTGTATAGCAAGCAGCTTGTCTAGCTAGGTAGTGTTGGTTATTGTATGACTATTCTACATGAAATTTCCCTTCCCTCATTGTGACCATTATCGCCGTGGAGACCTATGTGCGTGCAAAGTAAATCGTAAAAAGCAAATGGCCAGCAAATATAAACAGTCAGGTAATTACCACCATCCTTGAACAAGATTATCTACCAACCTGTCAGCACCACAGAGATCTTGCTGTTCCAAATGTTTCACCACTCCACACCCAGCACACACAACCTCCCCACCCTCGGCGACCACCCAAACGTCAGCATCACTCTTGAATACAACAGCCGCTCCTCCACGTCCCTCAGCGAATCGTTATCAAGCCTAGTCAGCACCTTCCACGACTCATAACTCTGCTTTGCCACCACCTCCTGCGGCTGGAGATCATCAAACGGGTCGTCCAAATCATCCAGGTCGTCAAAGATGTCGTCTCCAAGGAAGTGCTTTTCGTACTCGATCTCAACACTGTCGCTTTTCTCCTTTTTAATGCTCACATCACCATTGTCATCCCCGTTCTTGACAGCGACGACACCTCCATCAGCGTGAGAGTCGTCGGCCAGTTCTGAAAACACATGCGTAGCCTGCGTGTGTACAGCTTCGGCTGGGGCAGTGTTGTTATTCCCGAATAGGAGTTCAGTCCATGCTCTATCACTCCAGATCAGTTTCCCTGCTGCCACGGAGCCGGCCTCGTCTGTCAAGGAGCCGATGATCTTTGGGTTGAGGGAGAGCTCGTGTGTTTTGAGGCAGTTTTTGCAGGTGGCGTTGGCGTTGTGGGAGTAGAGGGGGATGTTGCAGCTGAGAAGCAAAGGAGTCAGTATACTTGAGTGGAAGGGATGGGGGAGGTGATCAAGGGGTAAAATAAAGTGTAGGAAACGAGTTCACAAAAGGGTAAGTGAAGATGCGAGCCTACCATTCGAAGCAGCAGAGCTGCCGCTTCCTGCATTGCTCCACAATCGACACCCCCGTGATCAACAGGTTGAGTTTACCTGTGAAAACTACCTCTGGTACTTCGCGGACATACTCATCAATGTCTGCCAGCGTGTAGAGCGTCCGGCCAGGCCCGTGAATAGCAGCGTCAACATCCCAAATGTCAACCGGGAAGGGGATATGGACGCTTTCTTTTCTCGTGCGAGCGGCAGCCATGTGTCGAAGCCAGTCAGCGTCCGGAAAGTCAGGGTCGACCTCGACCATAGAACTCGATCCGATGCCAAGTTCCACCAGCCCATTGTTCCTGATAGAGTGCTTCAAGATTGGGTTGGTGATGAGAAGAATGGTCTGGTTGGCGACCCAGGATTTGGCCGAGGACACCTTGTCCTCCCAGAGTTTGAGCACACAGTTGTTGCATGTCTCGTCAAAGACTCGAACTTCGATCAACTCCAGATCTTTCTGCTTGTCCTTGGACCAAACCGTCAAACATGGACCGGCACTGAAGACGCATACCAGAATATGGGCGTCCTGGTTGTCATCATACCCACTGCTGATGTAGGCTTTGAGACTCATGAGACCAGGAACCTGAGATAAATTGATGAAGTTATCGTAGTTCAAAGGCACACGGCAAAGCTCGGTGGTGTCTTGCGATGGATTGGTTTCGTTGTGGAATCTGATACAGGATGTTGACCCTGCAGAGGGATGAATGGAGATCATCAACGAGACGAATGGGATTCGAAAATTAGAATACGCTATGTGTGCTGCCGAGTAATCGGCCACAAAGCCAGTCCAGACAGTTACGAGGGTGCCGAGTTTGAGAAAGTCCTGGTCAGAGCCCGAGCTTAGGAGTTTGAGCTGTCATGTATATTAGAACTGACCATGTACTAATGAATAGGGTACTCACAAGGACAACGCCAGTGTCATCTTTGACGATCAGCGTGTGAAAGTTCTCTGGGAGCGCAGAGCGACCTCTTCCTCTTCCATGTGTGGCGGCAGAAAAGTTCACGATCCTCGCCTTGAACCGAACCTTGGCAGGTCCAGGTTGAAGTTCAGCAATAGTGACTTCCTCGTAGACGCCCTTTGGTCGCCAGGATTGTGTAAGTGGTCGGCGAGCTGCCTCAATCTCGGCCTGCGTAAAGGCCTCGTTCTCAGGATTGTGAGGTTTGCAAGACCTAGAGGGGGTCGAGTCTTTGTGGTAGAAGGATTGTATCGACGACATGGTTTGTGTATGACGGCAGCTAACGGCCTTGTACGAATACAATTGGTAAGGATGCCGACAAAATGATATTAAGGTATAAGAGTGAGCACAATGCTCTTGGAATTGGTGAAAATGCTGTGTGGGTTTCCCATGAAGCAGGGCCACATAAGCCCTGCCCGTGTGTTCCTTCCTCGCCTTCTCATAATCTCAGTAGGCCCTTCCTCGCCCTCTCATCCGGAATTCCAGGAGCTCCTTCCGCCTCGCAAGCTAGGCAGGCACATAACATCACTCAAGTTTCCGACTTTTTGGGAAGGGACGAGGGTAAGTCCACATGAAACAGAAACCTCGAACTTGTCACGTTCAACGCTAGGTAAGTGTTCTACACAAATGTTGACCCCCAAACTCCATCCCAAATTCCCCGACAAATGCTCAAGCCAGCTTGGACGCCTTGGGCGCACTGTCGCCCACCTCCTTCGCCGCACGCTCCCGCAGAATCTTGCGGAGAATCTTGCCAGACTAAAATCATCGTCAATATTCATCTTCATCGATGTGGGATATGATTCACTTACCGGATTCTTTGGAATCTCGGCCACAAACACAACACCACCCTTTAACCGCTTATAACGAGTAACCTTGCCCTCCATCCATTTGGCAACGTCCTGCTCCGAAGCCTTCGATGTTGGATTCCGCACAATGTACGCCCGCGGCAGCTCTTCACCGTTGATCGTTACACCAACAACAGCAGCATCATTCACGTCTGGGTTCTCAAGAAGAAGAGCCTCCAGCTCTGCTGGTGCAACCTGGTTACCCTTGACCTTGATCAGCTCCTTGGAGCGGTCCACGATGTGGAAGATACCACCGGGCTCATACTTCTCCACGTACGAGATGTCACCGGTCTTGAGCCAACGAGTCCCATCGCCGTCGACCACGATAGTATCGGCAGTCTGTTCAGGCTTGTTCCAATAGCCACGCATCAGAGTGGGACCCGACACCCAGAGTTCACCTCGCTCGCCAGCCTTGGTGATTTCTGTCTTTCCATCCAGAGACATGAGCTTTGCCTTACAGTTGGGGTTCATCTCACCCACACCACCGGAGGAACCCTCGGTGCTGTTAGGATCCCAGGCCATTGCCGTGCAGGTGACCTCGGTCATTCCCCATCCCTGGCGGATGTAGTCGGCATTTGGAAGCATCTTTTCAACTTCTCTGGCGACCTCAAGGCCCAACGGGGCCGCTCCAGATCCTATGCTCTCGATACTGGAAAGGTCGAACTTCTTGGCCGCAGGGTGCTTGGCAAAGGCGATGACGATTGGGGGTACGCAAGCCAGGGTGGTGATGCGAAACTTTTGGATATACGTGAGAAGCTTCACAAAATCAAAGCCTTGCATGATGTATACTGGGGTACGGAGGTACGGCATGGTGGCGACGAAGTATGTCTGACCGTATGCGTGATAGAGTGGAAGGAAGCAGACCATCCGGGCTCGCTTCTGCTTCTCTTGGAATTGGGGATCCAGGTTGTTGATGTAGACGACGCCGACACTGTTGGCAACATAGGAGTAATGAGTGATCATAACACCCTTGGGCACTCCCGTCGTCCCGCTGCTGTAGTTGAGGCAGCAGAGAGTGTTCTCCGGGTCAGCAGGCTCCTGCCACGACCACTTCTCAGCCTGTGAGCGATTGCCAACAAGCAGCTCGGTCCAGTGTCGGGCCCCTTCCGCCTTCCCCTGAACACCTGGGCTCGGGTTCGTGGAAGCAATCAACTCGGGAGCGACAGGGGTGTTGCCGCCAAGGATGAAGACGCGATCTCTGGGCAGTCCGGCCTCCTTTGCCGCTTCGAGGCCCGTCTTCAGAGCTGCCTCGGCAACAAACATGTAACTGGCGCCACTATCGCGAAGCTGATAGGCGAGTTCTCTTGTCACCATGGTTGGGTTGGCACCAGTGAAGATGCCACCCGCCATGAGAACGCCGAGGAAAATCGAGGGGAAGAAAATGTTGTTGCCCGAGAAGATCAAGACTCGTTCGCCAGTCTTCAAGCCGGCCTTTTGCAGGCCCAGGGCCACCCTCTTCGAGAGGAGTCGGTAGTCACTGAGGGTGATGTAGTTGCTGTCGGGGTTCTCGGGGTCGATGAACGACTTTGTATCCGCGAGAGGTTCGGTTGCTGAGCCAAAGATCCATTTCTGTAGGGAGCTGCGTGGAATATCAACCGTCCATCTTGAGTTGATCACCATTTTGGGCGGTTACTGGTTGGCTATGGGTCGGAGTTCGAGTAACAAAAGGAGGAGGAGAACGGTTAAAGGAACGGTGAGGAGGACGGAAGGTGAGCCGAACGCCAATATGTATAAACGCCAAAATGATTCACGATATCCACTCGCAATGTTCTTGAAGCAATCCGAGGAAGTTGTGCAACTTGACCGGGGGGGAGGGGGCAGCTGGGTTTATTAACGAGGAACGGGTTGACCGCCCGCCACGGAACACGTTTGTCGAGGGCCCCTAATAAATACCCCAACTTGGTGTATGTCTGGTTCGGACGGGACGGTGGGCTAGGGAGACGTTCGCCGGTTCGCCCGAAATCCGTCTTGTTTCCATGACTCTCATATTCGAGGGAAGGGGACGAGCTGAGGGGAGCTATGGTCGGCTTCCCTACAAAGGTGGGGGTGCGCAGAAGTGCCAGAGATCTGGAGGAAGTGGAAGCTTGGAGCTTCAACATCCTGGAAGGTGCTGTGACTAGGAAAATTATTGATGTTGCGATTGGACGCCTTTGTTGGAGAAGGAGGATGGCGGTTGGGGGAGCGGGACCCCATCCCCGCGTTTTGCAAGGACCAGCTTCCCCGCAGAATGAATGGATACCGAGGTTCGAGACCGATTTGGCGACACGGAGCAAGACGGTGTTAGATTGAGGAGTGTTTGCCTAGGTATGGATAGACAGATAGATGTCTTTGTCAGGATCGCGATTATGGAAGAGGCGGAAACTCGAAGTCAATCTTCGGGAATATTCCGACGTTGTCGGCTGGTGGCCGTTATGTTCGACATCGCATCACCTTCCGACACTGCATCTTGGATGTTGCTCGCCGTGGACGAGAGCTTTATATCGGTTTGGTTACAGCAAATATATGGTGACTGGAAGCCAAGTTGACTTGGCTGCACGACCGTCCCTCTTTGGTTGAGGGTTGTCGCTAGCCGACAAGTCCACGCCAAACCTCGGATTTTCAACTCGAGATATCTGAAAGGGTCCGTCCCATTTGTTACACAAGATTCCTATCTGCCCCCTAACACGGACCGAGCCACAGGAACCGGAGTCAGACGTTGGCACACCGTTGTAGCCAGCGCAGGATGATTGTTGGTTGCTGGTAGTGGCGTTGGTGTTGGCCATGGAGCTTAAATCCACGTCCAGTCTCAAAACAGTCTCAAATTATAACGTGCAAATGCTGACTACAAGTCAAAGAGCAGACACAGTATGTGTCTGGTGTCAGAAAAAAGTTGGAAAAAGTAATCCGACGTGGGCCTGATTCGAACAGACGCTCCCGAAGGAACAAGATTTCTAGTCTTGCGCATTAGACCACTCTGCCACCACGCCTTGTTGATATTCATGTGACTGAAATAGCACTTATGTATGTCAGAAGTAGCCTGCATCGGCATCGCCTCTTTGCATCAACCTCCTTTCCAGTCATCTTCAAAAACAACATATATTTTCCACCCCTCCATTCACATCTCAAATCACATCAATGCCCAAAGTCCAAACACCCCCGCCACCCCCAGTGTCAACCCTCCCACAATCACCCTCCCACCCCCGGAGTCATCACCACCACCCCCGTCCCCTCCCACCCCGTCATCAAGAAAATACGCAGCTAATACACCCCCCCAACCGCCAGAAACATCCCCCTGCCTCACCAAACCAATCTGCTCACCATCCCTATAAACCATATTCTCCACACTTTTACTCCCCATAGAAAACCACCTCACCCCTTCCATCGTCCCCCTGACAAAAACCATATTCGTCTGACAAACCCCACCCGTCCCCTCACACTGCGGATCATCCCACAAGTTATCATCCATCCCGTTGAAAAACACCCACATTGCCGACCCGTGGATGGTTGTATCGGTCACGTTGTCGAGGTACGCTCCCCAGGCGCGGAAGCACCTGTCATCACCACCCTTTCCTTGTTTCTCACAATGATGAAATGCTACCTCTCCCTCCCATGGCCCCGGAGCTCGCAAGGAAGTACCCTGACCCTGCCAGTAAGGTGATTCAGTCTGTTGCCCTATCACCAGAATATCTCTCGTGTCGAAGAAGCCGTATTGATACAGTACGCAGTGTTCGAAGCTCGTTCCGATCATGGTTACCGGCCCCGAGGTGTGGGAGATGGTCAACCCGCGACCAACGGCTATGTTTTGCGCTGGGACGTTGGGGATCACATCCAGGGGATGGTCGGCTGCCCAGCCCCAGATGTTTTCTAGGTAGATGTTTGACGCTGTCGAGGTGATATCCAACAAGGTGTGCGTGGCGAGGCAGGTTGATGGGTTTGGGTTGGAGCAGGAATCGGTGATGGTTGTGTCGATGCTGCCTCCTACTCTCAGCACGACAGACCAGAGGGAGACATCGGGGAGGGAGATTTGCAGGAGGGTGGCGCCGGGGGAGA
>NW_001914858.1:799664-810775 GCF_000226545.1 Podospora anserina S mat+
GATATGATGAAAAAATAGAATGATGGACAAGAAGCTACGTAGATTAAAATGCGTAGCATCATATTTATTAGTCGGCGGTATTAATGGTTCCCTTTTTCATAGTAGTTCGTGAATAAATATTAATTGGAATACTAATGGACCAGCATACTCGAAACAGACTCCACTCTGTACCAACAAAAAGAATAATAGTAAAAACCATAGTCGAACAAGAATTATGCGTCGAGAACAGATGATAGCACCAACAACCTCACCGCCCCCGTCTCATAGTGCTTCAGCAGCCTCAGATTACCAATCCCATGCACCGCCCACCCCTTCTTCTTGTTGCTGTTATTATCAGTCGACGAGTCGTTCTCGTCAGCCTCTCCCGTGTTATACTTCATTGCCTTGGCGCGGACTTCATGGACGACGGACTCGTCCTCCTCGCCCCGGCCGCCGTCGGTTAGCGAGATTTGATGCTCCTGTGGTGCGTCATCCCCGTCAGCGTTTGTCCCTTGAGTGTTACCATCTTGAGTAGCAGTGGTGGCAGTAGCAGCAGCAGCAGCAGCGGCAGCATTATTG
Source organism: Podospora anserina S mat+ (assembly GCF_000226545.1). Lineage (NCBI taxonomy): Eukaryota > Fungi > Ascomycota > Sordariomycetes > Sordariales > Podosporaceae > Podospora > Podospora anserina. The sequence continues at coordinate 800,223 of NW_001914858.1, forward strand.
CCGCTGGCAGAAGGCTCGGGGGTCCCAGCAGCCGGCGTCGTCGCCAGGCTTGAAGCACCTCCGAATGTGAAAGGGGTATCTGGGGGAAAAGGGGAAAAGAACGAATTAATATGGATTTTGAAGTGAAGTGAAGTCAGGGGTAGGGCAAATACTCACTTGTACCTGTAGAGGTTCCCCCACCAGGAGCCAAACTGTTTGCAAAGATGGAACCCCCGGCGGGGTTCTGGGACGCACCACCAAAGGAGAACACGGGCCCCGATGAAGGAACGGCTTGAGAAGCGCCGGCATCCGACGCGCCACCGAAGCTGAAAGTAGGGACACCGCCCGCACTAGGGGCAGGGGTGCTGCCAAAGGTGAAGGACTGCGTGGCGGCAGGAGCACCACTGCCGAAGTGAAAGATGTCGGGGCGGTCGGGGGACCGTCCTGGCCCGACGTGAATGGGTTGTTGAACGAGTTGTTGGCCGAGTTGCTACCACCGGCCGTGAAGTTGAACGAGGTGGAAGCGCCGGCAGTGGCACCGGCGTTGCCAAAGGTGGAACCACCCGCCGGCGCCGCAGGCTGCGAGGTAGGTGTAGATCCAAAGGTAAAGGACTGTGTAGCCGGAACCGTAGTCTGCGAACCACCGAAGCTGAAAATGTTGCTAGCCGGGGGCGCAGAGGGCGCCAGAGTCTGGCTGTTAGCAAACAGGCTGGCAGGAGGCTTCGACTCTGGCTGGATCGTGCTTCCACCAAAGAAGGGCTTGCTCTCTGGCGCCGAGGTGGTGCCAAACAGGCTCTTCGTCTCCGTGGCAGCGGAAGAAGTGTTGCCAAACAGCGACTTGGTCTCCGCCGCAGGAGCAGCACCAAACGTAAAGGGCTTGGCCTCCGGGGCAGGAGTGGTGCTGCCGAACAAAGACTTGGTCTCGGGGGCCGGCGTAGTGCTACCGAAAAGAGGCTTGCTCTCCGGAACAGGTGTAGTCGCAGTGCTACCAAACAAACTCTTAGTCTCGGTAGCCGGGGCCGCAGTGGTGCTGGCACCAAAGAGAGGCGTGCCGGCAGCGGCAGGCTGTGTGTTGCTTCCGAACAAGCTGGCACCCGGAGCGGCGGTCGAGGCGCCGAACAAGCTCTTAGTCTCCGTGGCAGGAGCAGCAGTACCTGCGCCAAAGAGGCTCTTAGTCTCGGCAGGCTTGGGAGCCTCAGGTACAGGAGTGGACGCATTAGATCCAAAAAGAGAAGGAGTCGCAGACTTGGTGTCAGTGCTGCCAAAGGCAAACTTCTTCGCCGCAGGCTCCTCGGTAGACGGGGCAGTAGCGGAAGCACCAAAGAGGGTCTTGGTCTCCATCGTGGGGGCCACAGTGCTCGCGCCAAAGAGACTCTTGGCCTCGGCGGGCTTAGCAGCCTCGGTGGTCGCAGTGCTGCCGAACAGGGACGCGGCGGGAGGAGTGCTCGCCGCAGGATTCTCCTCCTTCTTGGCCTCGCCAAATAGGAGCTTGGCAGGGGCAATCTCCTTCTTGTTCTCACCAAACATGTCCGTAGGCTTGAAGGTAGCAGTAGCAGTAGCAGCCTTGTTGTCGGCAGCAACGCTGATAGACTTGCCGCCGAAGGTGAACGAGGTAGGGGCAGTGGTTGGCAGACCAGGCACGGTGGCAACCTTCTTCTCCTCCTCCTTCTTGGGCTCAGAGGCAGCGGGAGCAGCGACGGACGAGCCAAAGAGTGACGAGCCTGTGCCGGTAGACGTGGATGGCTTAAATCCGCCAAAAGCAGGAGTAGCAGCAGGAGTCGAATCAGCGAGCTTAGGCTGGAAGCCCGAGAACAGGTTAGCAGGAGGCTTGGAAGTCTCCTCGGAAGCCTCATCAACCGTCTTCACAGTACCTCCAAACAGGTTAGTAGGTGCAGGCGTCTCCTTGGGTGTCTCCGCAGGCTTGGCCGACCCGAAAAGGCTGCCACTAGGCGCGGCAGGCTTGGGAGCAGTAGAACCGAACAGAGAAGTGCCTGGAGCTGTAGCCGCAGCCGGGGCCGCGAACTTGATAGGAGTATTAGCATCCCAGGTCTTGTTGGCAGGCGCAGGCTTAGGCGCAGGCACAGGGGCAGTCTCCTTGACTGGGCTGACAGCTCTCTCCTTTTCAGCAGGGGTAGGGAACAGAGATCCATCATGAGTACCGAGCTTCCGAACTGGCTTGCCGTCAGCGTCCCGTGTGATTCTTTCAAACAGGCTGCGGCCCTGGCTGAAGCTCTCGCCCGCCTCCGACGAGGAGCTCGAGGTGCCGTTAACCGACGCCTTCTTGTGGCCAGATGAACCCTCGCCGCTGTCAGTCTGGTCCTCGGATCCGCTAGCCTCCTCGGTGTCCTCTTCCTCGGCATCGGATTCACTGTCACTGTCTTCATCAGCACCCTCATTACCGCTGTTCTTGCTCGTGTCGGACAGATGACCAAAGATATTAGACGACCCAGCTGGCTTCGAGGAAGACGCAAACAGCCCGTTGGGCTTGGCTTTCGTGCTAGGCTCGAAGGGGCTGCTTGTCGAAGCCTTCAAGGACTTGACAGGAGTGTTGTTCGCGACCTTCTCAAACAGAGACTTGGTAGCCGATGGAGCCTTGGCAGGGGCAGGACCTGGCTTCTGCAACTTGGCCGGCTGGTTGCTCTCCTCGGGCTCCTCGTCGGCCTTGCGCTTGTTCTTCGCAGAAACCTCGAGCGCACGAGTGCGCTGGATACTGCTCAGACCAGGGCCTGGGCGGGCCCCTGGCTGAGGGCTCAGCTCGATCGACGCCTTGCGCTTCGCTCCGCAGTTCGTCTTGGGCGCAGTCTCTTCCTCGTCATCGGAATCGGGGATATTGTGCTTCTCCTTCCATTCCTTCTTGACAGCCTCGGAGGCGCGCACCGTCTTGAACTCGTAAAGGCCATATCGCAGCATGATCAAGCTTCGGCTCTTCTCGTACTCCTTTGCAAAGTTCAAGATATTAATCTTCCAGTCTTTCTTGTTAAAAACTTCGTCGGCGGCATACTTCAACCGTCGCAAGTCGAGAATGCAAAAGAACTGGCGTCTCTGTTGCTCGTCGAGATCGGGGGGGCAGTAGTGCGCCAGGAACTCGTCGGCATAGACCGATCCGGTTCGGTTGAGCTCACTGGGCACCTCCTTAGCCATCATTTCTCCCGTGAGATGAACCGGTGGGGACTGAATCCTCATCTTGAAGAGATCACCCGAGGTGGATGGTTGGGGCAGGGCGCGCCCATTAAGATCGGCGGTAGCAGCCCGTGTCGTCGCCCTGCCGGGGGTGTTTGGCGGGAAGCTCTGGTTCAGTGAGCTCGTCGGCTTCGAGGACGAGTAGTTGGGAAGGCCAGGGCGGGATGAGATGGTTGAGGAACGGAAGATGTTGGTTCGGGTAGAGCTCTGGCCTGTGAAGTTTGTATTGGGGCGCGTCGCCATGGACGAGGAAAACGAGGAGGGTTTGTTGGGATTGTCACCAGGCATCCGTCTTGGTGTCCCGATCGTGACGGTTCTGGTGTTGAGATCTGATGCTGTGAAGCTCTGGGAGAGCTTGCTTGATGGGCCATGGGGCCGACCGATGATTCTGCGCGAAGCCATCTGGGAGTCGGAGGCGCGCTTCGCCGGACTCTCGGGCGCAGACGACGCGCTGGCGGGACGTGGCAGCGAGGGCGCAGCGTCCTTCATGGTGGCATCCTTCTTGGAGTCCTGCTCAGTTGGGGTGGTAGAGCGCTGGAACAGGGCGCCGAGGCCGAAGATGCTTCGCTTCTTGGATGAGGGCTCCATGATTGCGAGTCGCTCGTGTGGCCGGTGTTGAGCTTTTTGAGTGCAATCGGAGGGAGAGGCCAAAAGTCGCCAGAAAATAATTTCTATTATCTAGACAACAATGGCAGAGTCGAGACAAGGGAGTGAGCGAGTCTCTCTTGTCGATAGAGCCGCAGTGGTGGGTTGGGGTTGCGTCGCGTGTTAGGTCGCGTCGTTAGTAGTGGTAGGATTTTGGTGAAGAGGCTTTTCGGGCCCTGTTGGGGTTGATTGACGTGATGTGATGTGCGCGAAGTTGCGCGGTGTGGGTTTGCGACTTTTTGGCGCGGCTAGGGCTGTCAACCAACGCGCTTTCTATCGGGCAGAGATAGCGGAGACGTGGGAGACAGAAATGCAGGATATGGTGGTCCTGTGAAGAGACAGGCAGACGATGGCAGATTGCCTTGGTCGACAGCTGGGAGCAGCAACAGGAAAAAAATCCTTGCAACTTTTCCCAAGCAAAAGCAGCGGCACAGGAGAGCAGCAAAGCTGGAGAAAGGGCGCTAGCTGGGCAAAGCAGAGACTGGGGGTCGTGTGCACGGGCCACATTCTTCTCCTGACCGATTGATGACTTCTGGCGCCTTCTTTAGGCGACGGATCTTGCCGAAGCCAACCATTTTGCTGTCTTTGCTGCAACTCTTTGAGCAGCCTTGCAGACAATGTAGCTGTAAGGTTTTTCACTTTGGCGCGGAGCCCGATACTCTATTTGATCTTGTTTTCACATGGCTATTGATAGGATGTAAGCAGTAAGCAAAAGACTTCCAAGCAACACCAACTTCTATCTATACCTGTCAGTTACAGGGGGGCAGTTGTGGCCTTGGTGAGAGGGGCACAAGTCTCTTCACCTGACAAGAGCATGCTTGAGCCAATCATTTTGTACTGCAGGCCCCAGAGACTCTTGCCCCTCGGAGAGAGCTGCTCCAATGATCTCAGTGCTCCTCTCCAAGTCGTGTCCTCTCTGACATGCAAACAATACTTGGGCCAAATGTCCAGCATATGCCTTACCTTAGCATATACTCCAGCCACGGTATATCAGACCCAAGACAACGGTTCAGCCAATAGCCTGCAAAGTGCAAAGTTTTAATTGTTACAAACCCTATCCCCAATGCCCGTTCACCCTCCCCACGAAATAGTTGATACAAACAAGTAGGTTAGCCCGTATGATATCAAAGATCATCAGTAGGCCTTTAAAGATATTTAAAAGGCCTATTGATCTGCTTTTAAGGTATAGTTGATAATAGAGTATAGGTTGACCTGCTTTTACTATGTCAACTATTTTGTCGTGAGGGTGCCATTCAATACAAGGCAAGTTTCGTGACCCGCATCACCACCCTTGGCAACTTGACAACAAACCCACCCCAACAAAAAAATATAATCACAGAAAAAATTAAGTCGCATTCGTCCGCCCTCATCTCAAGAGCTGTGCCTGCCCCCCCTCTGAATCCAATCCTCAAGAGGGGAACAGGGTGGTATAATACTAATACAAAGAGATCCCAGCAGTACATCGCACAATCATTAAATCAGACAACAACAACAACAACATCTAAACTCCCAGCCCCTCCCCAAAAGGAAAAAACATCTAAAGCTTAGCCTTAGTCTGCGCCTTCTTAAGAATAGGATCCAGCTTGGTAGCCTTCATGACATCTCCCTTGATCTTGAGCTTGCCAGACATGAACAGTCTCTGCGCATTGGCCTTGCCGGCGACAAGAGCGCCAAAGTCGGCGTCGGAGAGGGAGAGGGTGACTATTTCCACACACCACACACATCAATAAACAATCCTTCCAATTTTTATTTTTTTCAGGGGTAAACATACCAGTAGGCTTCTCCCCAAGCCCCTTGCCAACAGCCCCCTTGTTCTTAAGATCAATGTGCCACTCGTCCGTCTCGCCAGCCTTGTTCTTGAGCACAAAGGCGAAAACGGCGTTGCCGGCCTTGATGGCCTCCTTGCGGTCGGCGTCGGAAGCAGAGATGGCCTGGTTGATCGCGTCAAAGGCGGCCGAGGAGGGAAATTTGTCTGTTTATTGTTAGCAATCCAGTGTTGTTGTTGCGACACGACGTCGGGTAGCGCGGGAGCAGGGGATTGCGTACCGTTGGCGAGAGACATGGTTGCGGTTTGTAGCGGTGATAATGATGTATGAAAAGTTGTGTGAAAGTCGCGAGGTGAGATGATGGATGAAAGATTAAAAACAAAACCACCCCGGGAGAGAGAGAGAGAGAGAGAAAAGGCTTATAAGTTGTTCGGTCTTTCGGCGCACTTCTAGCGCTTCCTGTCTCCGGATGCGATGACGACTGTTACATGTGAACTCAACCTCGGCGCATTCTCTTTCAGGTCCAACAAGCCAAGCCCTCACGCGCCATGTGGCCCCAAACGGGAATCGGACCCATTACCCCACACCAGGGGATCTTGGCCTTGTTTTCCTCCTCCGTGATCAACACTTTGCTCGCACTTTCACCAGTCATTAGTGTCGACGACTTGAGGATGAACTGCATGAACCCATTCCCGCGGCTAGGAATTTGTGTTTGTTCCCGAGTCCGTTTTGCAGGCATGTGCCTGGTTGAGCAGCTTTGCGTCGAGTCAATGTCAGGCACTACGGAGTAGCGCAGCATACGTTCCAAGTTTCAAACGGCCCGTTGCCAACGGTTTTTGACTGTCTTTTACCACGACATATCTTGACCAGGAGTGAGCTTTTCTGAGAGAGATATCGCCGATCTCTGTTTATCTTGCAGCTTCGCGGTTTACAAAGTAAAAAAGCACGTTAAGCCACTGGGAGGCAACCTACTAACGAAGACACACATCGTCAAATATCAAGCCCATCTCACTCAACCCACAGTCCAATCAAGTATAACTCCTCTAATATTGAGTCCCCCGTATTACAGAACCGACATACATATCAACACCAATCAGCAACAATATAAATCAAACTTCTCTTATTCATTGTACCCCCCAACTATCCCTTCCCTAAACACACCCAAACCTTACAACATTAACAAGTATCCCTTACAAAAAAAAAAGACAAAGCTCTCCCAGAGAATAATCACCACTCCACCTCATCAGCCCCAACCAACCACAACCCGGCCACATCCTTCGCCAACCCCAACCTCAACCTTCTCATAATCTCCTTCCCCGCCGTATTCCTCCCAATCCCCTCCCCAACCCTCCAATCCCACCCCCTCTTCACATTGCCAACCCCCCTTCCCCCGTTCCCACCACTCAAGCTCTTACTCAACTCACTCACCACCCTCCCCATCCCACTTCCCGCACCAGCAAGCATCAAATTCCCCCCCTTGCCCTTCCCCAACAAATCCTCCGGCCTCCCCCCCTTCGCCAGTCCACTCCCAGGCACATTCCCCAGCACCACCCTCAAAAACTCTTCACACGCCTCCTTGACCCTCTCCCCCACCGCCTCCAGGTCCTCAATCGCCTTGAGTATAGTGTCAATCTGATCCATGCTCAAGACCGGCTGGCTAGCCTGTCCAAAGATGAACAGATTTGATATTAGACGGATCAGATCACAAACACCAGTAGCACATCCCCGAGCAAAGCAAGAAGGAAGTCTTCCGAGACGATCCCATCGCGTGTTTGATCGTACAGACCGCCGCGGATGTTGTCGTCCGAACTGGCGATCACGCTGACCAGAGCAGTGGCGGCTTGCTGCTTCCGTGCAAAGGGGCTGATGTGGCCAGGGAGGGAGTCCTTGTTGTCTCTAATGTCGTAGAATTGTCTGAGGGAAGCATAACCGCTGAGCATCTTGCCGAGGAGCTCAGCACCTTCCATGTCTCTGGCTGCGAGGTCCTCGAGGGTTTTGTTCCTGTCGTTGAGGAGACGCTCGAGGTAGTTGTCTAGCTCCTGGGCAGGAGGGAAGGCGCAGGACTGGATGAGGGAGTAGGACAGCAAAAGGTTCATGACCTCGCGGACTTTGTTAGGGCGGTGAGCGAGAGCGTAGTACCACATTGCCTCGCCGTAGCGTTTCGAGTCGCGGGCGAGGACCTCACCAAAAGACTGCAAACGATGTTAGCATCAGTGGCAGACCACAAAGCAAGGCGAAAAAAACATACCTCAGCGGTGTCCTCAGCATAAGGAATCATCCCCAACTCATTCAACAAGCTCCACAGCTTATCCACCGTCCTGCTCGAGTCAACATGCAGCTTGTCAATCTGCTGCTGCACCAAGTCCTTCATCAGGTCCTCGCTGTACTCGGCAGAGTCCATCCTCCCCAGCACGTGAATGGCCAGCTCCCATCCATCCCTGGTGACTCCATGAACCGCCACCTTGGAAAGCTCCTCAAACTCGGACAAGGCCCTGGCGTACTGGGCAAGGGTGCTATCCTTGATGCCATCAACATCGTCCGGGCTCCCAGGATCGACACCCAGCACCTCCAGATCATCCATGTCCAGGTCATCAAACCCAAACACGCCCACCGGTCGGTGAGCTGGCAGCCACTTGCCCAAGCTGGCAATCTCGGCCAGTGCAGTCGCGATCGGCAGCGACCATCCCCTCAGCAGCCCAATAACAGCCTTGACGTTATCCTCAAAGATGCACGCCATCCCCAACTCAACCGGGTTCTGACTGTTGAAGTGGAAATCACTCTCCACCGCCGCGTGAAAGGCCCTCCCCAACCTATCCAAATAATTCCCATCCTCCACCCCCCTATCCCTCACAACCAAAGCCTGTGACCTCCCCATCTGGCTCCCCCTAAACCCCTTCCCACCCTCCCCCCCCTTCCTCTCCACCCTGCTCTCATCCCACCACCCCAGCAACCCAACCGTAGCCTCCAGCCAGTCCTGCGCCGCCTCCATAATCGCCGCCTTCTCCCCCAGCACAATGTCAAAAACAATATTCAGATTCTCATAAATCTCCCACGGCACTTTGCTCTCCGCCCGTCTCGCCATCCCCCCAAAACTCTCTTTGTTACTCCCCAGGCTCCCCCCAAATTCCCCCTCATCACTCCCCTCCGCGAACCGCCTCAACAACTCCAAACTCGCCCTCGCCCTCACCCTAAACAGCTCCCACTCCCCCCCATAAATCTCCCAACCCCCCCCCACCCCCGGACACCCCTCCAAAACACTCACCAGCTCCCCCACCGCCCTGTCCACATTCTCCAGCGCCCTCTCCGTGTAGGCATACTCCCTATTCACCCCCCTCACAGCCTCCCACCCGGCATTCGCCAGCAGCGCCACCGCATCCTCCACCTTCCCCCTCAGCAAGCTCACAAAAACCGCCTGCCAGAACAGCCCGTGGCACGCCGGGCTGGGGTTGTGCGCCAAAATCTCCTCCGTCTGGTTCTGGTACATATCATGATACTCCTCCAGCCACTGAAACATCGTCTGCGGCAGCGGCTCCGCCATCCCCTCCTCATATCTCGTGTGGTGGATCCGCAGCGCCAGATTAGCCAAATAGTTTGCCTTTTCAAACGTGGTCGCATGCGGGCCGGGCCCTATCTCGACCGGATGCTCCTCGTACGGCCTCGGCAGCTTGTTCGCGTAGTCCCTCCACAGCTCCGCCACGCCGCCCGCAACCTCGGCGAGGACGTCGTCCATCTTCTCGGGGTTTTCCCCCTCCTCGCCAACGCCCTCGTCGTAGAGCTTCTCGATGAGGTTCTCCGTGTTGAGGATGATCTGTGGAGTTTCATTGATTTCGGCGGTGCCCATCCGGCTGTAGGCATCCTTGGCCAAAGCCGCAAAGCGGAATTCCTTTGGTTTGGTGAAGCCGCTTGGACCGACAGACGACCGGGCAGTAGCACGGAAGATGTTCTCCGCGTCCATACGAGCTCTCTCGGTGGCAGCGGGTGTGGCGAACATGAGCAGATCAGACTCATCACCTACTTGGGCTCGCTTAGCAGCAGCAGCCGCGTTCATATCCAACCACATGTCGGTGTCGCCTTCGTCATCCTCACTATCAGACTCTGGAACGGCGAAACCTCTAGTTGGCGCCGTGGTTCCCGCATTGCTCGTGGTCGTGGGGGCAACCTGAGTTCTCTTGGCGGTAGGAAGAACCGGCTCCTCGACTTCTTCAGCGATGTCCTCTTCCTCTGAAGCGAACTCCTCGGCCATGACGCTGCGGCTCAGTTTGCTAGGTCGTCTGGTGTGGTGCTGCCCGATGGCGGATCTGCCTCCGAGAGATGGCTTGGGAGCAGCACCTCCAAACAATGGCTTTGGGGGAGCCTGAGGCTGCTTGGGAGCAGCAAACATGTTTGAGGATGGGGCCTGGGGCTTTGGCTGTGCGAAGAGACTGGCGGGGGGCTTTTCTTGATATTGGTTTGCAAATAGGCTCGAGGGTGGTTTCTCCTGAGCCTGGTTGGCAAATAGACTAGAGGGCGGCTTCTCCTGTGACTGGTTCGCAAAAAGACTCGCAGGAGGCTTGTCCTGAGCTGGCTTCGCAAATAGGCTGGCAGGAGGCTTATCCTGAGGAGGCCGTGAAAACAAGCTAGAAGCTGGCTTCTCCTGGCTCGGTGGTGGTTGCGAGAAAAGGCTCGAAGGCGGCTTCTCCTGCGGTTTTGTCCCAAATAAATTATCCGATTTGCTCGTAAAGAGACCAGACGGAGCCTTAGTCTCCTTTGCCTCTTGCCCAAACGAACCCGAAGGGGCCTTATCGGCAGCTGGCTTGGCAAAGAGACTGGAAGGTGGCTCCTCCTGAGCTTTCTCCTCCTGCGGGTTCGTCGAAAATAACCCTCCCGTCGAAGGCTTTACCTGGCCCGTGTTAGTGTTAAACATGCCCCCTCCATTCCCAAAGAGCCCCGACACCGGCTTATCCGTCGTCGTCGTCGTCGTCGTCTGCGAAAACAACCCACCCT
>NW_001914858.1:810919-820265 GCF_000226545.1 Podospora anserina S mat+
TTCCCGGAGTCTTGTACAGCGAAGCTTCAACCACCACCACCACCACCCAACCCCTTCACCTCAGGCGTCTTATCCCCCCCAATACTACTCCCAAAGCTCAGACTAAAATCATTCTTCTTCTCTTTGTTATCCCCCCCACCACCAGTAAACAACCCCCTTCCCCCCCCTCCCATAACCGAACTAGCCATATACCTCGGCTGCCCCGCCGGCGTAAAACTACCCGCAGTATCAATCCCGCTACTAGCAAACTCAGGATGTTCCTCCTTGAATTTACCACCAAAACCACCACCGCCCGCGTTGTTTGAAGAAACAGACTCCCCAAACAGACTATCCCCAAAACTCGAAAAATTCTTTTTATTCACCCGAGCGTTGGGGCTCCCAGGCGGGGAGGACGACTCTGGGAGGCGGAAGCCCGACATGGTAGCTAGTTGTCGGGCGGGTGCTTCCCTTGTCAAATTGTGATGCGGTGATTCGGGGGTGGTGTTGATAAAGAAGTCGTGATCGAGTAGAAGTCGGTTTGTATTTTGCGATGGAACGATGTCGCTCGCGCAAGTCGCAATGTTACGTTTGTTGAGCTTTTCCTATGATGAAAGTCGACTCAATTTTCGTCGTGAAAATAAATCGACTCGTATCTCAATTGTCGCCGCTGACAAAAAGAAAAAGAAAAGAAAGGTATCGCGACAAAAGTCGGGTCGGGGTCGGCGATTGGTTGTTGTTTATGGTTGAAGAAAGATGGAAAGCTACCCCAAATGGTTACAGCAGGGAGAAAGCTTCAGCACGCACTTCTTACTTCCAAGCCAGTGGTCTGGGGCACGGACCCAACCCGACGCGACTTTTTTGCCCAGGGCAGCAGCAGCCAGCGCGCCTCGCTCATCAGCCGGCAAGTTCCGCACCACTTTTTGGCTTCACCACTTCTTGGCATTATCAACTCCTCCTCAACATCAAACATCTTCTCCAGAATGTATATTCTCGCTATAATGCTAATCTCTCTCTCTTTCTCCCTCCCTCTCTCTCTCTCTCTCTCTCTTTCAAAAAAAAAAAAGGTATCAACTTTCTCCCATTCGTACACTTGTGCCCCAGCCCTCCCCCACATTTCATCAAATATTATATTTACATCCCATTCCCATCCATCCCATCACATCACAACCTCTCTCTCCTAGCGCTTCGTCACCCAGAAACCTCATATTACACATCACCAAAAATACACACCCACATGAAAAAGACATGCCACAAACATAACAAGAGACGACGCAAACAGGCTTCCAAAGGACATGATAGAATACTGCAAATCGGCCGTCACAAAAAAAACTTGGCACAAAATTCTCCTCTTCCTTGACCCCCAACTCCTGCGTCAAGACCATCCCAAACACTCGCACCCCCCTCATTGTTATCATATCATGTATCACTCTTTCGCTAACCTCAACAAAAGAAAATCTCCCTCAGGCGCAATCGATCGTTTGACCGTGGGTATTTTGGGCAAAGCACTTTGTAAAAACATGCGCCGCCGCGACGGCAGCGAGTGAAACTGATGCGGGCTCAGTCGTCTCCCAAGCTCCAACTAGGCACTCTGGGGCACTGAATCCTTTTCTGAACCGAAGCTGGCAAACCTTCCCGGCGCGCGGGCACTGTCGGGATGGGGTTGCAAGCCAAACTTTCCCATGCCGGAAACTCCACTGTCTGCCTCGCTGTAGGTGATTCCGAGACCATTCTTTTCCTTGTCGGCCGCTCGTTTCTCGGCCTCGCCGTTCTCCCCGTTGTTGCGAGCGTTCTCGTCCAGGCCCATGAGTGCTGGTGGTCTGTGACGCATCTGCCGCGCCTTGGCCAGTGAGATCGTCTTTTGCTGGTATGTCGTCGTTATGGGCTGCGTGTCGTCGCGATCGATGGTGGCCTTCATGAGAGCGGCCATCCACAGCCGGCCCTGCTTGATGTTGGGTACCGCAAAATAATGGACGGTTGGCTTGGTGAAAGTAACCGCGCGGGAGAGACCAGCGCGAGGTGGTACAAGCTTGAAAATAAAGATCGAATCTGGGCCCTCGGAAGTTGGATCACGCTCTGCATCACTGGCGGCAAGAGTGTGAATCTGGCTTCCGGCGGGAATGGCTGGCGAGTTGGTAGCACCGGTCAAGGTAGCGTGGAGCCCGGTGAGCTTCTCGTTATCGGCAGGCAGAACGCGGTGGAATGAAATATCGATCAGGCCCTTCTCCTGGTCATCGTCCTCCGAGTAGTAGTACGCGAGACGTCTCCCCTTGAGAACAAACAGACGAGGCTTCCAGGTCGTCATGAGATTGGCGCTCCGCTTCTTCATCCAGCCGCTGTAATCAGCAGTCTTCATGGCCTCCTGCGGCGTAATCTTTTGCAGACCACGAGTGTACGCGCTCGTCTCCTTCTTGGTCTTCTTGCGGCTGCCGCGGCTTGCTTGTGTCGTGGCCGTGCTAGGACTCTTGGTGGCATCGGCAGAGTCCATCTCGAAGCTCGGGCCAACCGAAGGGGTACTAGATCCTGTCCGGGCTGGCGAGTACATTGGCGAGTCCTTGAGCGGTGAATCCAGAGGTGACAGTTTCGCCTTTTCGTTTCCTGTGATGGCATCCGAAGCTGCCCTCAACCCTCCCAACCCGCTGCGCAGCATCATGCTGACGTTAAAGTCGGGGTGGTTGACTTGGCTGAGGCGCTTCATGGCGTTGACGGATTTTGGCGATGATCGAGATGCTTCTGACGTATTGCTGTCGAGCCGGGTGACGGTGGGGTTCATGGACTCCTTCAAGCTCCCCGAAGTTTGGCGCATCGAATCGGTGGTTATTGTCGAAGGTGTGCGCTTGTTCAGGCCATAATACTTTTGGGCGGCAGCCGACACGGATGATTCGCGCACCGAGTCCACACTCCCAAACCTTGAGTGCCTAGACAAGGCGGTTGCGCTCCTGACACGCTGCTCTTCGGCGTAGCTCGTCTTGGGTGAGGTGCGTCCAGCCTGCACACTGTCGCGCTTCTTGAGCACATTTCTCTTCCGGGGGTCGGCGTCGGTGCCGGAAAAGTAACCACGGTCCAGGTCGACTGCTGAATCTTGCAGTTCTGCTCCGGGCTCCGAAGACTCTCGGACGCCGGCCGAGGACAGAGGTCTTTGCTGGAAAGACGACGACGAAGTAGCGCCACCCAACGTCCAGTTTCTATCAAAGGACGGTTGCTTCTTATGGGCCGTCTGCTGTTGGGGAAACGTGCTGGTGGAGGCAGGTTTGGTGGGTGCACCGGTAGGGCCCGCGATCCGGAAATCCGTCGACGAGTGGCGGCGCGAGTGATGCAAATCTCGGATTGACGCAGCAGAGGGGCGTTTGTCGTGGTACGTGCGGCCGGGCGAATCTACCAAGGGCGATACGGGTGATACGGGCTCATACGGCTCAATCTTGGGTGTTTGTGACAAACGTCGCGCATGGGGCGACATGTTGGACTCCTGGGTTGAATTGTACCGCTGTGGCCCCGAGCTCGTGATGGTGTTGGTCCTGCTTCGCATCCTCCCTACATCAGACCCGGCCTCGCTCCCGTATGTCTGAGTTGTCCTCCCTGTGCTCGTCCCCAAACCGTTGGCTTCGTCCTGGAGCTGCTTGATCTTTTGCCACGTCTTGAGCCGCCTTCCTACCGAGCCCAAGTCGAGGGCCTTGATGAATACCGAGGTCTGATCCATTCCCAAAAGCACCTCTCCCGTGATTTCCTGGTCCCGAAATACCTCGCAGTGGTGCTTCTCGACACCAACCGTGAACAAATATTCAGCGACCTGATCTGCGTTCCACGATTCGACCTCGAATCGAGAGTGCACCGTCTCTTCCTCTTCGTCTGTTTCCTCGCCCTGGATATACGAGATGCGGTGGCCGACGTGAGAGCTGTACTCGCTGCCCGAATCATTAGCCCTGTGCCCCTGGCCGCCATCGGGGGATCTCAGGTCGGTGATGTGTTCGTTGATGACATTGAGTGTTTCGTGCAAAACATAGCTGTCGGTGCTAGCGTTGGGCCGTATCGAGTCCAGGCCAGATGCTGCGCCGGTCGGCAGACTGCTAGAGAACGGAGGAGGGCTTATCGTAGGGGGAGCAAGCGTATTCAGCGAGCTCGGTGGGAGCTGAGCGGGTATTGGCTTCGGTGCGCTTTTTGTATCCTCTGCAGGGTGGGCTAGGGGCGTCGCATGCTCGTTATCTTCGGCTAGGGGGGTCAGTGGTGGCTTCGATGCGTTAGAAAACGATGTGTTGGTTGTGACGACAGCTTTCGGTGCTGGTCGGGTGTAGACTGTTGACACGTCAGCCTGAGTTTTGCGAAACCAGGCTCTCCCTTCTCGACCTACCCTCAGGGAACAAGCCGCTGTTGTTGTTGACCAAATGTCGGCCCAAGTACCATCCATCGCCAAACTCGTCGTCGCGCTCGAGCAGCTCCACGCGCTCGCCCTTTACCAAGCTCAACTCGTCAGAACTGCGGGCTACAAAGTCGTCTGTATCGCGAGAGAGTCAGCGATGGTTCTATATACCTTGGTTCAGGGGCAGGCATGGCATACGGATGACAAGCAGAATGTCGCCAATCTCGGGCTTCGCATTGTGAGCCGCCATTGTGCGTACCGGGGGTGGCAGCCCGATCGCTGCGCGCGTTGCGGTTGCGTGTAGGTGCTGAAGAGCAAATGTTCAAAAGCGACGACGGCCCAAAAAACACAAACCCCGGAGAAAAAGAAAGGCGTCAGAGTCGGCGCTGAAGGAGGGGCGGCAGTCGAGAACTGAAAAATCACGGGCGGGATGCCCCGAAATAAAGGTCGAGTAGTAAGTAGGGGACCTGGGGGGTGGTGACCTCCAAGACCTCTTGGAAGGTGGGCGGCGGCCAAATGAGGCCGGCTGGAGCCAGGCTGCCGTAGAATCCAATGCAGTGGCAGTACAGCAGATCACAGAGATCACAGATATGCGGTGTTCTTAGCAACGCCGTGGTCTTTCGGCATCCATGATCTCTTGTTGTTAAACTCTTCTATTTCGGTGGCGGTACCTATATGTGTAGGTCCCGTCTCCGGAGTAGAAGACCACGTATTGGGAGAGGGGGAGGGTGGTAGGTATCGGGCTGAAGCGTCGGCGGCGTGGATGCAGGTTCCGAGATCTGATTGGGGGAGAAGCAATTAAACGGGCGCAAAAGGTTGGGCAGAGTGTGGGCTTCTTCCAGACCTTCTGCCGGGGGGGGCACAGCGCACGCCGACGGAGGACCAAGCGGCGGGAGGGGTGAACAGAAGTGTACCAGAAGTATCAGAGCCAGAGAAGCTGTGACGGTTGGCTTCCGATGATGACAGATGACAATTCAAGAACTTGAGCAAGCAAAAGAAAAAGGTACGTCCGTACAGATAACCAAATGGACCAGGGGAAGGGGCGACAGCGAGATGCTCCCGCAGTCCACAAAAAAGCCGCCAAGACTAACGTAGCGCTCGCAATGGATGGGTAATTCTTTTGGCAGTAGCGCCGCTCCCGTTACGACGTTTACGGTGTACCTACTGTGTATGGTCTTACAATTAAATCTATCTGGCACAGTCTTTTTGTTGAGATATTAGTACAGATGGTCACATTCCCGGCCTCCTACCGCAGCAACAGTTTGTGTCACCCAAACCCTCTCTCTTCCTTGAATGTTTGTCTCTTCATAGGTGTCAGGACCTTTTCTCTCAAGAGGAAGCGCCACCCTTGGCGGACCGTTCTCTCCCGCCGTCACAGTCGCCCGCCAGCATTACAGCATGCCTTTTCCCTGTTGAGCATGCAGTGTGCAGGATTGCAGCAGAAACACGTGTGTGGGGACAGGGGTTCTTAGAGTGGGCTACGAAAGGTCCATTCAATCATACATATATATCTCGAACTCGAAACCAGACTGATGTGGTTCCTGTATGGATCATTATCACAGCTCTTCAGTAATATGCGAATGACTCGGACAGCCAAAACCGGAACTTGTCACACAATGCCAAAGATCGACTTACGAGTCTCTACTTCTTACCGGCCTCTTTGGTGGTCACAACGTCAAAGCCGCCAAGCTTCAGCCTCAAGCGCGACCAAAGATTCCGAGTTGACAGGATGCATGCCGAGCTGACAGTCAGTCAGCCTCGACCTCTCCAAGTGTTTCAAAGATCTTCACATTTCACATGTTTGTTATCAAAATCGAGGGTCTCATTTTGTGGAGACATTTCACAACACACCCCGCTGAAGCCCAGTTGCGGGCCTTGACCTCTTAGCGACCGGTTAATGAACCCCAGATTCGGCGCCGGCCCAGCTTCCCGTCTTTGGGGTAGCTCCCTCACCTGTGGTAGACGAACCCCGAGCTGTCCGTCTTCCGTGTGCCGAGGCATCTTTTGTCTTGGGGCCAGTCTGGTGATGTAGTCTCCGTATGCCATCATAGCTGACAGCTACAATTCATTGACGTTTCTCATCAAACAACGACACTATTTGCGGCACCGAACTGAATCATCTTACTTCTCTGCTGTTATTCCATTTCATCGCGCCGCCCACTTACACCCCGGGTCCATCACCACCACTTCCAGCTCACCCAGCACTGACCACCACCCCAACCACCAAAAATGTCCTTCACAGAGCAATACGCCAAATACCAGTACTTCCTCACCTCCTCCCCGGCCCCTTATGTAGCCCACGTCCAAATCAACCGCACCTCCAAGCTCAACGCCTTCAAAGAGGCCATGTGGCTCGAGCTCCGCACCCTCTTCCAGCAACTCTCATCCGACCCCGAAGTCCGCGCCGTCGTCCTGTCGGGAGCCGGCGACAAGGCCTTCACCGCCGGCCTCGACGTGACGGAAGCCAGCCAGAACGGGCTGTTGAACCCGGACGGGAACCTAGACGGCGCGAGAAAGGCGGCGAGGCTGCGGAGACACATTGCCGAGTTTCAAGAGTGCATTTCGGCGGTGGAGAAGTGTGAGAAGCGTGAGTTTCCCTCTTCATCGACATGAATTGGGCATGATATTGACAACAGGTACATAGCTGTCATTGCCGTTCTGCACGGCATCAGCATTGGTCTCGCGATTGACATCGCCTGCTGCGCCGACGTCAGAATCGCTGCTGCCAACACACGGTTCGCGGTGAAAGAGGTTGACATCGGGCTCGCGGCTGATATCGGCACGCTTGCGCGGCTGCCAAAGGTGGTGGGGAGCTTCTCTTGGGTGAAGGATATCGCGCTGAGCGCTAGGGATTTCGGGGCCGAGGAGGCGTTGAGGGTTGGGTTTGTCAGTCAGGTGCACGAGTCAAAGGACAAGGCGGTCGAGGCGGCGGTGAAGATGGCGGCGTTTATCGGGGGGAAGAGTCCAGTGGCGGTGCAGGGGACTAAGGAGGTGTTGAATCATTCGAGGGATCACGCTGTGGAGGAGAACTTGAGGTATGTGGGCATCTGGAACGCGGCGGCGCTGCAGACGAATGATGTGCAGGCTGCGCTGCTGTCGGGGATGCAGAAGAGGAAGCCTACTTTTGAGAAGCTCTAGGTGTTTTCTGGGGGATGCAAATAATAAGATTTCAATTGCCCCAAAACTCCGTGCTATGCCAGTTGCTATGTAGCTATCCTGTCCGGCATATCTTACATGCCCTTATCCTCATCACTGTCATCCAAAGGCACCTCAACACGGTAAGTCTCCTTGAGTTTCTGTTGCGAATCATCAGTGTTCACAGTCTTGTAACGTGGATAATAAAAATAAAATAAAAGAACTCACCTCATCTAACCGGGCCTGCAGGGTCTTAACCATTTGCTCCTTCACCATCAGATGAGTCTCGTCAAGGTCCTCGATGATGGCGTCGTTGTTGAGCTGGGTGCTGTCGATGTGGATGAGGATGGACTTGATGGCTGGCTCGCACTCGATGAGGACGCCGCGGATGGCTCTTGGCATTTTGGCGGTTGGATGTCGATGTGAGGCGTGGCAGTAGTGAGATGGATGAAGGTATTGTCAACTGTTCTGATTCTGATGAGTGGTTAGTATATCAAGGTGAGGATGAGAGCAATGAATGAGCGAGCGATGAAACTGGTCGATGAACAGAAATGATGATGTATAAGCACCATCACAGATGAGCAATACACTGACAGAGATATCATCTGCCCTAACTCTACCAAAATACAGGCCCCGGTTCATCTCTACCTCATCTCCAACAAATCAAAGCCCGTTGCTGCTCACCTTTTTGCCTGCCGGTACAATCACGATGACGAACTGGTGGTGTTGGTTGAAAGCGGGACTGCAACAGCAGCGGGTAAAAAACGCCCCAACATGCTAAAAATGGGGCGCTGCAAGGGCACTGTGAAACCAAAGATCTCCCCCACCAACCCAAACCCTCGGGGTTAGCAGTGCACCACTCGGATTCTGCTCTATTTTCCACCACCAATGACCATCTCACTCTTACACAGAACCTCACCCCAAGCGGCGCAAGCAAACAAGCCTTGCCATCAGACCCAAAGCTGCGCCCCCTCGCCTCTCGCAGCAACAGCAGATCTGCCAGTTTCAAACCCAAGCTTTTTACCTCAGTCTGACCCAACCGCGACTCCTGACAGTGCCTGTGTTGGAGGCGCTGGCGTTGAAAGGATGCAATGCGAGCTATTCTCAGGTTGAAGCCTCACCTCAAGGTGGGAAACATAAGTTCAGACAAAATGGCGGTTGACCCTTCCCCCCCCCCCCGAATCTGACCTCCGGGATCTGAAATGTTTATGATTTGTCTTTTTAAACACTTTCTACCACTGATCGATCATAGCAAGAGGTTACAATGTATTCACTCAAGCAATCCTCCCTCCTCACCTTCCTCACTTCAGGCCTCACCATCCTCGCCGCACCCCAAGTCACTCCACCACCACCCATCCCATCAATCGCCGTCCCACAACCACACCCAGTCCCAACCCTCCCAGTACCACAACCACTTCCTCTCCCAACAGCTCCAAACCCAGGTCTTATCCCAACCCCAAGACCGAACCCTAACCCCGACAACGACGACGACGACGACGACCAACCTCAGGATGAACCCTCAACCACCATCACCACCCCAGCAACAAACCCCTGCCTAACCTCCCTCTCCGCCCTCTTATCAGGTTTCCCCTCCCCCTCCAGTTCCGAAAACCCCCTCTTCCCCCCCTGGGCCTCCTCCTCCCCCCCACCAATCCTGATCATCTCCTCCGCCCTATCAAGCAACCAATCCTTCTCCCCCGAGCTAGGCCTAGGCGACTCAACAGACGAGATGTGCTTCTCCGCCGTGGCAGCCATCACCCCTTCCCCTACTGAACTAGCAGCAGCCTATTCTGCCTATCTGGACGATGTCCAGATGTGGAGATTTGCTGTTGAAGGAGAGGCGTACAGGCTGGCGGAGAAGTGTGGAGGGGGGGTGGGGTT
>NW_001914858.1:820292-821911 GCF_000226545.1 Podospora anserina S mat+
GGGGGGGAGAAAATGAGGGGGGGGGTTATGGGGGGGATGTTGGGGTTGGTTGCGGTGGGGATGGTGATGCTTTAGGGGATGGTGATGCTTTAGGGGGGCGTTGAAGAGATAAAAAACAAAAAAGAGAAAGGGTTGCGTGGAAAGTTGCTTGAAAGGGGAAGTGATACTTACTGCTGTGCCATTGGGTAGGTTGTTTGTGTTACTTTATTGTTTAGTTGTCGTATACCCGGGAGTGTATTTGGTGTTTTGATTGGATAGACTGGAATGTTGGACATGGGTCGAGATAGAGGCGAACTCTTCGGAAACGGCAAATAATACAATCTACTATTGATTTTGAACACGACGATGCCTGTTCCGGCGTGATTGGGAATTGTCTGTGCGGATGCGTGATGCAATGGGAGAGGTTTACACAGTAGTGTCACAGCATTGGCGTCATCAGGGGACAGCACACCGAGCTTGGGTGGAAGACACGATGCTATCTGGGATATATATCCTGGTCGTTCAGGTTCTAGAACGTGAGGATCCAAGACGTGCGTTATGTGTGTGGTTCGATCCGGCAAGCAGGGGCCGGTCAGCTTCTGTGCAAGCACTCGGTGTTAGCGGGGTGGGTGTGTTTCGGTAGCAAAGCTTCTTGAACTCTACCTTAGGTATCTCAACCCAGCTTCTTCTTTGTGTTTTGTTTTGCTCTCTTGATGTCATATCATGACATGTTGCAACAGGGATAGCATTAAAACAACATGCGTTCTCAGTCTCGAACAGTCTCTTCATCATCTGTCATGATATATTCCCCCCCCCCCCCCCAATGGGCATCGGCACTTCCACCCACTCTAACACAAGCTGCATGCAGCAGCTCTCACCACATACCTCGCACTAAGGTAGTTAGGTACTACCAGTCTGCAAACGGGGCTGCATCTCACCAGTCTTAGCACCATCAACATGCCCGACAACCGTTGAAAGCCTGAGCACCGAGGACCGATTGAAACTTTGTTTTTGTGGTTCTTTTCTCTCCGTGCTCTTTGTTGTTGGTGTTGTTGTTGTTATTGTTGTTGTTGTTGTATCTTTTTTTGCTTTTCCAACACATATGTAATCCACTCCCCCTGGTTCACTAATAACCCATCTCACATACCTCTCTGTTCCTGCTGTGTGAAGAAGAATAGAAGACGAGAGTGAAAGGCCTGTTGGGGCTCTTTCTTTATTCTTTCCACTCGTTTATTTATTTTTTTCCCCTCGCAGTATTGTTATTTCACACGACTTTCACCTCCTATCTTACTTTACCCTCCCTCGCTGGTTTTAACGGTGGTGGTGGTGGTAGTGGTGGTGGTAGTGGTGGCGGTAGTGGTAGTGGTGTGTCGTCATAATCCTGCCCGTTAGGAGGAGAGCCGTTGACGGATGAACCTCCCTCCCCTTCCTGCTCATAGCCGCGGGGACTCACATCAACCCACCTACCTTACCAGCCCGTTGGTACCCGTTATCCGGTGCTTTCAATGACATCCCCCTTCGCAACAATGACCTCCTTCGGAGGTCCCCCGGGCTTCATTCCCCCCTTTTGCTCCTCCCCAACCTCACCACCATCATCCTCATCCTCCAACGATGACGACGGGTTGTTTTCCGCTGATCAT
>NW_001914858.1:821931-847570 GCF_000226545.1 Podospora anserina S mat+
TTTCCCCCCCCCCCCCCCCCCTTTTTTTTTATATTACCCTCATGGTTGCTAACTCTCCCAGGGCATGGGTCCTAATCCCAGTAGCCCTCCTCTCAACCCTAGGCCTCCTAGCAGCCTGCCTCCACAACTCCCGCCGCCGCCGCGCCGCCCGCAAACAAGCAGCCACAACCCTGCTACTTAACCACCCACGTCGTCCCGGCCCCCCAGACTCAACCCAGGTTACGATCCGGGATCTTGAATCAGGGTGGGTGATTCCCGGACGGGAGGCAGCAAGGTGGGCTTGGCCTCCTCCGGCGATGAGAGAGGAGGGGTTGAATGAACTTGGGGAGGCGCCGCCGCCGTATGAGAATCATAAGGAGAAGGCGGCGGCGGCGGCGGCGGTGGAGCTGGGTGGGGAAGGGGAGGTGAGGGAGATTGGGGAGGGGAGCAGTACACAGATTGGGCTGATGGAGTTGGATGGGAGGGAGGTGGTGGTGAGGGAGGAGAGGAGTTGGGTTGAGGGGGTGGATGATGAGATTGATACTAGGAGGGTTGGGCCTGATGGGGAGGATGGGGAGGTGGATAAGGAGGGGAGGGGTTCTGACGGTGGGAGTGAGGATGAGGAGGAAAGGGGGCACAGAGAAAGGAAAAGGGAAAGGGAAAGGGAAAGGGGGAGTAGCAGCACTGATCGTGCGTATGATGTTGCGGAGGAGGTAATTATCACGCAGCCACCTCCGGCGGTGCTACGGGAGACTGACAGTGGGAGGCAGCAGCAACGGGTGGATGATGGGAAGGGGAAGAAAGTGTGATGCTGCGTAGAGCTGGTTGGTTTTGCAGATCATTTGTTTGGGATTACACAAGTGGTCATGGAATCAAACCAAAAGGGAAAGAAAAAAAAACCTGCCTTCATTTTTGAACATTCCAAACCATGCAATTTCTATATCAAGTTGCTCTCATGTCATGCCACCCCGTCATCCTTTATATGTTTTCCCCCCCATCACAGCCTCTGACCACCCCTAGTCTCAACCCTCAACCCAACCACGGCCCCAAAAGCAGCCAGTATCAAAACCCCCGCCACCATCACCGGCCCGTCATTCCCTTTCTCTCCATCACTCCCCATCCTCGCCGCCACAACCGGCGCCAGCAAGCCCATGACCCTATTCAAAAAACTAGCCACCCCCACCGCCGACCCCCTCACCGGCGCAGGGAATATCTCCGGGGTGTACGCATACAGCACCCCATACATGATATTCTGACTAAAAGCCTCCACGCAGCTAAACACCACCCTTAACACCTCGTTTCTCCCCCACCGAACAAACGCGAACAGACCCACCGCCGACACGAGCGTTGAGGTCGCCAGTGTCCCTTTCCGTCCACCGAGGAACGGGAGAGGGGAGTCAACGAGGTGGTAAGCCAGTACAGACCCCGGGATGCCGGTGAGGGAGTAGAGGATTATGGATGTGTACACTGATGATGATGATGATGAGTCCGGTGAAGAGTGGGATAGATACTGCGGTAAAAACGCATTAAACAACGGGTATCCCATCCCTATCGTCGCCCAGGTGAGCCAGATCAGGCATGTCGTTGCGCCCAAGCGGCGGGTTGCAAACAATGGTTTGAGACGGGAGGTGGAGAGGAGGTGGGATCTGACTATCGCGAGCGTTGACAGCCGGTGTGGTTGGTGAGGATGGCCGGTTGACCCGCGGTGGCCGTCATCAGCAACAACATCCAAAAGCTCCTCCGTCAACCACGTCTTCCTCCCATTCCGAAACGCAATCCCATGCACCACCTTCACCGCCTCCCCTTGTCTCCCTTGAGAGAGCAAAAACTTGGGTGATTCCAACAGGTCGAAAATGAAGAATCTCGTGACAAACATGCCAAAGGTGATGACCCCGATGCTAAAAACAAAGCACCGCCACCCCTCGTCGACAGGCCAGTGAGCAATAAAAAACCAGGCGGCTATCGAGGAGAATAGCTGGCCTATTGGCCACCAGACCGACAGCAGGGTCAACAGCGAGCTTGAGGCGTCGGGGAGGAATTCGAGAAATAGTGCGCCGTCGACAGGGAGGTTACCCCCTACCCCGAAACCGAGGGCCGCATACGTCAAGCAGACGGCCGGCCAGGTCGGTGCCCAGGCCGAGGCGATGCCAAAGAGGGAGGTGATGAGAAGCGTGGCGTTGAAGGCGATGCGGCGGCCGATGATGTCGGACCCAATCCCCCAGACGAAGCTGCCTAGGCAGAGGCCGATGAAGAGGGAGGAGGTGGTGTACCGGATGTCGGCTTCAGAAACACCAAACTCGGCAGAGAGGGAGGGGAGGGTGAGGGCGATCCCCTGGAAGGTGTCAGTATTAACCTCTTTCGGGAGTGGCGGAAACAGTTGTGAGATACCTGCATCCATAAACTACCATCCCGTCAGCACTCTCCCGTTTCATCATCTTATGTGTAGTAAAGAACTCACTTATCAGCAAACCACCCAAACCCACAGAGCACAAACAACTGCCAGTTGTACCTCCCCATCCCGATGTCCTGTATAGCTTTGTTCACCAGCCTAGATTTCACTTTTTTTTTCTTTTTCTTCAGCAACCTTCTCACTTTCCCCCCCTCTCAAGTTCACTCACTCTCATATTCCCCCCTCCCAGCTGCCGTCCTTTTCCCACCACCAGCCCTGACCTCACGTCTCAAGCTCCCAATCGTGTACTCCCTCTCAGCAGCCGTCATGCCCAGTAGTTCCCCAGAAGAGCTGCTTCGTCGGAGTAACATGCCTGTTCCTTCATCACGACCACCACCACCCTCTAGGTCATCATCATCATAATCATCATCATCGTTATCATCATCATCGTTATCATCATCATCTTTTTGGGTATCCTCAGTGGTGTCATCCGTGGAAGTGAGTCTTGACCGGTAAGAATGACTGTGTAAATGCGCCTCTGACAGTGGAATAAGGACATTATCGATGGTGTTGATCACCACGCCGGGTGGTAGTGGTGGTGAGGGGTCCAGGAAAAGCGTTGAGATTGTGCGTAGCATTTTCTTGAGGTTGTTGTTGTTGTTGTTGTTGCTCCCAAAAAAGGGGGGGGTTGTGAGGTGAGGCGGGTACCGTTTACTGAACGAAACATGCACGGTGTGCTCTGTAGCTTCAGAAATTTGACCGCCAATCTGAAGGATCAGAAAAGGGGGTTTTGCCGAGTCAGGAGAAAGGGGCTAAACTGAGATATCAGATTGTCAAAAGGTGTGAGGAAACAATATTTCGAGGCTGGAGTTGAGGCTTGAGGCGGCTGGGCTTGAAGCTGTGCTGTGGTGAACCAAGAACGTCCTTGTGACCGTTTCTCGAACCGTTCCAGAAAGCGACAGGGCGGGGCCGGATCGGATCCGCTGTGGGTAGGGTTGGTGCAGAAATGTGTAGGCCAAGAAACTCACTCACTCACCACTCACTCTCACCAAAACCTCAGCAACATCAAAACTGCCATTTCATCACATCACTGCACCAAGGTAGTAGATCGTTCAGCGGTGAAAATGAACTCAAGCCCCCAAATGAAGACCCTCTCCCCAAATTCTGTGCAACGTCGGGTGATTTTGATGCTTTGCGACAGCTCAGTTCTTTTCCGCACTGTGGCACTGTGTCCAGTAGACCACCGACGGAACACACGTCCCTGGATTCCGCCAGTGTGGAAGTTGGGAGCTTTTCCCATGCGAACAGCAATGAAACACTACCAGCAGCTCACCTTCATTGCATAAGATACTTCCAGCCGGGCACTCCAATCCACCCGACATTCCGGGTCGCCATCCATCTTTCGGTGAGAGAAACACGTGGATCTTAAACCCACCTATCCATAGTTGGGGGCCAATATGGCATGCTGAACCGCTGTGAACCGTCACCAGCCCACAGCAAATGGCGCCAAGTTCCGACAAGCTCGCATGATATCGTTTTGTAATCCGAAAAAGAAACAGCTAAAGAGACCCCTAAGTGTTATCCCATCAGATGTCTTGAAATGGCGGCGAAAAACAGTTCAGCTGTGACATCTGATCCCTCCTGCGCTCGAGGGAAGCGATCCCCACCAATCCGCCCCAGCCTAACCATTTATCCCCCAAGCTACGCCGTCGTCCCATAC
Source organism: Podospora anserina S mat+ (assembly GCF_000226545.1). Classification (NCBI taxonomy): domain Eukaryota; kingdom Fungi; phylum Ascomycota; class Sordariomycetes; order Sordariales; family Podosporaceae; genus Podospora; species Podospora anserina. The sequence continues at coordinate 826,020 of NW_001914858.1, forward strand.
CCAAAACTGTGACTTTTACCCCTGACCAATGTTGACCCCACTCTGCCTCCTCCTCTCCTACCCACCCGTGGTAGCAATTTCGAGTTTGAGGATGAGTGCTGAGCAACCATGACAATCCCACCCGCATTTCGAGTGTCACTCCCCCCTTTTATTCTCCCTCGTGTCGTGCGCGTTCGATATTTTCCATTCTCTAGCGACTGCAAGACTGCGAAGTTGAAGTGACCCGCGTGCTGTATGCTGTTCTATTGGAAGTGCGGGTTCGAGGCCCGGATTATATACTGCGTCCCCGATAGCAAATACCCTCCATTCTACCCTGTCATGATCTGGGAGCGTCATATTCCTCCCCGTATTACATTATTATTCTTCTCTGTGCACCTGTCCAAGTTCTCTAACCCTTGCATCCTAATCCTATTTCCGCTTCTTGAACACAAGTTGAGCACCATCCTAGCACAATCAGCATCGTATCAACATAAGCATCAGGATAGCAACACTTACCATGGGGAACAGGGTGGCAAACACCTTGATCTCCTCGGACCTAGGCGTCGCATGGTGCGTCCAGTCTAGCTCCAACGACGCCTTGCCAATCATGCCCGCAAAAGACATGGGCACATATCTCCTCGCAAGACAGTCGTGAGGGCCAGCCCCAAACACCAACCAGTTCTTGGTCTTCGTCTCGGCATCGCCCGTGATCCACCTGTCAGGGTCAAAATACTCGGGGTTGGGGTACACCGCTGGGTCGTGGAGTGCCGGGTAGCACGAGGGGATGATCATGGACCCCTTGGGAACCGTGTAGTCAGGTGTGACCGGAAAGTCCTTGAGAGCCAGGTAGGGGACAAAAATGACGGGCGGTCTCCAGCGGAGCAGCTCCTTGACGACCGCGTTGGTGTAGGTGAGTGATTCGATCATTTCGAGGTCAAAAGGCTTGGTCCTGTCACCCCCGCGCGCAGCCAGGTTTTCCTCCCGCACCTTGTCGAGCACATCCGGTCGTTGAGCAAGAATCTGGAACATCCAAGTGGTGGCGCTGCTCGAGGCATCCTGTGAAGCGAAGAGGAAGGTGAACAGAGTCTCCGAGATCTCCATGTTGGTGAACTCGCGGATCAAGTTCGCCGGCTTCTCCACTCCTTCTTCCCCGGCGGCAATTCTTTCGCGGTATCTGTTGGACTCGAGCATGTTGAGGACCCAATGGTCAATGGTGCAGATCGGGGCGGCACCGGTGGCCATGTTCTTCTTGCAGGCACCAGCAGCGCGTGCAAACTCCTCGTGAACCTCATCGGCCACCTTCTTGCCGATCCATTGCTTGGTAAACGGGATGTACATGGAAAAGGGAACATTGACCAGCTCCATGGCAGCAGTGACCTTGTAAAAGTCGTCGGCGATTCGCTTGACAGCGTCCTCGGAGATGTAGTCGCCGAAGAAGGTGCGCAGAGAAAGGGCGCATTGGATTTCGCGAAACGACGTCATGAAAGCCGTTGGCTTGCCGTTGTTGGCTTCGCTGATGGCCACAAACCTGTCGAAATACTCGCCCAGCACCTTTTCTTGGACTGGCAGGTAAGTCGACAGGGCCTTGCTGGTAAACAAAGGCGCCAGTCCCCGACGAAACTCGACATGGACCTTGCCGGTGAGGAAAACCCAGGCCTTGTGGCTCAGGAGGTCCTTTGCAATGGGGACAATGCATGGCTCGGTATACTGGGGCGACTTGAATACTTTGTGGGCGAGATCGCGGTCGGAAGCAAGGACAACGAATCTGGGGCAAAAGTGTGTCAGCGTTGGGGTTAGCAATGACAAAAGAAACAAAAAAAACATACTTGTGGAAGACGGAAACACAGCTGAGGGGCCCGCTTGCCCACTGGGCCAGATAACCGTCGAATTTGGGGTCGAGGGCCTGCAAGAAGGGTCCCATGAAGGGAATCTTGAAGCTGGGGCCAGCAATGGATCCTTTGCGATAAATGTACATGACCTGGTCGTAGACCACCAGACCGAGAAAAATGGTCACCACATATTGCCAAGTCTCCCACCCTTTGAGGCAGCTCGTTGCAAGCCCAATGACCGATGATGGCTTCAGGTTATGAATCAGCTTCTCAGGCTGGCCATACGAGGAGGAATTGACAGGGTCAGCCATGTTGCCGGTGGTGTTGCTGGAGGAAGTCCCAGTTGGTTGGTGGGGGCAAAGTGCGGGTTCGGGGGAAAACCTTCAGGGAAAATAGAAGAAAAGATTAATGGGCGCGCCATGTTCATTTATTATATGCGGACGGACATCCGCGGCAGTCAAAATAACAGCAGCTTAATCACAACCGTCCCCCTCGAAAGAAACAAACGGCGGCTCCAAATTGGAAGGCAGGAACGTTGTGCTTCGACTTTGCGAACTGTGAAAGGAGGAGCGAGGTGTCCAAAAGAGGACTAGTCTCCGAATGTTGCACATGCCAAGCCGGACGCTATCTCACCCTCCTTGGCCGACGTTTGGCTGAACAGTTCGGTGAGCTGCGCACTGTGTCGGCGGCGTCTAGTCCTCTTTTGGAATTCTGCTGGTCAGTATATACGCGGGAAGTCGCGGGGGACATTGCACACATTGCATGCTGACCAAACCACAGACAGATATTTTCGAACCGCCTGGGATCTCTCTTCTCTTTTTTGATTGCTCAATTCCCCCGTTCGACTTGCCCTGCCTCTCACAACCATGCGCCACACGCTCCGGCGGTCGTGCTCTGCATGCGCAAAGTCCAAACACAGCTGTGATCTTGGCACTCCCCGCTGCTCCCGCTGTGTCAAACGCAAGGTCCAGTGTTTGTATGCAAATGAACCCTTGACTGCCCCTCAAAAGAAGACAATCATCCTCCCCCTTGGCACCAGGTTCTCGTCTGTTGATCCTTTCGAGTCCTACCCGCAGACCAGACTGCCCCGAGGCCACGTCCAGCGTCTCATTCACAGCTTTCTCCACAAGATTGCCTTTCAATACTACCCTCTGGATCTCAGCCCAACCTCGAACCCCTTTCTGGTGTCTTGGTGGCCCCAAGCGCTCGGTGATCCAGCCCTGTTTCACGTCTCACTACAGACGGCATGCCTCGACGAGGAGCTGCTGGCCCAGAGGGGGTTTCAGGCTTCGACGGTGCTCATGGCTGATTCAGTGGCATTGCTGCGCCGAAAGGTCGAAGACTCGGCTCTTGCAGTCCAAGACGGGACCATGAACTCTGTTATCACGCTGGCGGCTATCGAGGTGAGCCATTGCCATCACTTGTATGGGCCTATTGGCTAATTGCCCTGGCCAGTTTGGGAAAGGCAACACGAGGGTTAGTGAGATGCATGTGGCTGGAGTCAAGAGACTGGTCGACCTACGAGGCGGCATCAGCTTTGTAAGGCGAACGAGTCCACTTACAGCGAGGATGGTCAGTTGGTGAGTTTTTCTCTTCATCACCCACAGCACATCGTACCTCTAACTCTGCCAGGGTATCACTGCTCGTCATGGGCCATCCACAATTCGACACTCAAGACGACGCCGGCATTGGAGACGGCATACCTCCAATACCAGAATGGCGGCTGGACTTGCCCATTCTCGAGGACCAACTTGGCAACCTCAATATCGACCATCCCGTCAAGAACGTTCTCACACGCCTTCGCTGCGTTTTTGAACGGGCACAATCCGCCCCATTCCCCAACACACGACTGCACGACCTCACATGCTTTGCAGTACACCGTCTCTTGCTCACCGCCGCTGGGGCCCATGTATCATCGCCCGCGACCGAGTGCATCCGTTACGGCATTGTTCTCTACATGTTCATCATCCAGGGGCCAACCTACTTCTCCCACGCCGCGCTCATGAACAAACTAGTCACCAACCTGAGGCAACACCTCGAGCAGCAGCAATTCGAGTTCGCAGCACACCAAGACGTCAACGTCTGGCTTGCCGCAGTCGGGCTGGTAGCCTCCGCCAACAACACGGCTCACTACGAGTGGTTCGCCGAACGAGCACGGGCGGCATCAGCTTCGTTGCAATTACGCAGCTGGACCGACACACTATCTTGCATCAAGAGGGTGCTCTGGCTCGAGAGGGTACACAGCGAAGGCATTTTCCGACCACATTGGGACATGTTTTTTATATCAAGCCACAATGACGTGACCACTACAGATATCAGCCAGCCGACAACGCCCCGTTCACTAGTAGCGATACGGTCACTGCCAAGGGGATCACCGCCAGGGAAAAAGCAGAGCGGTGTTGTGACTAGCAGTATGGATGTCATAGGTTTTGGGTAGACATTTGGGCTTTAATGAAGAGAAAAAAAAAAACCGTATGACCCTACTACTAGTTTCATGCTGCTTGAAAAAACTTTAAATTTGACATATGTAGGATAAGGTAATATCTATCTAGTGGTATCCCTATATCGATCAGTTGTTTTGAAAACCCCTCACCACGCACCCCCCCCCCCCCCAATCCCATTTTCAACCAGACGCCAGCGGCACCCTACTCGCCCTACTACCATCCCCCATCTCAACCTCCCACCTCCCTTCCTTCTCTCCCCTAACCCTAACCACGACCTCCACATCCCGCTTGGGATTTAAAACAGTAACCGGATCAGCAAACTCCAACTCCGGCTTCTCCTCCCACTCTGTCCCCTCAGCAGGGTGGATATCAGTCCTGACAACCAGCATAGCCACCAAAATCAATATCTCCGTCGCGGCGAACTGCCTCGCAGGACAGAGATGCGGCGGGGCGCCCCAAGCAAGAAAATCCGCACCGCCCCTTTTGAGATTTGGATCCATGAACCGCTCAGGAACGAAATCTCGAGCGGTCGGGCCGTAGGTGGATTGGGAGTAGTGGATTGCGTGGCCTGGCATCTGGAGGTAGTTCCCTTCCTTCAGCAAAACCTTGCCGCTGTCCAAAAGAGTGTTGGTTGTGACTTTCCGGATGGCGGCGTGGATGTGTCTTGTCCGTTGGGTTTCTTGAAAGGTGGAGAGGAGGAGCGGGCACGAGGTTTTGAGGTTGGTCAGGTTGAGGATGTGACGAGGGCCGGAGGTGGTGATGGCAAAAGTGAGGATTTCGGAGCGGATCGAGGACAAAAGAGCAGGCCGGGAAAAAATCTCGTAGATGGTCCAGAAAAAGGTCGGGACTGTGTTGGAGAGCATTCCTATTGGGAGTGTGGCTTGTTGTTTGGAGGCTTCTGACACGGAAAGGCCAGAGGAGAGGAGGCACTGCCAGCGGGAGAGGAAGAGGGAGGAGGTGTCCGGGGGGATGGAGGTGCAGTATTTTGCGTGGGCGGCAAAGACGACGGCTCGGGCATGGTAGCCGTGGGAGAGGATGTCAAAATTGATTCCTGAGATGTGGGCTGATAGGTGGGCGTGCCAGGCCCTGGGGGGGGGAGGATGTCAGCAAGGGTTGACGAGGGAGGGAGAAGGGGGGGGGGTTAGGTGTGTACCAAAAAGCTTCATAAACCTTGTCATCGAGAAACGGGTGTTGATTCCCATAAACACCACAGCTACTCGCCTGCGTGATAGCAAACCTCGCCCACTCGAGCAGTTTGATTTTTTTATCTTTCCCATCCCCAAGCAAGAGATCCAAATCAACCAGTGCCCGTTGTGCCATCCTCATATTCATCTCATCCAGCTGCGGCCCGGGAGCCAGACTCGTCTTCATGACATGGCTAAACTCAGTAATGAGATCAGTCTCACGAAACAACCTGTCAGTCTCATCATTTGCGTCACCCCATTTTCTAGCCACCGTCTGGATCATTGGCCGGAACGAAAGGGCCCTGCTCTGGCGTTGGATCAACGGCAGCAGCCGGGTGGACACGGAGGTGTAGAGTTTGTAATTGAGGATCCCGAGCGTGTAAATCTCGGTGGTTTCATCATTGCGGATGACGCTGTGGTAGGAAGGACCGCTGACGATGATGCCGATGAGGTGTCCAATCAGCGGTATCCTCGCCCGCAGGCGGGGAGGTTCCTTTGGGTCGTCGTTCCAGGCGAGCAGGTAATCTGCTAGATAAGCGAGCGAGACCACGGCGAGGAGAGCGTAGAGTATGGTTGTAATCATGTTGATCATGTTGATCGTCGTTGCACGGCAGGACACAACACACGCCCACCGGGAAAGAGAAGTCTTACTGGAACGAGAGGACGGGAACCACAAAGAAGCTTGACAGCTAGCTGAGTGTAACTGCCTGTCCGTGTATCCCAACCTACCTTTGAAGAGGGATCAGGATTGACTGACCGCTCGAGCCCACATACATGTGTGTCCCGGACCAGTTCCTCACATGGAGGGGCTCGAAAATCAAACATTGGATGCCCGAGGATAACATGCTCCCCGCCTCGCTGCGGCACAGCAGCTATTGGCAATTTGGCCCCCCCCTCTCCATCATCAACCAAGGCAGTCCCATCGCTTGCATGACCCAAGACAGCAAGAGCATGACATGACTGCAGATAGCAAAAACCTGCCTGCCTTTTTCTTTTCCATCCACACTTCGCTAAGCTCGCCCAAATCCTGAGGTCCACATATAAGTAAGACCGAGAACGAGCAGCGGAGTCCGTGGAATCCTTCAAAAGCTTCTCCCAGCTTGGCTTTGTGCAGAAATTCCGTACGCAAGCGCTTACACTGGGAACCGGATCCAACCCTGGAGACGCGGGGGAACATCCGTTTTGGCCAAGCCAGCAACCTGGAAAGTTCCGGATATATCCTGCGTATCATAGAGCCTCTTCCTCCCACGATTGGTGACACCACACTGGGGACTTGATTCCTCATGGCCCATAAACAAGGTCGGTGGGGGCGACGATTCCCTTTATTCCCATTAAGCCGAGCGTCAACAAGCTGATAAGCCAGTATCCCTACGTGTTTTCGGACTGTGTTCCTGTAATGCCACGTTCTCATTGAAGGCCTTGTCCCGCATAGATTGCTGTGCCGCGGGCTGTGCCTGCGTTATTTGATTTTTATATCAAATTCCCAGTGCGACCTTGACGTTGATGGATGCACACAAAAAGCCCACACACGGATATACAAAGGTATGTAGGTCCTCGCTCGTTCCCCACTTACCGTAAGATCTTCTTTATTAGTGTGGTTTGCTCTAGACATCGTCCCTCGGGGAGGGTTCCCTGATGAAGAAAGAGCTCGTACGTACAGTACACTACACAACCAAATGAGGGGCTGCGCCGTAGGATCTAGACACTTATGCACATTGCCAATAGTCCTGGCCAGAAAGGTTTGGGGTTGCGGCCGCTTTATGCAGCCATGTCCGCGGCTGGAAGGCACACAGAAGCTGGCAGTGTTTGTGGTGCTCCGTCGATGTCGAACTTTGGCTCGATCTGCGTCAACTGACCGAGCTCATGGGAATGAGCATAAACCCACGAGGTGTGACACCCGGTTGATGGGTATCACAGCATTCACCTGAAAGCTTGTGTTAGTGATCGTGGTAGGCTGTGTAGCTAGGTCAGGTCGCTGAGCATGCAAAAGAGTGGCAGGCAATGCCAGGTGGGGGATAAGTAGGTGATATGCAAGAGATTCAAGTATAAACTCGGTGTTGGCGTCAAAGCTTGTGGTGGTTGGGTGTTAGCTACGTGCAGAACACCGCATCGAGAGCTCGCCATATGCAACGTCCCAGCATCCGGCAATGTAGAAATATATCCAAATCCGTATTACAGGATGGATGGTTGAAGCGGGAAGCGGCGTGGCACATGCAAACGTGCAATGTCACCACTCCCACGAGGTCGAGAGGACAGTCCGAAACGAGGGGTGTGTGTTGCAGCAGACTGAGCCGCACATGCACCGATAGGTGTGTGGATTCTCCATCTCGCCGTCGCCTTGCTTCGCACCAGTAAATAGAAGCACATGGCTCGGGTCATCCAGCTGCTGTGACTGATAGGCGGAAACAGGTCGGCGGATGCGCCCGGGGTTCTCGTGGGCCTTATTCCGGGCTGCAAAGAGTGTTGTTGGATGACATGATTGCTATGCTCCGGCGGGAGAATCTGGTGTGAGCCATGGTGCCACCTGCCTCCTTTTAAACATAAATTTCGGCCCCTTCGGAAGTGTCTCGTTCCTTTCCAACCCTGACATCTTCTTGCCGGGCAAATCGTCAGCACCATGGATATCGTCAACAGGTCCTTCGCCAGTGTACTCCCAGAGGGTAGATCACTGCCCACCGGGGGCATTGACTCCTCCACCTTCCAATTCTCATCTTCCATTGCAACTGCCATCCTCTGTGGCCTCACACTCTGGTACTGGTGGGCAATCACCAAGGCAAAGGCCTCCCGGGACTTCATCGACGGCAATTACAACTTCGATGCCCCCATCATCGGTCCCAAAAATGCTGTCCTGGGCCGTCTAGCCTTCTTCCGCAATGGCCCAAAGTACATCGCCGAGGGCTATGCCAAGTACAAAGACACCTTCTTCAAGGTATCGGGCAATGATCTGCTGATCGTCCCCAACAAGTACCTCCAGGAGCTGGCCTCCATGCCCCCTGAGAAGCTCTCTCTCAACACCGCCATCGTGGACGCCTTCCAGCGCCTCCACTCCATCACCAATGTCATCACCGACCACAGTCTCCAAACTCGCATGCTCAATGCTCGTCTCACCCCCAGACTGGGTCTCCAAGTGCCGGCAGTCCAGGAGCAGTTCAAGAAGTACCTTCCCGTCGAACTCCCTGCGAATTCCACCACAGAATGGACCAGCATCAACGCCCTTCACTTGGCCAGGAGAATGGTCCACCGCGGAGTAGCCACCCAGTTCGTCGACGAGCTCAAGGAGAACGAAGAGTATATCCAGACCGCCATCAACTACTCGGAACACGGTTTCAAGCACAATTTTGCCCTCCGTCTCTTCCCCGACTTTTTCAAGCCGATTGCCGCCCAGTTCTCTCCAACTTCATGGGGTGTTGACGCCGCACTCCGCAAGGCCAGAAAGATGCTCATCCCCCTCATCCAGAAGCGTCGCGTCCTCGAAAAGGATCCTGACTATAAGAAGCCAGAGGACTTCTTGCAGTACCTCATGGACGGCGGCATTGCCGAAGGCGATAGCGACGAGATCACCGTCCAGAGATTGATGGTGACGTATCTCGGTTCCGGCCCGTCCACCATCATTGCCGTGGCCCAGCTCCTGTTTGATCTCTGCGTGCACAGCGAGTACGTCGAGGTGCTGAGGGAGGAGATTATCCAAGTCTTGACTGAACACAACGGGTTTACTCACACCGCCCTGGCCGAGATGAAGAAGCTGGACAGCTTTATGCGTGAGTCGCAGAGGCTCAGTCCGCCTACTCTTTGTAAGTCTCTTTTTCCCTATTCAATCCATGATCAACTGAGACTGACACCGCCTCAGTGGGCTTCAACGCCATAGTCCGCTCCGACATCGTCCTCCACGACGGTGTCGTTCTCCCCAACGGCTGCCACATCCAAATGGCCACCTACGCCATCGGCATGGACCCGGAGAAGAACGGCCCCGACCCCGAGAAGTTTGATGGTTTGCGCCAGTACAACAAGCGGAAGCTCCCAGGCCAGGAGAAGATCCACCGGTTTACTACTACTGCTGACAACAACCTCCATTTCGGTCACGGCAAGATTGTGTGCCCGGGGAGGTTTTTTGCTGATCACTCGATGAAGATGATTGCGGCGAACATTCTGTTGAGATATGACTTGCAGTTCCCCGGGGGGAAGAAGGAGAGGCCGGGGAATACGAGTATGTATGATGTGTTGATTCCGGACTTGGGGACGTGTGTTGAGTTTAGGTTGAGGGAGGATGCGGGGAGGTGGAATTGGTAGAGTCCTGTCTGAGGTTGTTAGCGTGACATGGATGGTTGAAGTGTCGGGTTGAGGTTGTTGATCGGCTGGGAAAGAGACCATTGGGAGGAAGGGTAATTGTAGACAAATAGGGAAAAAAAAAGATGAATTTCCATATGACCGGAGTAGTTAAGCCACGGTTAGTATTTTTGGTGATACTAAGAATGGGACTCGAGGTGAAACTAAAAGGTACAATGGTTGGTTTATGTGGCTGCTCGACAACCCTAACCCACGTTTGACATCATGTCTCTTGGGACAACCCTAACCCTCATATTCTGTGATTTCATCTGAAATCTTCACCTCTCAACGACATTTCTCACTCTCAACCTCGTGATTCTTCTCGTGATATGGAGAGAGAGCCACATCTTACGTACACACTGCACTATCCACATAATGCGCCACACTCTCGTCGTGTTCTTCTCGCCCGACCAAGCCACTGCGCCACACCTAATCTTTTAGCTGATCAAGTGATGTCATGGGCACATGCAACCACTTGTGGCTGCCTCCCGCGCCAGCGCATACGTCACTGGGGTTGTCGGCGCGTCCGTGCCCAAAGCTTGGGGACGGGAGGCTTTGAAGAATCGCGAGCGAACGCGCAATCATTATTCAATTGGCCAAGGAAGCTATGATATCAAGGAGGGGAATTCGCCTGGGGCAAAAGCCTTGGACTACGTTTTGCGATTTTGGGATGGTTGGTTTTGCTGTTTTAACGTTGAACTAACTGGCGGGGTAGCTAGCTTTGTGAGACGGGGCGGTTTGGTGGCTGGAACTACACGATGATGATGGTGATTTGTTGGGGAATGTTAGAGGGGGAAATTATCTGGGGGGGGGGATGTGAAACGGGGGACGAAAATAGATGTTGTCAAGAGTACTTTTGATGGGGGGAGGATGGTGAAAGGTGAGGTGGTTGGCTGTTGTCAGCCCTAGAGAGCTGGAGCTGTAGCTGGATATGCGGCACAAGGCTTCTGGACTTTTGGACCCTTGTCACGTCATAAACCTGCCCTCTTTTATTAGCAGAAAAGTCGACGGCGTCAAGACGGGTTTTTGGTGCCGGGTGGGTTGGGCGGTGCCGGTTCAACCGTCTTGGGGGGCTTCCCGAAGGCGATGGTGGAATCCAAGGTTTGGGTAGTGTATTTTCTGCTGGAAGAACGGTGATGGTTTGTGTATGACGCGTATAGTGAAACCTGGATAGAAGAATTCCAGTTGAGGTTGCCGGCGAGCAAGCACACCAGGCTGTGTACACACCACAGCATCTTATGACCTACCTTTGAAAAAAGGTGACCTCTCACCGCAACGGGCACACGGGTTACGGCACGGGAAAGCTTCAAGGCAAAGGGACCCGCTCGTGGGTCAAGAGTGGACTTGGGCCTTGGCAGGCGGTAAAGCCAGCCATGGCATGAGATCGATCAACGGTGCGCTGCCCTGGTGTGCTGCGGGAAGGTAGAGTTGGACCAGGTCCCCAGTTTCCTTGCTGGGGTGGCTGCCCGGGCTGGTGCTGTCGCCTGACGTATGAAAGGTATTTAACTAACCTGACCTGACCTGGATTTTGCTTTTCGGGTCCTCTCTCTTTGTTTCTTCATACCCCAACACATACCAACAATCACAGAACGAACCGTTTTCGATCAACAAATATCGATACCATCTACACCTACCAGTTTTACACACAACTCAAACAAACAACACCATCAACATGCCTTTCACCGGTTCTGACATCTGCAAGATCATCTTCGCCGTCTTGCTCCCTCCTCTTGGAGTTTTCCTCGAGCGCGGCTGCGGTGCTGACCTCTTGATCAACCTCCTCTTGACGATCCTTGGTGTATGTGCCCTTTCTTCACCTTCGATCTTTTTCTATCCCACTAACATAAATCCAGTACATCCCCGGCATCGTCCACGCCCTCTACATCATTTGCAAATACTAGTCTCGTCCCCTCACACAAAAACCGCCCAACTGAATTCTCACCGATAGCAACGCAAAACTCACCGTCGGGGAAGAAAAATGAGGTTGGGCGGTGGAGGAGGAGGGGACCGACGGGAAGATGGGCGGAAGAAAACCAATGACTTAATTGCGCTTTCTCCAAGCCTGCGCCGCTGACGCTGACCGCCCTTGCGCACCTTACCAACCGCCGCACGACCCCGCTATCTTTTGTTCGGTGGGCTGAGCTACCCCTAGCTTCAGCGCCAAGAAACCTCGGCAATCGATGGTATGACAATTTCTAAGATCGGGACTACCGGTGGTGGTATCAACGGCAGTGGGAACGGTGCGGAATCCGGGGACCGTTAATTTTTGTTCTTTGGAACAAGGAGTGGATAATGACTTTACGGCTCTTGTTTTTTTGTTGTTTTCAGTTTTCTGAGCGAGGGTTTACTCAAGTAATTGCTAGCTTGGGAAGGAAGAAAGGCGAGGAGGAAAGGAAGTGGTGGTTGTAATAACTCACGATACCCGTTGTTTTGAGAATTGAAGATATTATCGTCTCGTGATTTCGTGAATGTTGAATAAACTTGTTCGCAGTGACTCACATGTTTAGACGGGCGGTCCATGACGTTCCGGATTGATATCGGTCTCGTATGTTTACAGAGAGCTCTGACAACATCACAGCCCAGCCAAAAGTTTTGATGGAATTTTCGACTATGTATATAGCAAGTGTTATTATCTTGCCAAACTGGTCCATTCAAAACATGGTTTCCCGTCGTCATAAGTTCTCGCTATCTCTTTCTCCCCTATACTCTTACTCACAACCTCACATACTCCCTGTTATATAGTGACAGTGTCTTACATAACCCACCTTTCCTATGTCGATAATTTGTCTTGTTTTTCTACAGGGGCGATAAACCTCAGCATCAAACTGAACAAGGGGCCAGACGGGGTATATAACATTGCTGCCTCTGATAATCAGATCTGGAAAGGCTGATATGGTCGCTGGTATCTCATAACTCGCAGGCCCAGAGTCTCAAAGAGAGGTGAATGTGAATAAGTCCTATAACTAGCATCAACCGGTTGCAACCAACATTGGCAATTCGCTATGCCTGCTGTTATACATTTATATTCCAACACCATCCCGATCTACCTATCCTGCCGCAAGGACTCGTAGTACGCCTGTAGAATATATGAATTCCATAGTCGCAGATCACAACGCTCTCAGCCCCATCTAACAGTTCCATGGAATCGTCGCCGTAGCGTCAAGATACCACCCACTCGTCTCAATATCCTCCCTGTATGATACTCCGCTCTGTATGCCATGCACCCGATCTACTTACCAACCTTGAAAGACAAAATCTAAGAAACCGTTAGCAACCCACCGCACCTCTCCCGAATCAAAAAGCACCGCAACAAAGCAACTCACATCGTTCTTCCCAACCGCCACCAACTGATCCTCCGCAACCCTCAACCCCCCAGCCCCCTCAATATACGCAATCGGCGCATCCCCCATCACCTTCCTCGCCACATCCCCCACCGTCGACCCCTTCTTCACCAGCACACAATCCCTAAACACCCCCTTATTACTCCCCATCCCCTCCCCCACACCCCCCGACCCAAAGGTAGCAATATTCCTCACCGGAAAAACCGGCACAAGCCCCAGAATCTCGGCCGCCTTCGTCAGGACATGCACCACGCCCGTAGACCCAAACCGGTAGAGAACCATATCCTTGAGGTTCTCTATCCTGTTCCTGTTCTTCTCGTCGAGCTCTTTAAGCCCACCACCGTCCGGATCCCCATCTGCTATCAAGTCCTCTCTCGTGTCGACAAACTCTGATCCTTCCGTGTAGCGGATATAGCCTTGCTTGGCCATCTTCCTGAGAAAAATCTCCGAAATGGCCGAGCAGAGCACGATCGAATTGGGGTCTTGCTGCTTGGCGATTTTGGCAATGTTCTTGTCCGCATCGGGGTGGTCGATTTTGTTGAGGGCGATGACGGTGGGGAATTTCTCATCTGTAAAAGCGTTTACCACGCGGTCGATGGTTTCATCTATTGCCATATTAGAAAGGAGGAGGAAAAAAAGGAAAAAAAAACAAAGGGGGGGGGGGGGGGGAACAAACCACTCCACTCCTCCAATGGCTCCTTCAGTCCCAACTTATCCAACGTTCTTGCCACCACAGCGCTCGTACTCCCGTACCCGGAGAACTGGTTCTGTAGGGTTTCTACTGCGGTCGCCTTGACGGCGATGTGTCTTCTTTTGATGCTTCCCCATTTCGTCATGAGATTCCCCCTGATCCAGGCTACAATCTCGCTTCGTAACCAGGCGATGTCGACGGAGGGGTCGTAGCCCCGGGTTACTTTGCCTTCTGCATCGGTGGTGCCCGAGGCGTCGACGACGTGGATGAGGGCGTCGGCGTGGCGGAGGTCGTCGAGGAATTTGTTACCGAGGCCTTTGCCTTCGTGCGCGCCGGGGACGAGACCGGCTACGTCGAGGAGCTCGATGGGGACGGAGCGGCGGCCGTTGTCGCAGGAGCCGTAGTTTGGCTTGCATTTGTCGGTTAGGTTGTAGCGGGTGCAGGCGCAGTCAATTTGGAGGTAGCCTATTGCGCGTTGGGGGTCTATGGTTGTGAAGCTAGTGGGCGAGTTGGGGGTTAGTTATGGGAGAGAGATTGGGAGGGAGAGAGAGAGAGGTCGTACGGGAAGTTTCCTACGGCGGTATCAGCCTCTGGAGCTTGGGAAAGCAAGGGTTTGTTTTGTTCTGTCTCTACCCACCAACTTTGGAGGAGGCATCTGTGAGGGAGTTGAGGGTGCTTGATTTGCCGGCGCTGGGCTTGCCCACGAGGCCGATGAGGGGGTCTCGAGGCATGGTGGACGTTTGTCAAATCTGGTGGGAGGGAGGTTTCGTATTTAGGGTATATATCAGGAGATGGGGCCGGTATTGAGAGGTGAGCGGGCGCGAGGTGGTTTGCGCCGCGAATGTCGTTGCGTGCGATTGAGTGTCCTTGGTTGAAAATATCTGCCCCGCAGTCGTTGATAACGATAACGGGCCGTGGAGGGGCACAATCGTGGTGTCTCGGGATTGAAATTCAATGTCACCTTCACACATGGCATGTCTGAGGTTTGTTCAGCCTATGAGAAGCATCAATTGAATAGTTGATGTTTTTGAGTCCAGTGGGTAACCTTCACAGAACAGACTGCTGACTATCGCCAGCCCCATAGGTCCTCGAGAAGGTTGATCTGTAGGTCCCACCAGCAAACGGACAATCTAAGAGCATACACCGTCATGACCAATTTAAGAGTTTCGAATGTTTACTGAATTCTATTGCATTTGAGCGGGTAATAATTTGGCGGAAGGAAGCGATCACCAATACCGGCATCGACCGAGGAAAGGCACATTCGAGCGAGAGTAACTGCATTTGTTTCAAGTCCAGTGGAGTCGGTCATTCTTAGACCAACCGGCAATCAAGGCTGTTGGTCAGCACAATCACAAGCTTGAGAACTAAACAAACAAAAACCCGCCATGGCCCTCCCGATACAAGATCTTCCTGCCTGGGCCCGCCTCAACGATGTCTCCTTCGACAATGTCGAGGTAACCACCACCGTGGACAAGGGATACGGCGTGGTCAGCCAAAAGGACCTCGCTGCCCCTGAAGGCACCGTCGAGACCCCACAGCTGCTCGCCGTCCCTCACGACCTCATCCTCAACTCTCTGGCTGTCGAGGAACACGCAAAAGAAGACAAAGAGTTCAAACAGCTCCTAGAAGCCGTCGGACACCATGTAACCGTGATCCCCAAAACTTGACCTTCTGACACAGACGGCTGACAATAACGTAGCCACCCCGCGTCAACGTTCTGCTCTTCCTGCTTGTTCAGTTAGCGCGGAACTCCAGTCACGCCCATGTGGGTGTTTCCAATCCATGGACTCAGTACTTGCAGTTCCTGCCCAAGACAGTCTTGCTGCCTACCGTCTGGACCGAGGACGAAAGGCCACTGTTGAAAGGCACCTCACTGGAGGTGGCTGTGGGAGCAAAACTCAGAGCCCTCGACAATGAGTTTGAAATGATCCGAGAAGCCTCGTCTGATATCCCTTACTGGAACGGCCTTCTTTGGCACAGTGGCGCCGTCTCGCTCAAAGACTGGGTGCATCTCGACGCCCTCTATCGATCAAGATGCCTGGAGCTTCCCAAATCCGGAGAGTCAATGGTCCCCTGCATCGACATGATCAACCATTCGTCCGACCCAAGTGCCTACTACGACCAAAACTCCGACTACGAGGCAGTACTGTTACTTCGCCCGGGAGCGAGCATGTCCAAGGGTCAGGAAGTAACCATCAGTTACGGCGACACCAAGTCTGCAGCTGAGATGCTCTTTAGCTACGGCTTCATCGACCCCGAATCGACGTCCGAGAGCCTGGTACTCCCTCTGGCACCCTTTCCCGACGACCCATTGGCCAAGGCGAAGCTTGTCGCGTTTGGGAAAGCGCCCAAAGTCCACGTGGCTCGGGAGAGCGGCAGCATCCGGTGGGACAGCAATTTTGCATATCTCAAGTGTGTCAACGAGGAGGACGGCCTGGACTTTCGCATCCTGCAGGACAACGAGGGAAACCAGCAGCTGCGCGTTTTCTGGCAAGATGAAGACGTTACAGATCAGATTTCCGAGTTCCAAAAACTAGTAGCCCAAACTCACCCCCTCCCCGAAGTCCTCAGACTTCGAGTTGCCGTCTCAGTTCAGGAGAACCTTGAGATCCATCTTGAGCAGCTCAAGTCGGAGCTTCCCCGCCACGACTCTTCGACAGTCAGAGAAGAATGTCTCAAGCATGGTCTGCTGCTCCGACAGATCGAAACGAGTCTATTGGAAGATGCCATCCAAGCGTTGGAACAAGAGGTGCGTCTCATTGCTTCCCTACCTGCAACATGGTGGTGATGGTGGTCTGGGAGAGCCAAGCTCACCGGCTATGGTAACCAATCGGGGCAGCTGCTAACACGGTCATGCAGAAAAACTCGCTACTGGAAGCCGAAAACGTGGTGGCTTATCTCGGATCGATGGAGACTTCCAATTCGGACCTAGTCGGCGAAGAGGCGTCCAATGAGGCCGACGACTTCAGCTAATGGTTGCAGACGTACATCATCCTCCTGCTTCTTTCTGAGTGGTGTGTGGCCTCTGCAACATTCGTATGTCAACCGCCGTAGAATGGTTTTGGCTTCTTGAGACGCGGCCTTACCGCACCAATCTCAGCATGGTTCACTTTTTGACAAATTCTTTCCACATATGCCGCTTTCTTTTTTGCACAGAATGCAGAGCTGCTTGAGCTATTGCGCAGATCGCTACCTCTACGGAGTTGGCGAGAGTCAGCCTAGAGGGACTACATTGACTAACAAGGCAAAAGGTTCCTCATTGTCTCAGATGCAGCTTGGCTAAGGTCTCTTCAGCAAACTCGGCATAGGTTCTAATCTCGGATTCAGCATCCCGACAGTTCACGGACGCTATAGAAAGCTCTGGTTATTCTTGGAAGGATTTTGGAAGCGACAACAGCCAGAACAACGCTACCAAAAAGACAAGCTCAACACCAGCCCCCAACCGCCGCTATCAACAAGGTGTGCCTGGCGGTCAGGACTCTTGTCATGCACAGCAGGCGTGGTTCGGCCCTGTCACCCCGGTGAGGACACGGCAGGAGAGCTTCTGGAAAAATCGGACGCATTTTCTACAGCAAGGCACCTTTGGCTTCAATTTATTGACACACTCAAGGGTCGAATGCAGCCGCCTGCCATAAGAAAAAACAATCTCCACACGACATGGGGTATTTTGCCGGAAAGTCGATCTCAAAAAGAAGGCCACAACTATCCCCCAAATGCGGGGAAATCTTGGGACCCTCGCGAAGAACCGGACCTGTAACGGCTTTGATGCTCCCTCAGCCTTGGGGTTCTTTTTGTTAGTGTGGGGATGACGTTTAAACCGAAGCGCCGAATGGAATGGTTCAAACAGAAAGCTTCTTAATGCGCTAGTTGGGGATTGTTAAAATGTATGTAAGCGGTTGTTGTACAATCGACCGACTTGAAGATATATCGCCGACCTGTTATCCAATTCCATCATTCGAATGAAACAAGCCCGGCAGGGTTAACCATGGAGTGTTTGCCGGCTGATCGTTTGGAAAGAGACTTGATCATCGCTGTTTCAACCTGAGAAGAAGCTCATCTGTCAAGTTCCAAAGCGGGGGGAGATTCAAGGCTTCTGTTTTCAAGGCATAGGTATTTGGGATTGGTTTGGGGTATTCGTACTTGGCTACGACACACAAGTCCTATGTCTCCAGGATAATAATCCCCTCTTTCGGACATCTTGTGCTGATATTAACAGGCACACAGACTTGGTCACCGTTCACCGTGGCCTTTTGATCACCGCCTCGGGTGGCAAAGAGCGAAGCTGCTTGCAGTATTGCATGCTGATGCTGTGTGGCCATAGCTGTCATCACGCATGCTGTCGTCGTTATGATGAGCTTGACGAGGCTGGTCACACAGACGACAGCGATCGTGACGAGGTCCGCCTGCTCTCTCGCACTTGTCCCAACAAACAGTCTGGCAACTGCACAGAAACCTGGTCGGTAGTATCCCATCGTCGCAACGCCCAGGAACTTCGCAACGGCGGGTTGTGTCTGCCAAGAGAAGGCGTCCCACTTTCCAACTTTTGGTCTGCCGAAGTGCTCATCAACAGTTGCAGTGGTGATCGCCAGCGTTTTCCAGTCTCTGCCAGTGAGAGTGGCCGACGTTAGCCTCAAAGTAGCAAAGGACAGCCAGTTGGAAAGTGGCAGAAAGGTTGTTAGGGCGTGGTTGGCAAAGTCTTGGGAGCTGTGTTCACCGTCCATGCCGCGCATTGTTTTCGGTGGCCATGGTTTTGCCATTGCCCATCACTTACCCCGGAACCTGCCAGAGCTGCTTACCATTTTGCCATGCGGCGTCCTCGTGATGCAGGACGGAGAAGGCCCCGGTTTCTGGGCTGACGGTAAGCGTACCATGGACACGCTTCTCCATGATGCCATCATCACCTGGGTGGCCTATCTGAGCCCTTCTCGAGCATTGAAATGACGAGTTTGAACGGATCTAGCCCCGTGGCCGACACAGCGAGTGACAGAAGAGGGTGGTGCCATTTTCTGGTCTGGCACTTTCGAGTGGGTGTGGTCATCAGGAACAGGGGAATCTGTTTCCCCAGACTCAGTACGGAGCAGTGCTAGCCCGTTAACTCTCAGCTAACGCAATAGCCTCCCCCCAGTGAGCAACCCCCAGTGAGCAACCCCCCATCCCCCCTGCTCACCCCGGATTCCCCTCCATGTCCTGCTGGACCGTGATTGGGGCTTTGAGGGCTGGGCGACGTTGGCAGGCCAGCCATCCAATGATTTGTCTGGATTTCCAACCCCTACAACCCTGCCACGCCGCTCCGGCCAAGGGTGCGCCCGGTTGCGAGTGCTGACCGACCGTTTCCATTTTTTCTCCGCAGATTCAATCGCATTTGGACTGGGCCAAGGTCGACCAGAGCCAGAGAGACCAGACTCCGCGTGGGCCGAAGTCCCCAACGTGCCAGCGGACGAGGGCCTGCAGCTTGGCTGTCCACGGCGCCTTTCCCTTTTTTCCCTCACCTCCCGGGCACACACACTCGTCCTGGCTTATCATCCCCCGTTCCGACTCTGGGCAGGGCATGTTGTCATTCATATTAAACCCACCCGCCCCGCCTGTCACGTTTCCCAATTCCCCCCTCTCGAATATAGATTTGCCTCTTTTTACTCTAGAATTCAAAATCTTTTGTCTGGTCCATCCATCAGTCAGTCCATGGTAAACGAGACACCTGCACTACGACGACAAAGCCACGGGGTCCGAGACAGCTGGTGAGGTCTACCCTGCTACTGATCGCATCGCCCGCATCTCCCGTTCAGCCATTCCGCGCCGCCCGCAGCCCGATACCACCGCCACCACCACTTCTACTCTCAGCAAAAAAAAAAAATCATACCGCGACGTTTTTTTTTTGTTGTGTAACGGTATCACTGTGCGAATGAGAGGATATCGATAGGCTATTTATTTTTGTTGTTGAAGGAAGAAAGAACGAAAAGAAGAAGCAAACGAATTCAGGGGTTATTTTTTGTCGACCAAAACACAGACAGCAAGCAATCAACAAGACCGCCAAAATGCCAGGAATTCTGCCTATGAAGGTCATCAAGGTGGGCACGAGCTCCCAGAGCCGTATCGCCCAGGCCTGCGACAGATGCCGCAGCAAGAAGATTCGCTGCGATGGCATTCGCCCTTGCTGCTCGCAGTGCGCCAATGTTGGCTTTGAATGCCGCACCAGCGACAAGCTCAGCCGTCGTGCCTTTCCAAGAGGCTACACCGAGTCGCTCGAGGAGCGCGTCCGCGCCTTGGAGTCGGAGGTTAGGGAGTTGAAGGATCTGTTGGACGAGAAGGATGAGAAGATCGACATGTTGTCCAAGATGCACAGCAACCGACGGTCACCGGCGGAATCACCACATAGATCACCACCGCCAACTAGTGTGAGACTGGAGTCTAGCCCACCACCAAGGGAAGATACCTTCCGTGTTCAGGCCTCGCCGTTGCTGCTCGGTGTTGAGAATTCGGATTCGTACTTCATGGGCGCGTCGAGCGGGCGGAGCTTCATTGGTTTGTCGCCGTCTTTGAGCAGACTCGCTTTCTTGCCATGTTTTGCTAACATGCCATCCAGAATCATGCAAGAGGAAGATGCAGGAGAATGGCAAGTCGTGTGCCGATTTCAATCCAGAAGCGTTTTTGCACATCCAGGGGTGCTATCCTCTCGCACAAAAACAACCATCGCCGCAGATGAGGGTTCCTCCACGGTTGTTCACCGACCGCTGCGTCAATGTTTACTTCCAGGAGTGGTCGCCCCTTTTCCCGGTCCTCCACAAGCCGACTTTTCTTCGCGTCTACGAGGAGTTTGTGGCGGACCCGGATAAGATCAAGAACAACCACAAGCTTGCGCAGCTGTACTTGGTCTTTGCGATCGCCGCGCTGTCGAGTGAACAACCAGATCTCGAGCAGATCGCGGCGTGTGAGCAGCAGTGGCAGCGGGCCCTCGAGGCGATTCTCATGGATAATACCATGGTGACGCTTCAGTGCCTGTTGCTTGCTCTCATGTACTGCACCATTCGGGCTGACTACAAGAGGCTCCAGCACTACAAGGGCATTGCTGTTGGTTTGTCGCACCGGTTGGGACTCCACCAGAGCCAGAAACGGTTCTCGTTTGGTGTCTTGACAATCGAGACCCGTAAGAAGGTCTTTTGGTCGCTTTATATGCTTGATTGGTATGTTCATCCGTCTTTCAATTCGCTCACAAGCACGTCACTGACCGGTCATAGCTTCTCTGCTGCCCTGCTCGGCCTCCCCAAGCTCCTCAAGGAAGAGGACATCCACTGCGAGTTCCCATCCGACACAGACGACGAATACGTCACGGAGAAGGGGTTCCAGCCGAGCCTTCCTGGCGAGGCGACCCGTTTGTCCAACGCGCTCGCCCTCTTCCGGGGATCCCGAGTGCTCGCAAAGGTGCTCGAGAAGATTTACCCTTCGGCCACCTCGCACGACCTGTCTCTCCAGCAAATGTCCGCTCTCGAGGCTGAGCTGGACGAGTGGTACAACAACCTGCCCCAGCACCTCAAACTCACCTTCAAGCAGGACAAGCCCTCGACCGACGTGACAGGCAGCCGGTCCCCTATCCTTGTAAGTTAGCGGACACTGCAAAATCCGATACCGCGTCGGTGCTCCACCGGTGCTAACCAGGTATCCAGGCCCTTGCATACTACTACATCCGAACCCTGATTTACCGCCCCGCAGTGACGTCTAGCCTGGGGCCCAAGGCGGCCCCGGGCGCTGCTGTCGGTCGGCGAGTC
>NW_001914858.1:847720-851453 GCF_000226545.1 Podospora anserina S mat+
AAAGAGCTTTAAAATGAATGAAAAAATATATGTTTAAATGAAAAAGAAAATTGAGTCAATAAAATTTAAATTTTAATTGTTAATTATAAAAATTTAAGGGAGATAATAATAAAAATGTATGATGGTAAAAAATGAGGGAAAAAATTAAAAATGGGTAGTGATAAAAACGAGATATGTATGAGTGTAAGAAATAATTCGGTGAAAACGTATTGGGAATGATTGTATGATAATTTAAAAAAAAAGAGTAAAAAATGGAGATTTAGGTGAAAAAAAAAACGGTGTTAGGGATGGGATGGTGTAGAGTGTGTTTAGTTTGGTGAGTCAGTATAGTTTGAGTTGTTGTGAGTGTGATATGGACGGGATGGGGGGGGGGTGGTTGAGGTTGGATGGGTTGGGGGATTTTGGGAGGACGTCGTTTGTTGGGTTGCAAGGGGTTGTTCGGTTGCTGGGGAGGGGTATTTGGTTGATGGGTTGGAGTTTGGAATCTGATATATAGGTATCTTGACTTTTTGACGAGTTTCAAGGGCGTGGAGTATTGGAGTTGGGTTTGGTATTTATTCTCGGTTGGGGGGCGAGGGACCTGGAATTGGGCTTGGATACCGACGGTACCGGCTGGAGTCTTCGATTGTCATTCATCATCGGGTGGTATTTGGTTCTATGATGACAGGTTGCAAAGCTTGCATTTGTTGGGTCTTTTTCGGTGGGGGGATGGGGGGATGGTGGTGTTTATATTAACGCTCGCTTTTTTTTTTCTTTTTTTTTTTTTTTGAGCGGATGGATATTATTGTCTTTTCTGAGGATTCTTGGGGTTTATATGGTTCAACATATGATTATTTTAGTTACAGACGGATTTTTGGACAGTTAGTATAGCGGGATTTTAGCTATCAATGAATGGAGTCAAAAGTATTCATACACATCCAGTTGTGATCGATCATGGTAGAGGTTGAGTTGAGCTTCCCCCTTGAGACATGCGTCGAGTGTTTTAAGACACCAAGAACACCAAGACATGGACAAGAATGGTCTGGTCTCCGATAAGAAATCCGAATAGCCTCTTCCCTTTGGCGGTGCATTTACGATAGCCGCCAGAGCCCAAGCCCTGTGGGCATCGTTGCGCACCTTGCCTAATCCATCTCACGCGACAGGGTGACAGGTCGCCATCAGACCACCGCTGATGAGCACATTTTTGATCGGAGAGAGATTTAGTCAGCTCGGGGCTAGTAACTTTAGCGGGGATCCATAAAAGATGCCAGCCGGGGGTTCTCGTTCGGGATGCTCGCTGTTTGGGAATTCTTGTTGGGATTCGGGGATCTGTTGTGGTGTGGAGAGATCAGGGTTTGCGAGTCAGTTACCTGCAGGTTGGATCTGGGGGATGGGAGGAAGACCCAGAAGGGCCGGGAAGGGAGGGGGGTGAGGGAGGTCCACATTCTTATTCGGAATACCGAAGGATGGATAAGCCTTGATGATTGATGGTCGTTTGCTAACACTACGATGTGGCCGGGGGATCGTGACTGGTGGCATGGGGCCTGGCTTTTAGGTGGTGGTTATGCTACGTGGTCTGTTTGATGAAATGAGGGGAGAGTTCGTGGTGGATTATTGTGTTGGTGTGTGTGGGGAGAGCGAGCTTGAACAGCTGATGACGATAGGAGTGACGAGGACAGGTGCTGCCATGGAAAACCCTACACGGGAAACAGCTGAATGCCGATGCTGGGAAGCACCCAAAACGAGTTTGCCTCCCCCTTTTTGGCCAATTTTATGGAATCTGGGGTTTGTGTGGGCACGTGGGGAAGGAGGAGGTTTCGGACGAGGTTGTTGGAGTCTGGACGGAGAAACAGGTACCGTGGGTTTGATACAGGCTTCTTCCATGGGATGTCGGGAGGGATATGAAGTTGGGCGTTGTACAGTATGATCACTTTCTCGTGTTGACATGGAGTGAGTATAATCGTTACGTCTGTTGATTGCCCTCGTGACCAATCTATCAAGAAAGAAAAGAGAAATTCTAGGGGGGCCATTACCTTTTTTCTAGGGGGGCATTACCCCCCCATACCACAACGTATTTTTCTCATTACATCCATTTATTTCCACTATGACCAATATCGAAGTGAATTTTTTGCCTTACAAATTACAGTATATACTTTATGTTTAAAAATGTTGTGGTTAATATACTACCGTAGTGTTAATGCCCGATACCTACGCCCCAATACAAGCCTTCCACCTCAAACCACCTACCCCCAGGCCTTCAATTGTCGGGCCTTCATTTGCAAGTCGTGAGCGTTGATGTGGTTGATGATGTGGTTGATTATGATGTGCGAGGCTCAGGGACCATATATAACCCTAAACCCATGGGGGGTAATGCCCCCTAGAAAAAGGGTAATGCCCCCCCTAGAATTTCTCAAAGAAAAACATCGGTTGCAATATCGGAATGTGGGCGTTCTTCCGTCTCCTGCACTGTACCTACATGCGTATATACGCCGTACATCGACGGACATATGCTGCGATGCGTCGACACATAAGCGACTCCAACAATTCTCTGCCGCTTTCTTGGAGGTAATCATCTGTAGTTGGCTCGTTTAAGCTGCGGTTGTACCGCATGGCTGGCTCGTCCACAATGTATGCCCGTCATGCGACGCAAATCCGATAGCCGTCTGCGACGCTGGACGGTAGGGTGAGCACCTTATTATAGAGTGTCAAAGATTTCAGGCTGAATAGGCTCGCCTCGCGAGCGGGTGTGACCTAAGTGTGCTTAAAGATATTTTGGAGATGGGGTGACCAGAGGTTGGAGGCGAGTGTCGGTAGCAATGATCAGTGTGTCAGTCAACCCGCAAACTACCGAGATCTTTAGGGCATAGCTACCTAAGATCACCTCTTTGTAGCCTTCGGAGCATTCACCATAGTAGGATATGATACACATTACAGAACTTGGAAAAAGGATGCAAATCCCGCAAAAATCCGATCTGATCTGATCTTGTTGTGCCCCGCCCTCCGGAAACCGGAACGCGTACCTAGCGCCAGATGGATGGAAGCGGCCGCAAAAACGGCGTGGAGGCGGCCATCGCACCGGGATTTAAGGTGGATACTAGGTCCGGTATCTCCGGCCGCTAACAGCGGTTGGGCGCAGTTGCACCAGCGGCGGAAGCTCCGCCTTGGCAGCTAAGACGAGTTGCCGCCGCCGGCTCGGGATCCACCAAGAACCCGCCCCGAATGCGACCGTGTTTCCTGCTGGCTGGGTATATACGACTCCACTTGCTTGCGACGACGACGAGGCGTGGATTACATCACTCTGGATATACTTCAAGACTTCACAGTTTCGGTATTGCTTTTGACGACGTGACGTTGAACTAGAGTTCAGCTGCCAACTGCAATTCACTCAACCGGTCTCATCTGATCAGCTTACACCACATCTCACCATCAACCAGCACACTACAACCCCCTTGAGCAACATGACAGCAGAAGAGATCCTCAACGACAACACTAAACCCCCATCCCCCTTCCCCCTCGAGAAACCCCCAACCCACCACCATTCCAACCACCACGCCGCGAAACCAACCCCCCAAATCATCGCCCACCGCGGCTACAAAGCCCTCTACCCAGAAAACTCCATGCTTGCCATCCAAGAAGCCATAAAAGCAGGCGCCCACGCCATCGAGACAGACGTTCACGAATCAAAAGATGGAGTCGTAGTTCTATCCCACGTACGTCTCACCCCCCATCCCCTTCCACAACAACACTAACCCCC
>NW_001914858.1:851603-870191 GCF_000226545.1 Podospora anserina S mat+
CCCACGCCAGCGAAAAAAAAGGTCACCAAGGGAAAACAGGCAGGCCGAGGGGGGTCCCACGTACGGGTCACCCCCCAGCCCCTTCCAGGAGAAGGGGGTGCCCCCCCCGGGGAATAGGACCCAACCCTAAACCGCTGCGTCGCCGGCCCCCCCAAAATCTCCACCTGCACCTGGCCCTACCTCTCCACCCTCCGTACCACCCCCCCCCCTCACGTCCCCTTAGCTCGCCTCTCCGATTTGTTAAACTACCTCTCAACCCCCGATCTATCCCACATTTGGGTATTACTAGACATCAAAACAGACGACGACCCCAACCTCACACTTATACCCTCCATCGCAGCCACTATCGCCTCGAACCCACCGCCAGAAGGAGCCTCCTGGACGTGGCAGGAGAGGATTGTGCTTGGGGGGTGGAATGAGAATTACTTGAGCGCGTTGGGGGAGGAGCTCCCTGGTTTCAGGAGGGCGTATATTGGCTTCTCGCTGCTGTATGCAAAGAGGTTTTTGGACGATGAGAAATGGGCGGGGGTGCAGTTTAATCTGTTGCAGCAGGCGGTTGTGGGGCCGGTTGGGAGGGGATTTGTGCAGAGGGTGAGAAGGGCGAGGACAGAGAGGAGGTTGTGGGTCTGGACGGTGAATGATGAACGGTGGATGAGGTGGGCGTGGAGGAAGGGGGTGGATGGGGTTGTGACGGATGAGGTTGGGTTGTTGAAGAGGGTGCTGGATGGGGATGAGGACAGGGGGAGGGGGAAGGGGGTGACGGTGGGGATGTATATCAAGGCGGCGATGATACAGGCTTTGACGTTGGTTTTGGTGGTGGTTATATGGGGAAGGTTGAGGAAGGTGGGGAGGGTAATTGGGGGGGAGGTGAAGAGGGAGCAGGCGAAGGGGAAGAATTGATTTGAAAGGTGGTTTGTCAAGAGTTTGTGCTGGAAAGGGTGTCCATTCTGGGGGTGGGGCATATAACAAGGATACTTATCTGGGACCGGCGGGCTGGTTTCTTTGCGGGGGCCATCACAGCCCTATTGACCCGTAAACAGGGCGTGATGGATACGTTTGTTTCGAGATGGGAGGGTCAGGGAGTTTTATGAGGATAATTCAGTAGTCATAGCGTGCGGGAGCAGGGGATCGTGTGGGCGGTTATGGAGATTCGGGGTTGGGTGGGATTCCATTGATTAGTTATGATACGGAGCTGTACACAGCGAGTGTTTCCAGTCCTCCAACGTTGTTTTGTGTTGGAGGCCATCCTGATAGATGTAATCTTTAATCTCATCTATTGAACCATCAAGGTGTCTGAGCAGGGGCGAGTGACAGCATGCTGAAACTGAGCGGTGACTTAGACAGGCAGTGTTGGCAGCCTTGCTTCAAAGAAATAAGATGGAATGGTTTCAACAATGGTGTATAACAAACGCAAAAGGCGGACACTTTCCATTCGAGTCTCAGGTGTCCAAGGTTCAAGTAGAAAAGCGCAGCCATTCCTGCTACATTTTACCAGTGGACATCAAAAAGAAGCCATTCACGAACCCAGCCCCTATTTTGACCATCACTCGAATCTTGTAATATTCTCTAACTTAGTTTCCCAACATGAAACCGTTCTCCTTTTCGAGGGGTCCCAGAACGCAAACATGCATTGCGAAGTCTACGACCTCTGACGAGAAGCTGTGCGGGTTGCCTGCGGTGGAAGAGGGAAGTCTTTGCCGCAACCATAGATGGTAAGTCGCCGTATTGCAATCCCCGGATCGCTGCAGAAAGGCCTTGCTACTAACAACCTTCAGTGCCTTCAGGAGAACAGACAAGAATGTCGACGGTGGCCGTTGCGCTCGGGAGATCCCCTGGTACCGGTGTTATTGCAGAGCTCATCAGTACCAGGTGTACAAGAACATGCAAGTGAAGGATGAGCTGGATCGCGGTGCTCGAGCTCAGCAAGCAGACGAGGCCCCGGGTCGTACAGCTAAGCAAACGAACGACGAGCGTAATCGCATATTCACCCCCCTGAAAAGCCACTTAGATCGCATATTTTCCCCCTTAGAAATCCACTTAACGGACGAGGAGCGAATGCGGGGATTTCGCTCGCAAATCTTGGGGGGCTGGAATCGCCCAGCTCAGGGTCAACAAACTCATGAGGGGCTGAGAGAAGTTTGCCTCCGCTGTTTCTTGGACAAGGCCCTCGATATATCCATCACAGGGGCCCCGCACCTTATCCTTCCTTGATCACGACTGTGGTCAGCACTGTGAGAGAACTGGCAAGAATCAAGTGATATTTCCTCGTGCGCAGAAAAAGAGGCAGTCAGTCAGAACCCGGTGGTCGAGAAGCCCGTTATGGGAGCCGGTATTGTCTGGAGCATGACAACAGGTCGACATACAGTCTGTAGGGGCGAGTAAGAAGCAGCAACAAGTCGACCTTATCTTGTACATAGAATATAGCTGGACGCTGAGCTGGGTGGGATCGGAAATGAGAACAGTTGATAGAGCCAGCAGAAACCAGGTCTTGTTGAGATATCCTCATGGAATGTATACATGCAGTACGGATGTTGGCACCTGATGAGAGCGACACGCAATGAATGGGCCATGACTGGAATATAGAGGATAAATCGCTAGTTAATATCCAGAGATTGTACGCTGCCGCTGAACAGAATCACACAGCTCAGGTCAAGACCGGCTATTGTAGTCCAGACAATTCCGCGCACCTGATGGATGGCTCCAGTGCATGCTGCTGCTAGGTATGACAGGTATCAGTTATGGCCAGGCTCGATGCAAACAACTTCAATCACCATTTTCAACTCAACCACGATCATGAGCTCAAGTCTCACCAGCCACAATCACACATGTATAAATAGATCGTCACATCGCAGTTCGGACGAATTCCAGAACCCGGCCCGCCAGCTCCCGCTGCAGCGCCTTCCCGCACCGCCCCACTCCAAATCCCCCCTAAAAGAGCTTATCTCCGGGTGACGAGCCAAGGCGGCGGGCTGCTGACGTAGCTGGCCACAGCGGTTCTTCATCTCAGGTGCCGACAGCCTTCATGAGACACCTCGGATTTTGGAACCCGCATCCGGCCGCGTCACTTCTGTTTTAATACAAAACAACAACGATCTGTCATTTTGCTTTATTTGCTTGATATCGCTCTCTTGTCCTTTTTTTGTTGCAGATCGACCTTGAATTTCTGATAATAGCTCCAAGCCATGGACGAGTACTCGGGCGGAACACCGGAAGCTGACCATCTCTGCGTCTTGGTCCACGGGGTATGTCATGTCAATGGCGCATTAGCCTCAAGTCAAATCAGCTGCTAATTTTTGTTGCGCAGCTATGGGGAAACCCAAACCACATGAAAAACGTCGCCAAAGCCCTTCGCGATCAATTTCCCCCAAATAAGCTGCGTATCCTCGTCGCAAAGCGCAACAGCGGCTCCTTTACCTACGATGGGATCGAACTCGGTGGCGAGCGCGTGTGTTTGGAGATCGAGGAGGAGCTGGCGTTGATCAAGAGCAAGGGTGGAAATATCAAGAAGATAAGCATCGCTGGCTACTCGTTAGGTGGACTTGTCGCAAGATATGCCATCGGGCTGCTTCATGCGCGGGGTGTTCTGGATGACCTCGAGTGCAAAGTATGATGGCCAGCCACCTCGATTGATGCAACCGACCCAATGCTAACCTGATCCCTAGAATTTCACAGCTTTCGCGAGCCCTTTCCTGGGAGTACGAGCCCCTTTGCGAGGTTGGTCAGACAGGATATGGAACAGCCTGGGCGCACGAGCACTCTGCATGTCTGGGAGGCAACTCTTTGGCATTGACGAATTCCGTGACACGGGCAAGCCTCTTGTTGCTGTTCTCGCAGATCCAAAGTCGATCTTCATGGCCGGTCTGGCCCGATTTCAACGACGCACGCTCTACACCAACATTGTAAATGACAGAAGCGCCGTTCATTACACGACGGGGATCACGAAAACAGATCCATATGTGGACATGTCAAAAATCAAGACCAACCCTTTACCAGGCTACGACGGTGTCATTCTTGATCCAAAAAACCCAGTATCCCCCGCCGCGCCCAGAGACCCAGAACCGCTGATGCAATCAGTCGAGAAGTGGGCAAAGCGAGTCCCAATCATCGCGACAATAGTTGTCTTCGTCCCCGTTGCGCTGCTAGCCTTCTTCACCAACGCCGCCATCCAAACAGTCCGCTCGTCTCAGCGTGTAAAACTCCACGAGAGTGGAATGGCTGGTATCAAAATAGAAGGCTACAGAGTCAACCTCTGGATCAAGGAAATGCGCGAAGCTGTCGAGGACACCTACGAGAACATCAATAACTCGCAAAATCAACAATACTTGGGACTGTCGGAGGATGACGATGACAACAGCTCGGAAGATAGGCACCTGCTTTCGCTGGAGAGGAAACAGTCGCACCCGTATTTCCCTACGTTGGCGCTGGCACCGTATCAGTTTTCTGCTATTCAGGCGTTGGATAAGCTTGGGTGGAGAAAATATCCGGTTTGGATACACAATGCGAGGCATAGTCATGCGGCGATCATTGTGAGGATGGATAAGAAGGGGTTTGAGGAGGGGTGGGTTGTTTTGAGGCATTGGGCGAGGGATGAATTTTTGGCTTGAGGAGAGAATACCCAGGTGGAATTTTGAATTGGTTTTTTTGTTTGGGATATTTAATGGTATAGATAGTGGGAGTTTGAGAGGTAGTATTGTTTTAGCGATGTTTGGAGAAAGGTTGGATATATATTACTTAGAGATTCTTTTGTTGGGTATGTTTTTTATTGTGTCATACCCATCAGTAGAAACACGCTTCTATTTTCTTGCATGCAAGTCTCTCAGCAATGATCGGGGTGGGTGGGGGGTGGGGGGTGGAAGGCTGTTTGCGCAGAAGGTTGTTGGGTTTGTTTATATGAGAGTGTTGTAAGTTGGCACAGATACCACTAAACTAAGAATAAATAATGATTGAAGATGTAATACAGTTTTGCTTGTGATGATGTTTGTCGAGGCTCAGATGAGGGCCTGACAATACAGAAGTCGATGCGATGAATCCTCGAGGAGTCGAGATGACGTTAATAATACAACAAGACGAACATCGGTCAGTCTCGGTTAGAGCACCTTTATAAGCATCTTTCTTATCTTGCAATAAAACGAACCGCTTTAGTAACCCACCACTAAAGGAACGAATCACGGCGTTATCCCTGAGAAGCTGTCTCAAGGAAGAAATCTGGCCCTCCTCTAACACCCCAAGCATGCATCCTCAGTCTCCTAAGCACGCATCAGCCATGGTCCAGAGCCAGACATACGAAATAAGAGGCGGACCCATGTTCTTCCATTC
This sequence comes from Podospora anserina S mat+, assembly GCF_000226545.1. NCBI lineage: Eukaryota > Fungi > Ascomycota > Sordariomycetes > Sordariales > Podosporaceae > Podospora > Podospora anserina. The sequence continues at coordinate 856,920 of NW_001914858.1, forward strand.
GGTTATTGCCATAAGTTAATCTGAGAGACAGAACCGGACAAAGTAAGCTTCGGTGTGCCTAGGGGCGGGTGAGCGAGAGACAGAAAGAAGTTTTCATTGAAATCCTCAACACCACTCCGCACTTCGCTAGGTAAGGTAACGCAGGGTGAATGTGTCTCTGGACAGGTTATCCTGTTTACCGACCGGTTTATCATATCGAGCACATGCAACCGCAGGTGGTGGGAATGAAGCGCAAGTGGTGATGAAAGTTGGAGTTGCTCCACTTATCTTTAGAGTTTGATAAAGTCGACGTCAAGTTGGGATGAAGACGATATCGGTCGGAGTTGGGGGATAAAGGTGAGAAAATATGGGGAAGGGGGATGATAAGTGAATATATGGGATGTTGCCCCCGAGGACGTCTCATGACTACCCTAACCCCCTTGACGTTGGTGGTCGCTTCCAAATTACTGACAAGACAAGGGAAGTACTCGGTTTGAGTTTTTTAAGGGTTATCTTAGTTCGAGAATATCAGTCTCTATAACTAGAAATAATAGATTTGGAGGAATGAGAGATTAAAGTAAATACTTGTAAAGATGAAAAGTGTTGAGAGGAGGGATTTTGATTTAGGGGGTTATATACATTGCGACATCTTCTAGACAGGATCAACACGAAGTCCTCCATACCAAAAAGTGTTCCCAATTTGGATAATTAACGCAACAGTGAAGGATTACTGAAGAGGATTGGCCAACATTTTGTTTTCTCTCACCATTCAGTCTCCCCCAGAATCACTCGAGCAACTGGTCTTATCTTACATAAGTATCAATAAAAAAATCACTAGCTTATGCAGCTTGTGCGACGCTGCCCTGACCAGCGCACACCACCTGCCGCATAGCATTGCGCTGTTGTCGCATCGAAATCGTGAACTCAACCCCACTCCCCCACCCAGTAAGATTCCCGCTGTTGCAGATCGCCACGTGGGCTTAACGCTAGACCTCTCTGGCACTAGCGCCAGCAAACACTCCGAACCCAACAGCTTGGTGCAGATTTGCGCCACTTTTTCTCGGCCAATCAGAAAACAGCCAAGAAGCACAAGAGCTCCCTCAATTTAACAACCTCAACGCGTCTCCAATTCACCGTTGTGGCTGCAGCTTGTTCACGGCTTCAACTTGGCAACCAAACCACCACCACCACCACCAACAACAACAACAACAACAACAACAGTTGTAAAAATGAGGACGTCGCGCGTGGCTAGGGAGACCACACGGCTCTTTGAGACTGCGGCCTCGACTTCAACACCGCTCCGGCGATCATCCAGAACCTCGACTTTGGCCGCGCGATTCTCTTACAATACCAACGCCAGCCCCAGCGCAGCTATGACAAAGGTCGAAGAAAGCGACGTCGAAGTCGACGATGACGTCAAACTATCCCTTGGTTCAGATATTGAAGATGCGATCACGACAACCAGGGCGGCCAAGCGCCGGCGCACCGCGACCACCGCAGTCACCACACAAACCATCAACTCTTCGCCTCACCGGCGAACCACCAGAGTAAAGGCAGAGCGCACGGCTGTCAAATCTGAAGCCGGCTCCGATTCCGACTTTCTCTCTTCCCTCTCCGACAACGAGGACATCAAGACCGCCATCAAGGAAGAGTCCAAGGCCGTCGTGCCCCGCGGCCGCGCTCGAAAACCAGCCCGCCGAGTCACCTCCCCGTCCGGCACGACCACCATAACCCCACCTTCCGATTGGGAGGAGGTTTACAATCTCGTCAAAGAGATGCGTATCAACGGCCCAGCCGCCAATGCCGCGGTTGATACAATGGGCTGTGAGCGCCTTGCCGACCCCTCCTCTACAGTCAAAGACCGCCGCTTTCACACACTTGTTGCGTTGATGCTTTCCTCCCAAACCAAGGATACCGTCAATGCTGAAGCGATGAAGCGTCTTCATACCGAACTCCCGCCGTTCGAGCCTGGTGCACCAGCTGGTTTGAACCTCAATAACATGCTCCACTGCCCCCCTGCCGTTCTGAACGAGCTCATTGGCAAAGTCGGCTTTCACAATAACAAGACAAAGTACCTACTTCAAACGGCGCAGATTTTGAAGGACAAGTTCAACGGGGATATCCCGCCTACGATTGAGGGGTTGGTGTCACTGCCAGGTGTAGGGCCCAAGATGGCGCACTTGTGCATGAGTGCCGAGAATGGATGGAACAGAGTGGAGGGCATTGGTGTTGATGTTCACGTTCACCGGATCACGAACTACTGGGGGTGGAATGGACCTAAAGAGACTAAGACACCAGAGGAGACGAGAATGGCGCTGCAGAGCTGGTTGCCCAAGGACAAGTGGAAGGAGATCAACTGGTTGTTGGTTGGACTAGGGCAGAGTGTCTGCTTGCCCGTTGGGAGAAGATGTGGAGACTGTGAGGTTGGATTGAAGGGGCTGTGCAAGGCGGCGGATAGGAAGAAGGTGAACGAGGGAAAGAAGAGAAGGGAGGGGGTAAGGAAGGAGGAGGAGTTGGTTGAGAAGATTGAGATCAAGGGGGATGATGAGGGTGGAACGGCGGCTAAGAGAGAGCAGCAAAGGGTGGTCAAAATGGAGGTTGTGGATGAGGGGATGCCCCCGCCGCCGAGCGATACCCAACCCGAGCCGACGCCACAACCTGATCCCGAGTCGAACGTTGCCATCCCCTCCGTCGAGCAGGACGTTAAGCCCATCATCAAGGATGAAGAGGATGTTGAGATGGCGCGCAGCGTACCTGTCAAAACTGACGGCGATGATCTCGATGAGGACATGGTCAAGAAAGAGGAGGAGGATGCCGTCAGAATCAATCAGTCGAGCCACCAACCCGAGGACGTCGAAATGAGCGATAGCCCCGAGGTCAAAGTGGGGATCAAGCCCGAGCCCCGAAGACGTCGTCGTATCCCCGCTGCGATCCCCTCCCGAGGCCAATCTGAAGACCCCCCATTGGAGGAATCCGATGCCGAAGTCAAGGTCGAGGTAAAGCCCGAACTCCTCACACGCCGAGTCCGCATCCCGGCTCACATACCTTCTAGCCACGAGCCCGAGGTCAAGGTCGAAGTCAAGACTGACTTTGACAGAAGAGTCCGCATTCCGGCTCGTGTTCCCGCTGGGAATGAGTGTGACGATGAGGAGGCCGAGGTCAAAACCGAGATTAAGCCTGAACCGTTTCCCCGACGAGCTCGCATCCCTGCCCATATCCCAGAGCGGGAATCATCGCCCGAGGTTAAAGTTGAGGTGAAGACGGAACCTACTCGAAGACGGGCTAGGATTCCGGCGCGTGTTTCTGGGAGAAGTGAGGAGGTGAAGGGCGAACCGGATGTTAAAGAGGAGGATTCTTAGTATGAGTCTGACTATGACTTTCGGTTTGCCTCTAGCCCCGACTTGGACTCTGATGAAGATGGGGATGAGCAAAAGCCGGTCATCAAAGATGAGGATCTCGGCTTCGATGACGATGAGCAGAAGCCAGTCATCAAGGATGAGAATACCGACTCGGGCTACGTCTTTGCCGCTCACTTTGAAGAAGAGTTGCCCTCTGTCAAAGATGAGGACTCTGACTCGGGCTATGGATTTGGCTCGCTTGATGATGAGATCAGTTCAATTAAGGACGAAGACTCTGGTTTCGACGATGGTTTCGACCCACTCTCTGATGAAGATGTGGTTTCCATCAAGGAAGACTGCGATTACGATTCTGATTTTGAGATTGGGGAGGTGTTTAGAGCTGATGCCCTTGCGTCTGACCATGGTTCTGATGATGAGATAATGGAGGAAGGCTCCGACTACGACGACCTAATGGATGCCTCGGACGACAGCGAGATAAAATTAGAAGACTCCGACGACGACGACGAGATTAAGGAGGAGGGATCCGGCCGCGAGATTAAGGCTGAGGACTCTGACGACGACGAGATAAAGGAGGAAGAGTCTGACAACAACAACAACAACAACAACAACAACAACAACAACAACAACAACAACAACAACAACAACAACACCACCAACAACGCCCCATCTATCAAGGAAGAATACGACTGCAGCTCCGACTACGGAAACGAGCGGTCTTTCAGAGCGGATGGTCTTGCTTCCGACTACAGCTCTAGCTCTGACGAGGAGGATATCAAGTCGGAGTATTCTTCTGACCACGGATTAGACCGAGAAGACGACCTCGTCGACGATCACATTGAAGATGATGGAAACTTCCCAGATCCACCCAACGCGACTGGCTCCCAGTCTAACTCTGCCGATGCCGAAGATGAACACGAACGTACCGTCTTTGAGAATTTAACTGCCAGCGAAGAGAAGGTTCATGGGTTACCCTTCTCATACCATAACCATCAGTTGACCGTGGCGGCCGCAGCCAGGGATCGTTACGATTTTCTCGGGTCATTCCCAGGGTATCACGAGTTGGACGCGGCGACCTCGGTGAGGATTCGGGGAGACTTGCCCAGATTTCCGTTCTTGGACGGACATGGCGAGCGGCCTCTGTGTGCTGAGGATGATGGGTTGTGGGACGTGCTTGCCGGGGAGGAGGATGACTGGCGGTTTGAGCAGGATGGTTTAATGGGGGGTGATGTGCTTGATGACTCTGTTTGGGATGAGTTTGGTGGGGAGGATGAGGTGGGGAGGTATGAGGAGGAGTATTTGGGGGTGCAGATGGTTGGGGAGTTCGAGGGGATTTATGTTGAGGATGGGGTCACGGATGCGTTTGGGCTGGGGTGTGAGGGTGGGGAGGGGGATTTTGAGGATGAGGAAGATGAGATTTATTGATTTGTTGTTTGCGAGTTTGTAATATACTGGGGGTAGTCGTGATTTTAAGCGGTTGGGTGTAAATCACGAAATACCAAACACAAACCCACTACCCTCGGCATTCAAGAATGGGATACTGTAAATCACTGTCACTGATACTACCGTATCACACAGTTTCGCTTCTAGAAAATAGATTCCACATGCTAGTGATTATTCAAAACGGTAATGAACTATCGATCTTGCCGAGTAGTCCTGGATATGGCTTACCCCCGGTATCCCCCACCCAAACTTCCTCCCCCTATCTCTCTTCACCGAATCTGACCCGGCAGATAAATAACTCTGAGTTGCTGTTACTGTCGTTGCCTTGTCCCGGACCCACCAACAAGCGGTGTTTATTGTCACCAATCTCGTGTGCAAACAGATACTCGCAAAAACTGTTTACCGTCTGCGAACGCCATGCTTCGGCTTGCTGTGCGTGGATCCCGGGCAGCCAGCGAGATCTGACCTCCTGCTAACCATAACAGATGCTCGAGCGTCTCCGCGAATTTGACCATCGATTGAAGTGGTGGCAACGTCTTATGCCAGCTAAGCAGCTTGGGATGTCCTTTTTTGATAGCTACCATGGTGGGATCATGGGTCTGAAATTTCATGCTGTTTGCGGTTGGTTGGGAAAGCTGGAAGGAAATGACAACGCTGGGTTTGATGGAAAAGGCATTCGAGACTGCTACCGTAAACGGGACCTGACCTCTGACAAAGCGGGCGGTCGGCCGGCTTTCGAACGGTCGTCATCGTGGGCGCAAGAGCGACATGGTGTCCGGTGCCACTCTGATCTTCCCTTGGGATCGGTGAGCAGATCAGTGAAGGGGGGGAATTCCGAGTATTCTGTTGCGAGCCTTGGCCGCCGCTCTCGCGCCTGCGCGCGCAGGCGAAGCTGTCGTCAACCCCTAATAAGAGTTTGATTAGTCACTGGGAAGATGATGCACCAAAAAGTTGTTCTAATCGACAAGTTTGATATCATAAAGAGACAGCAAAGCTGGGAGGAATGTGATCATATTACTCGGTATTCTCAAAGTTTATAACAGTACCCCTGGTCCAGTTTACAGCAGGATATCCTTAAATTGATATAGTCTTCGAAGCCCGAGAAGCTTGTTATAAATCATAGACCAAACACTTCTTCATCCGTAACCACAACAGAGGCCTGCACACATAGTCATCACCAAGCAACAACAACAACAAACTACCAAAATCTGGATCTTGTTTGTTGTCAAAATCCAAATATGACTTTCATCTAGGGTCCACGACATCCTCACCCCAGTGGATAACTCCCCCCCGACCCACCAGCCCAATCGCCATTGTGACCTCCATGATACGATACCCCAGCTTTTAGTTCCGCATACCCTACATGCGTGGGCCGGTGGGTCACCCAACTACCTATCTAGGCTGACGCTTGCTTGCTTGCGTGGTCATTCCAGGAAAAAAAGAGAGTCATGTTTCCGCAGATACGATATCGGAGCTATTCGGAAAGACGACATCGTGCTCTGTCGTCAACTTGTCGTCATTAGCAACCCTCCAATTTCGTCACCCATGGCGAAAAAGCCACCAACACTATTGAGCATCTAGTTTGTTTTGTTTGCGAGTTTTTATTTTATTTGTTTGTTTGGTCAACTCGTCTTCCAAACGAGCCAACGTAAAAAAGGTGTACTTGTAAATGTCCATCCATCCATAGCCATGATTCTCAGCTGCACGCCACCTCTCGGCGCGGCTGCCAAACAAACCCATTTATCCCCCTCCTGTCTTGCGCCGTGACGCCTTGCCAAATTCCGGAAAAGTCAGAAAAAAAATTATGCTCGAGGAGTGGTTTCGTTTTTGCCGAAGAGCCGCCCTCTTGCCCCCATCTGAAATGGGGGCGATGTGAATCAGAGGTTGTAAGATATATACTGTGTGTGGCGTTGGGACGATATGCTTGGTGCAAGCCACGTCGAGTCTTGGGTATTCGCAAAGATGAACCTAGGTATCATCATCGCAAAAAAAAAAAAAAACAGACCAAGCTGATTTGGATCACTTTTTCCCTACTACCGGAAAAAAGGACCGGACGGCTTCGCTATGTGTGATGGACGATGGGCGCATGCTTGCTCGATAGATAACAAGGTCGCAAAGGAGGCGAAGAGAAGCGAGCCGAGTCACGACTGCACCATCGGCGGCATTGGACGAACAGGGATGGCCGATCGTCGGTGTCGTCGGGAAGAACAGCGAGAACGTTTATACACCCCTGATGACTTGGGTTCTTTCTTTGTTGAGCTGCATCGCGTTTTGCTCGAAGGCTTCCTTTTTGCACTGATTGGGGGAGAAGAAGAAGAGGTGTTAGCGAACATGTCTTCTTGTTCCGAGAGCACATCCGATAACCCCACGAGCCACCACTGAGATGGGTCGAAACTTACGTCCTCCAGGCCCTGGCACTTGTGGTCTTCTAGCAGACGGTGGTTGCTGCAATAGTGTCCGCCGCAGAAAGCGCAGTCGCCGGAAATGCGTTGGGCGACAGCCTTGCAGTCGGTGAGCGAGCATCTGACCTTCTTGGGCATGTTGGGCGGTGTTGATTATTGGTCGAGTGTGAATGATGCCAGTGTCGAATAATGAAAAAAGAAGAATCGAGGAGAGGAAAGCGGCTCGGAGGCGGAAAGAGGGAAGGGGGTGGCTGGTTTATAACAAGAGAGAGAGATGGCCTGTCAGACTTGTTGAACAACACACAGATCTCACGTGGTGAAAGTTCGCGAACCAGGGCAGGGGAATGGTGGCTAAACTAGCAGACAAGCGCAATTGGAAATAGTTGGAAACCGTTCGACTTGACCAGGCCGAGAACCAAGGACCAAGGACGGACCGTGGTGAATGGTGAGGCAGGCGGGCGGGCAGTGGGCAGCGGGCAGCGGGCAGCGAGTGAGCAGCGAGGTACAAGTGACTTGGCCGTCGATGACGGCAGGGGAGGCGAGGCCGGTCCCACCCAATGGATTATGGAAGGCAGGGCGGTGCTTGCGTGGTCGGGTCCGCCGTTTGTAATCCAAGAGATCCACCCACCTGTTCTCCGGAGTTTGATCGCAAGGAGCACAGTCGGAGTCGGTGATGGCAAAGCAACAAGTAAGTAGTCACTTGGTTCATGTCCATCACCACCTGTCGCAGACGGGATTTTCCTAGCGAGTGTTGCCTCTAGAGCGCCTAGGTGTTTGTCTAAGCGTGCTGAGCTGTTGATAAGCCCGAGAGAAGACGGTAGCCTCGACTCAAGACTTGTCCCGGCCCGGCGTGAGGTATCGGGTACCTGTGGGACCCTCAAGGTTCCTTGTGATGCAGTGGAACGTACCCGAGCTAGGCCCAAGCCAGCGCATCTCACAAAGACAGCCTCTTCCCCAAGACGTCTCTCTCTCGTCTCTCGATAAAGAAGGTCCGTCCACGCGCCAAATGGCCATGTCCATCGGCCACCGGGAATTGCCAGATCTTCCCTCCCTCGGCTGACAGGTTGGGACCATCATCTTCGTCTCCTTATCTTTCCGAGTGAGCACGGCGTTGCATCCCGCGGAACCAAGCAGCAACAACAACAAACAAGTATCTAAATGTCCAATATCTGAGGCCTCATGTCATGGCATATCGCCTCCCTGCTTGCATCTTGCATCCTGCCCCCAGCACCCGGCTATCGCCATGATCCCGGGTTGGGCAGCGGAATGAATCTCCAATGTCTCACGGCGCGCCGGGCTAGACCACGCAGCACTGCAGTAGCAGCTGCAGCCATCAACCACACACCCAAGGTCACACATGTCCTCTTGTTGTTGATGTTGTACATCTTTTGGGTTGGTAGAAGGCCCCTGCGGAAACCGGCCTGGTCACACATCCCGCCCGGAGTCCTGCTCTCGCGGGAACAAAACCTCACCGCCAACCACTCACCCACTCAACCCCATATTAGACCCGACCACAGCGTCAACCCCATTTCGAGCTTTTGCCTGCCGTTCTTTTGCCTCCTTTGGATCAGCGAATTTTCGATGCTCCCATGGTGACTCCAACACCAATAATCTAGTTCCAGGGCCCATCACACAACCCCAGCGAATGACCTCGCACCACGACAGAGCCTAGATTATGGGCTTCGGTTGCAACACCCCAAAACATAACATATGATCAGATATGCCTGTCAGCTCTTTTGATGTCCCCAAGCTCTCAACCTATCTTTTTTTCCTTGCAAAAGATCACCAGTCTCACACAGTCGTCCGTCTCACGCACACTATATCCCATTCTGGATTGTGGCCCCTCCCCTCTCCAAGGATCTCACAGGTCGGGTTGAACTCCGGCGTGCAGGATGCAAGGCCAATCATTTTAGTTTTTTGTTGTAACCAGCATTAACCCAACGGCCTTTTTTGGAGTCGTCCCTTCGGATAATCTACACCCGATCGCAACGACTCGACAGCGGGTAGACGAATCTGTGAACAACTCACATGCAGGTCTCACCTTTTTTTTTCTTTTTTCTGCCTCGTCCACCACGACGACGACGGTTGAGAACACAACAGCATCCCGGGTGTTTCTGTCTTCATGTAGGGGATATTTCACTGCTCATATTTCATCAAACCTCATGGGTTGGGTCTAGACCGTTGTATACCTACCATCCATATCAGATATCATCTTCTCAAAAGCTTACACAAAGGGCCTAGATTGATTTGCCCCATAACCAAGATTTCTTGATCGTCTTACAGAACTTAGATACGAAGCTACCTACCTAGCTGCAAGCCATCAATACGCCAAAATCTCTTCGGGCTTTCCCTCTCACCCAACTTTATGAGGGGCGGCCCCTCCTTCCGGAACGTTACACTACCTAGCCGGACCGGTAACTGTCAAACCGAGTCAGTCAGTCAGCCATGAGGCGAGCGGAAGCTCCTCCGTGATTAAACAAATAAGGGGTCCGTATTTTGTTGAGCAGCACACACCCACCCCCCCCCCCCCCCCCCCGGCGAAAAAAAAAAAAAGGTACCAAATCCGACAAACCCCAAGTCGTGTTGTTGCATACTTACTTCGTATCACGCACCACACCAAGACACAACGTTGGTGGCGGTGGTGTTGTTCCGTTGGCTCTCAAGACGAACTATTTGCTAAAGTCGAGAGTTCGTAATGATGTGCGTTGTTGATTACAAGTCTTTAGGGGTTATGCTCAACCAGAATACATACACAGCAACAACTTCATGTTAAACCAAAACTTTCTCTCCAAGCATCAAGTTTCCACTTACACCTCAGCGCCACTAAACAATAGTTCACTCACGGCACCACGTTCCCACTTACAACAACTTAATAACCTCTCTCACTCACAAACACAAAAATCCCAAGTTGTTTAATCATCTTTTTTTTCTTTCTTATTCTGCCCACAAAGTACGAGTACAAGCCAACGCGAACCATCTCTCTTATTCGTCCATAGTGACAACAGCACGAATGCAATCACCCTGCTTCATAACCTCAAACGCCTCGTTGATCTCGCCCAGCTTCTTGCGGTGGGTAATAAACTCATCCACCTTGAGCTTGCCATCAAGATAATCCTGCACCAGCCCAGGAAGTTGGGACCGGCCCTTGACACCGCCAAAGGCGCTACCCCTCCACACACGACCAGTGACAAGCTGGAACGCTATAGTTTTGAAAAACCACATGTTAGCCATCTAACATCTTGACCCAGTCCCACGGTCATGGGAAGTAGAAGACAGGGGAAAAAAAAAACGGAAAAAAAACTCACGTCTAGTAGCAATCTCCTGCCCCGCCGCCGCAACCCCAATAATGATACTCTGCCCCCACCCCTTATGACATGCCTCCAACGCCGCCCTCATCACATTCACATTCCCCGTGCAGTCAAACGTGTAGTCGCACCCCCCATCCGTAATCTCAATCAGCTTTTCCACCACGCTCTGCCCCTCGGGCAGCTTGGTCGGGTTCACAAAATCCGTCGCCCCAAACTTCCTCGACCACTCTTCCTTGCTCGGGTTCACATCCACAACAATAATCTTCCCCGCCTTGTTCGCCACCGCGCCCTGAATCACGCTCAAGCCCACACACCCCGCCCCAAAGATGGCAACCGAGCTCCCCTCCTCCACATTCGCCGTGATCCTCGCCGCACCGTAACCCGTCGTGATCCCGCACCCCAACAGGCACGTCCTATCCATCGGCGCATCCTGCTGCACCGCGACAACAGAGATGTCAGCCACGACGGTGTACTGCGAGAAAGTCGACGTCCCCATAAAGTGAAGGATATCCTGCCCCCGTGCCCTGAACCGGGAGGTCCCATCAGGCATGACACCTTTCCCTTGGGTGGCACGGATTTTGCCGCAGAGGTTGGTCTTGCCCGACTTGCAAAACTTGCACTCTTTGCACTCGGGCGTGTAGAGGGCCACGACATGGTCGCCCGGCTTGACGTTGGTGACGCCCTCGCCAACGGACTCGACGATGCCGGCGCCCTCGTGGCCGAGGATGACGGGGAAGGCGCCCTCGGGGTCTTTGCCTGAGAGGGTGTAGGCGTCTAAGGGGGCGTTTAGCGACCAACCCTGGTGAGGAAGAAGGAAGGGAACAACAAACCTGTGTGGCAGACACCGGTGTAGGCGATCTTGATTCTGACCTCGTGGGCCTTGGGCGGTGCGACTTCAACGTCCTCGTAGGAGAGCTCCTGGCCGGGGCCCCAGGCGATGGCCGCCTTGCAGGTGATGGTCTGGTGGCGGGGGTGGCATTGTCAGCGGTGTGCTCTCTTGGGAACAACAACAAACAACAACAACAACAACGATAACAACAACCGGGGTTATGAGTTGAAACCTTCATGGTTGAGCGTTGTCGACATGAAGCAAGGGGCTAGGTTGATGATGATGATGATGATGATGATGATGATGATGATGCGGGGTTATAAAGTGATGTCATTTACCTTGCCAGCTGTATCGGACATGTTGACTTGTGTGTGTCTCTTGATATCCTCGACTTTTTGTCTCCGGTTATGAAGATGAAGTGAGAGAGAGAGAAGGTCCAGACAAGAAAAGTTAAAATTAGGAGCTATAAGCCTCCTTTTGTTTGCCTGATTTCCGAATGGTTAATTGACGTCGGCCGTGTTCCCCCTTTGACCCCGCTTGTCGACGAAGGTGGGGTTATTTATCGCGCTGCGCTGTTATGGAGGGGAGGGGCGGGATTTGGATTACGGCAAGGAAACGAAGGGGATTTATCTCTTATTCTTATTCTTTTTTCGATATCAATGATCAATCATGACTGGATAGATCTTGTAGGTGTGTGATTCTTTTTTATCCTTGAGGAGCTTGGCTTATAGCAGGCTCGGTGATTTCACGGCATCTTTTGTATCTTTCACCTTTTATTTGGATTATCACTGCTACAGGAAAAGGTGACGGCTCGGCAGTTCTTTTCGTTTCTGTGCCATTGACTAATAGCAGTCAGTGGTGATGTCGTGATAAAGGCCTTCCGATATCAATCGGTGGAGTAGGTGGGTTTTGGTTTTTGACAGCAGAATATCTGTCAAATTGTATGGTGAGAAATTCCCAATTGGGAAAGATTATGGCATTCAACACAGAGTGGCCCTGTCTGAGTTGAATCTGCGTTGTTACTTGATGACATCTCTTTGGTGGTGTGGTGTTGCTAGCACCGGACCGGACCGCACTTCAATTCGCCGATTCGGAGGGGGCTTCATTTTCCCGCCAGGGGCAGCAACAGTTTACCGCGCTCGCACAACGCAAGTTCAAGGTGACGAAAGCACGGATGTAAAAAGTTCTTAACGCCGGGTTTTATCTTCGGCGTGTGACTCTTTTGCTCGCTGTCGAAGAAGATAGGTCTTCTGGGCGAGAATTCAACGGGCATATGGGCTGTTGTGAATCTTCAGAAACGAAGACGGATGGAATTTTCCGGGGCAAAGGGAACCCCCTGAGTTGATCGTGTGGACAACACGTACATATGCAAGGTGGGAAGATCACCGTTGCAGGGTTGGGTGACGCATGAAAATAGGCTGGATTGTGGTGAGGTTATGCTACCTTCTTTGGTTCTATGCTTGGTCGATGATGAATTGCAGCTTTGGCTTTGAGGCATAGGGTTGCGTTCGACCATCACAAGATCAAATGAGCCACACTTCTAAAGATACCTTCCCTTCCGGGCCATTTTGAAATCTTGAACTCAAACTTCATGGCTAAGGTACTTTTGAAGAGAAGTCCAGACTTCATGAACCTCTCCCACGTGTAATAAAGTGGACCCAGCTCACCTGTCACCATTCTCGCAGCTTACCACCAGCAGCTGCTTATCTCATCACCCCTCAACCTCACTTCACCACCTCACTTTTGGTCTCACTCAAACACAACCGAACAATTCAGACCCTCATTCTCAACATCCATTCAGCCCTACAACAGTAACAAACCCCCCAACACAGCAAAATGAGCGGCGAACCCCCCCCCTCCCCCCTCCCAAGCAAGATGTACAAGAGGGACGTGAACTGGGATTCCGTCTTTATGGCGATGTCATGAATGGTTCGAGTGGTCAGGCTCATGTGATA